>NC_143014.1:26282830-26614830 GCF_055824585.1 Amblyomma mixtum
AATAAGGCCTGGGATAACAGAATGTGAATAATGAATCTTCCTTGAGGACCGCTGACGTGTATCGAGTTGCTGGTAGGAGTAATAACTGCTATACAAGCTAGTTTTATGTTCACCGTCGCGAACTACCGCCGGTGCAGCGCGTCTGACCCAATCTGCTTGCACGCCAGCTCCGCTGCTAAGGCGCCACTGAAATCGATCATATATCTTTATTTCAATATGAGACAGTGAGGTTGTCCGTAAGGCAGTGCCATGAGTAGACGATTTACTACAGCGCTGGTCAATCCTAAGGCATAGTAATCTGTGGCTTCGATGAGAAACAAATTAGGCCTAGTGACGACTAGGGAGTAGCAACCCACCAGAGCGCCGTCGTCCGCCACGCTCGAGGGAGACAACATTGCGGTAAGCTCGCGGAATCCGGTCCTGCGAGCGTTGCGAACTTGTGACCGGACTTTGTTCGACAGAACAGTGGTAGAATACGTAGCTTGAGCACCGCAGGACGTCGCTGCTGTGGCGTAAATCACGGGGGGGGGGGGGGGGGGGGGGGGGGGGGGGGGGGGGTCCTGAGCCCCTTTCGCTTAGGGCGACAGCATGCGAGCGTCCAAAAACACAAAGTGCCTTCAATTAGGCAGCGTTTCGTAGGTCAGGAACAGAGCCTAAGATAACATTCTCCGTGGAGAGCATCCACCGTCAAACAATGCGGCACACCAAAGAACTCTGCGTATGGTGCACTATGCAGGGCGTGTAGCTGGACGGTGTGGCCTTTCGCTGCGGGACGCATTGAGTCCATTCTCGTCGACTGTCCAATTTGCTCATCTCTATCGTCTCCGGTCAGCTAGGCTTCTAGTGAAGGCGGCGGCGGCAGCTTTGTCGGTACTTCTGGCTAGAGCACTGCACGGGCCGCATTCTGAGGCTCGAGCACGGCCCGGGCCCGGCCCGCTACATTATCATTCTACTGAGCCCGATTGAAGCGACTGGTCAAGGCACAGGTTCAGCTCAGGACCATTGTTTCTGAAACTGGAACATGGCAACACTCCGTTGCCAGTTTCCTGCAACGTCAGCTCAAGCTTTTACCCGTGGACGATCCTTTTCTTGTCAAAAACTCTAACCAGGTTCTAAAATACTTCAACAGCACTGACAAGTGCTTGCAAGCTTTTGCAACTAACATTAAAGATCTTTACCCCATAGCCTACTCCTTGAATGCGTTGAGCATTTCCAATGACAAATATGACCCCATTTCCTTTCAAAACACAGCTGGCGTTTCTGTTAGTGATTTCATAGAGCGTTTATCCGCCTACTTACAGGAGACGTAGGTATAGTTTGAAGGGACACCCACCTGCAAAAACAGCGTGTTTGTATACGCTCCTGCGTCGCCCTGGCTCTTAGTGACAGTCCTTGCTCATTTCGATCGCCTCTGTAAGGCCGCCGCTCATTTCCAGTTACAACCACTTTGCAGGGCGCTGCCCCCGCGGAAGTGGCTGTCCACTATAAACGACAGCCCTCCCAAGCACAGTACAGGTGGGGAGTTGTACATGCTCTTTTGACGCTCCGCACCGCTGCTATCTTCACGGGGCGGCCCCCTCCCGCCGTAGGCCATTGTCGGAAAGACACCCAAGGTCGCAAAGCTGCCTTCGCTGCCGCGGGACCTAGCCGAGGCGTCATTGAGGGACGGTGATTCCAGCTACGGTGTCTCTATCACATCTTGACCCAATGTGTGGGGAAAACAGAAACCCTTCCGTAGCTGGTTCGCCGAGTCGACAAAAGGCGCCCAGGAAAGGACGATTAGAGCGTTTTTTTGGCGATGTGGGAAACGACATCCATCCCTCACTCTTATCCGCCCGCTCATCGATCACTCTTGTCCGAGCGTCCCACCGTCTGTGCCTTACCGGCTTCTCTCCCAATTATTGCTTGCAGATGACACGCAATGATGACGGGTGGTACGCATATGTGCCAAGAACTTGGTTTGCAGCGCGAGTGGAGAGGGTGGTGGAGAGGGTGGCGGCAAGGTGCTTGAGACAGGTCGGAAGGAGAGCCCCGACTGGAGAGGAATGTGCATGCCCTTACTGAAGAGAGAGTGGTGCTGTGTTTGTTTTTGATTGTTTTCTTAGCGAGACCCTGGGTTTGAGGCTGAGCCCAACCCACGGGGTAGGTCTATGTTGGATTGGAGAATTGATGCTTGGGGCGGGCCACTTGAAACGACCGCTCCTATTTCTTTGTTTGTTACGGTTATAAAAATCGAACTGAACGAATGGAGCCTGAGCTGGGGCTCCATGCTTAGCATGTAACATTCTGCTACTTAGGCTCTAACCTGCTAGGTCGAAGAGTAAAGTAGCGCAAAGTTTGTTTTTCTTGTAAATTCATTTCTACTGTTTCCAGTTTTACTCTCTGTACATGTTGTAAATATATGCTCCTCTATCTGTCATCATCTACCAGAACGCCTCCTGGTCTTCCTGCACGCCGAATTCACTAGAGGAAGGATTTGGAAACCTTCCTGTGAAGAAACGAACAAGAAGATCTTAAATTCTACTGCCTCCTTTATACGTCCCTAACTGACAAGTGTTCTCAAGGTCTCCCGCTAAGTGGGTGACGTTTTAACTGTTTTAAACTGTGATGCACTGGCGATCGATAGTGAAAGCAGAAAAATTTTATCTATTTTTGAAATGGTGATGAACCCCCTTAACTTACCCACGAACTCCCAGTCGATGAACGGATAAGATTTTTAGATATTCGGTTGTCTTTTAGAGGACTACAGACACCTAATTTTATTGCGCACGTTCTTCTGTTAAACGATGCATTATACATTATAATACATTGATTACCGGGTGGTATTTGCCAAGAACCGCCAAATAATTTAAATGAATTCCTTCTCTCATGATGTTTAGGTTCGGGTTTCATCGACCGAACGACGACTGTGACATCAAGTTGATGTTTTAGTCACGTGACTCCCTAGAAAAACTAATACAATCGCCGATATGTAGTTTTAAGTCACTACGACATTTAATCCAGCGTCTTCCGAGACCTAGCTGGAATGACAAAAATGACTTGTCAGCAATTATATAGCCAATTTTTTACGTATCATGTGATCGAAACACCAACTACGCGTCACAGTAAACGTTCCACTCATGAAACCGAAATACCGTGTGGGAATCTGGCTTTCCGCCGTCGCCTTTGCGCGGCTGTGCCGGCCGCCCGCGTTGTTTCTCCTCTTTCCCTTGCTCCCGCCTCAGGCGGTGGAGAGGCAGCTGGGTGACTAATCACTGTCATTTAGCCACAGCTCCGCCCCGGCTCCCCAAGGGCCTTTGCCATTGGCGCCTTTTGGCGGGAATTCGGGACCCCGCTTTGGGCGGCCGCGCGCCGCGCGACCGTCCGAGCGGGGCCCAGAGAGAGAGAGATCCCTCCGAGACAGCGTAAGGTGCGTACGTTACTGTTTGTCCGTGCCGGCTTTGCCGTTCGGACCAGTGCTTACTCGAGCTCGCCCGCACGTGTCCTCTGACCTGCAGCGGCTCGAGCCTGTCCAGCGGGGTCCAGCGACCTCTGACAGGCGTACCTTGCGTTGAATGCCCACTCTCTCTCGCAACCGGCCCAACGGTCGACACGAGAGAGAGATCACAGCACTGCCGCGGGGACATTCTCCTGCAGCGGCGTGCTAGCGGTGCGCATTACTCGAGTCGCTTCGTGCGCGCAGCGGAGCCTTGCTCCTCGCGCGCCCCCGGGACGGGGTGACTATTGAGTGTGTGTGTATCAGCTGGAGGACGATGTGAATAAACGTCTCCTTTGTGAACTTGGAGGCCTATTTCTTTGCGGCGAATCGCTCTCCTCCCAGCGGAGGTTGAGTGCGCCGCATCGGTGTCCCAGTGTGTGTGTGGTGACGGCTGATCGGGGCCCTTGGCTCGCGCGAAGCTCGAACCCGCGGGGGGTGGTGGCCTGTGTCCACTTAGAAACCCACAACTGGCGCCCAACGTGCTAAGTCATTGGCGCTTACGCCTTTGATGGCACTTTAGCCGAGCAGGTCGCCTTGACGATCACGCTTGCGCACCGTGTCTACCACCCCCAGCGCGGCACTCGGCAGCTACATGTCGGCTCCCTGCGGAGTTGTAGCGTCGTTTGATCCGCTGGCTGCTGTTCCTTCGAATAGCTAGACACCGTGGTTGGCCGCGGCCCCCATTGGGGTTTACGGTGACACAACCCAAAATGTTGACCACGTGGCTCCCATTGGAGCTGTATCGGAAGCACCCTGCGGTGCATCCGCTGGTCACATGCCTCAGCTGTGCACGCTTTCCGCCCAGTGCGAAAGCAGTTCGTGTCACGCTGCCGCAACCGGCAGTTTCGAACAGCAGCAGCCGTGCCCCGCGAGCAGTCAATTCTGCTCTGGGAACGGCGAGGCGCTGGCCGGTTCCCTGTGGAAACCGCGCCGCTCATCGAACTAGGAGCCTTGCCTCCCTCGTTCGTGCAGCCCGCCCAAGCCTCCACTGAGGCAGGGGTGCAGTCGCTGAGGCCGGGGCTCCATTGAGCCAGATGCGGAGAAACTTCGAGCCATACTCGAATTTCCCGCGCCCAAGGACGTACGCGGCCTGCGCCGTTGTGTGGGAATGGCCACCTTTTATCGTCCTGTGCCCGCGTGCAGGCACCCTTGACCTAGCTCTTGGGAAAGACTGCCGCGTGGCGATGGGAGCCCGAGCAAGAGCGATCCTTTCGCCTCCTGTCTAGTGCCATTGTCGAGACAGCGCAGCTCAGGCTACCCGACCTGACCAGACAGTTCGTAGTCCAGACTGACGCGAGCGATCTGGGTTTAGGAGAGTTCTCCTACAGGAATTCGATGGCGTGCTGCAACCGCTGGCCTTTGCCAGCCGCTCCTTGCTGCCCTCGGAGAGGAATTATTCCGTGACCGAGAAGGAGTGCCTCGCCATCGTGTTTGCACTGCGTAAATTTTACGTCTACCTTGATGGAACGCAATTCGTGGTGCAGACAGACCACAGTGCGCTCAGTTGGCTGATGCGGCTCCGCGAGCCTGCGGGTCGGCTGGCGCGCTGGGCTCTCCTGATACAGCATTACGACTTTTCCGTGCAGTATCGAAAGGGGAGCATGAACGTGGTAGCTGACGCGCTATCCCGTGCCCCACTCGCCAGCGGCGCCTTGACGCCTGTAAGCGGAGGGGGCGAAACAGCGGACGAGCCGCCGGGCGGCAAGGAGGGGGAGCCCGCAAACGGGTTAACCCATTCCGCTAACCAGGCAAGCAGCGCTTCGCAAAGCGGTCGAGAGGCAAAGCTCTTCGTGAGCGCCTCGGAAGTGCCGACGCGAACGGAAATTTTGGCTGCAAACCTGAGTGGGGACGAGACCAGGCTCCCCTCTGGGATGACTGGAATCGTTTTCAGCCCTAAAGAGCTACTGAAAGCCCAGCAAAATGACCCGTTTTGTCGCGAGGTGAGCGACGGTCTCAGGGAGACGGAGCGCCGTGACGCTACTTGTATTGTAGCGGGCGCAGGGGGGCAGAAGCCAGCGTGTGTCGCGGCGAACCCCGGGGATTCATATTTGCTGGACAATGACGGGCTCGTGCTGAAGTACATAGCCACCGATGACGAGTCCATCGACCCGTTCTAGGTGGTTATCCCCAAAAGTTTGAGAGGCGCACTTTTGCGATTCTCTCATGACGAACCACTGGCCGGTCATCTGAGTGGCTCCAAAGTTTTTGCAAAACTGAGTCATTCGGTGACGTGGCCTGGCATGAAGCGTGACATTTTCCGCTATTGCCGTTCCTGCCATGTCTGTCAAGCGGTGAAGTCACGGAGCGGCAAGCCGCCTGGAATGATGAAACCGATTGACAGTGTGCGTCCGTGGCAGATGGCCACCTGCGATTTGATGGGGCCTTTCCCCAGGAGCAAGCAGGGGTTCATTTACCTGATGGTAGTCGCTGACCACTTTTCCAAATGGGTTGAGTTGTACCCCCTTCGGAAAGTGTCAGCACGAGCGGTGCTGGATAAACTCCAGGAAGTGTTCTGTCGGTTCGGCTTTCCGGAAAGACTGATCACGGACAATGCGTCCTATTTCACCGCTCGGGTGTTCGGTAACACGTGCCGTTCCCTCGGAATCGAGCACTACACCACTTCACCCTACCACCCCCAGTCCAATTTGACCGAGCGAATCAATCGAACGCTCAAGCCAATGCTGGCGGCCTTTGCCGAGTGTCAAAAGGATTGGGCAGACCATTTGAGCGAGTTCGCGTTCGCCATCCGAACAGCTGAGAATCGCTCAACTGGTTTCTCTCCCGCCTTCCTCAATTTCGGGAGGGAGCTGGCGAATCCGATGTCAAACGTCGTGCAGAGCCAGCTCGGGGATGAGCAGACGCGGGCAGACTGCTCTGCTTATGCGTCGACGCTTCGGGACCGGCTTGATCGGGCTCTCAACAGAGCAAGGCAGAGTTTGGCGGCAGCCAGAGCCCAACAGAAGGCTCAATATGACCGCAAGCACCGCCGCCTGACTTTTCAGGTGGGTGATCTTGTCCTGAAGCGCAACCACGTTCTTAGCGATGCCAGCAAGGGGTTCTCAGCCTCGCTCGCTCCTAAGTGGCTTGGTCCGTACCGAGTGGTCAGAGTCTGGTCGCCACTCGCGCACCTGCTGGAGGATCCCCTTACGGGGAAAACCAGCCGTGCCCACATCGCAGATCTGAAGGCCTACGCGTCACGGTCTGACGAGCTTGCGCCGGTACCCATTGGTATTAAAGGCAAGCGCAAAGGCACAACTGGTGCTGCGGAACGCAAGCGTACGGAGCACCGGTACAATCTGAGGCGACAGTCACCTGTGTGATTAATGCCGGACGGCGGACTTTTCCGCAACCGAAGGCACGCAGCCTCAGCTAGCTGGCGAGCTTTCTCGTCAGGCCCTACCCAGGCGAAGCACGGTGTGTTATTTTTTTGTTGTTGTTGTTGCTTTGGCAGCATGCTCAGTTCCAGCCTTGTGTGTTTATCTATTTATTTATTTGTTTTGTTTTTAGTCAGTTTCTAGCCACTTTCGTTTCCTCGCTGGTACGTCTGTTTTCGTTCTAACGTACCCAGATGTACATAGGCAAACTTCAGCCCTCTCGTGCTTGCTCTTATCTTCCAGAAGGAATAGATTGGATTAGGTGTCGTTTGTACAGCGCGCCTTTTCTCATTTCCGGCCCGACTGTGGGTGGTTGGCTCGTTAAGGAGCCGTGTGTCGCGGTGCGAGTTTTGTGCGCCCCCATGGAGGGGAAGTTGGTGGGGCGTTTGGGGCGATGGGGGGGCGGAAAGTGCACCCTTTGACCCTCGCCGCGGCGCCTCTGGACGCTTCTGATGAGCGGAACGTTGCCGCCGAACGGCGTCCGCGCACTTGCCGGTGTATGCGTGGTTGTGGCTGTGACTGTGTGCGCGCGTAACCATGAGGCAAGGCGACGCCTGTGAGTTGTGCCGTTGTGTCCTTCTGCGTGAGCGCGAGGATGAGAAGGACCCCTCGCTGTGGCCAAGGTTACACAGCAGGACGCCGCCGAACGTCCTCGCCCGTTTCAGCCGGCGTGAAAGGGGTGCACTAACTTTCTTGTGCCCGAACGTGATGTCGTGTCCAAGGGCGCGAGGTCAGTGCTCTGCCGCGGCCCCGTCGTCATCAACGCACCCTACATCAACGGAAAGAAGACCGCCATCAGTCGTCGGCCCTCCCAACCCGTTCAACTTGGAAGTCTGCGAGCGGTGAGTCGCCGACCGGCCTACTGGGCCGCGCCATCGAACTTTGAGGCTGACATCCACCTGTCACATAGTTGTACAGTTGAATTCACATCGCCTTGTGTACCGTGTATATAATCTGCAAGCTGTTTTGATTTACTGAAGCGTATGCAAGTGTTGTTTGCCTTGTTTTCCTTTGTGTTTTTTTACGTTGTTCTGGCTGGAACTGAAGTGTAGCTAGTTTTTTTTTGTGTGTATTCATTTCTTTATTTTGGAACTGAAGTGTAGCTTATTTTTTTGTGTATTGATTTCTTTATTTTGGCCGCGTGCTTTGCCGATGGGTAGGAGGGCATTTAAGGAGAGGGGGATGTGGGAATCTGGCTTTCCGCCGTCGCCTTTGCGCGGCTGTGCCGGCCGCCCGCGTTGTTTCTCCTCTTTCCCTTGCTCCCGCCTCAGGCGGTGGAGAGGCAGCTGGGTGACTAATCACTGTCATTTAGCCACAGCTCCGCCCCGGCTCCCCAAGGGCCTTTGCCATTGGCGCCTTTTGGCGGGAATTCGGGACCCCGCTTTGGGCGGCCGCGCGCCGCGCGACCGTCCGAGCGGGGCCCAGAGAGAGAGAGATCCCTCCGAGACAGCGTAAGGTGCGTACGTTACTGTTTGTCCGTGCCGGCTTTGCCGTTCGGACCAGTGCTTACTCGAGCTCGCCCGCACGTGTCCTCTGACCTGCAGCGGCTCGAGCCTGTCCAGCGGGGTCCAGCGACCTCTGACAGGCGTACCTTGCGTTGAATGCCCACTCTCTCTCGCAACCGGCCCAACGGTCGACACGAGAGAGAGATCACAGCACTGCCGCGGGGACATTCTCCTGCAGCGGCGTGCTAGCGGTGCGCATTACTCGAGTCGCTTCGTGCGCGCAGCGGAGCCTTGCTCCTCGCGCGCCCCCGGGACGGGGTGACTATTGAGTGTGTGTGTATCAGCTGGAGGACGATGTGAATAAACGTCTCCTTTGTGAACTTGGAGGCCTATTTCTTTGCGGCGAATCGCTCTCCTCCCAGCGGAGGTTGAGTGCGCCGCATCGGTGTCCCAGTGTGTGTGTGGTGACGGCTGATCGGGGCCCTTGGCTCGCGCGAAGCTCGAACCCGCGGTGGGTGGTGGCCTGTGTCCACGTAGAAACCCACAACCGTCAAGAAGAAATTCAATTATAAAGTATTTAGCAGTCGTACACGAATACCACAGGGTGCTCATACGAAAGTCTAAAGCATCGTTTGAAAGAAGAAAACACGCAAACAAAAATTTGGTGTCTAAGGTCCTTTAAACATGATGGTGTCTGCTGCTGCTTCGAGCCGCGCGCCAACAAACCCCTTCCGCCTTTCAACTCTTCTCACCCAAACTCGTCAAACGAGATATAGCCGTCTTGTGCTTCAGGAACGCCCTCGGCAGAACGTGCCCACACCTGGTCCCAGAAGCGTTCAACAATCAAGCTGAATGACTGCTGGACGCTGGATATCCTCAACACCTCATCATTTCAGCCGCTGAAGGCCTCCTCAGAAGGATGCGCACTGAGGTTCAAAAGGGGGTGAGGCCCACGCTCAGCGCAGACAGAAGGTAGCTGCGATTCCTTACATTCACACACACTGCCTCACTGCCTGCAAAAAGCGGCACAGCGTTACGACGCGAACATCGTGTTTTCTTCACCTAACAAGCTGTCTAAGCTTTGCAGAATGACAGATCCGGAGGCAATCCAGCAACGTGACTGCGGCAAGAAGCGTAGACGACCTTTTATTGAATGCTCAGACGGTGTAGTCTATCAAATCCCGTTAAGCTGTGGAAAAACTTGTGTTGGGCAGACTGGGAGACGTGTAAACGATAGGCTAAGAGAACACGCAAAGAAGGTAAAAAATGCACGTGAAAGAAAAGATTCTGAAGGGTTTCTCGCTAGCCACTGCCTCACTTGCAATAATTGTTCCCCTAATCTTGAAAACACCGTTATCACCAGTAAGAGCAAAGAGCGTATCACCAGGGAGATCGCGGAATCAAAACAGATTTGTAATCTCGGGACAGACTGTGTCAGCAGCGCTTCTATCTCCCTATCCGACAAAGAGCCGACTTATCTGCGCATGTGTCGATGACTGAAGGTTGTTCAGTTCGTATGTATTCGTGGATTAGCCCACAATGAAGTCGCTGGAACTTCAGTGCCATCCCTGTCGCCTCGTTTCTGTCCATGTGTTTGCTGCGCTGCCTTTTTTCAATACGTGTTTTTGGGAGGCAGAAAATCAAAATAACATATTTGAACATACCGCTGCCAGTCGAGCAACCGAATGAAGGTCCTTCAATAGCGGTTCTAATGAGAATTCAGATGGTTAGTCATGAGCGACACAAAACCGAGCAGATGCGGAGTGCCTTGTACATGCGGCCCGTTACTGCATTTTTCTAAATGCTCTTGTGCGGTTCAACGCGGCCAGGCGTCCTTCTCGGAATTATTTGATTGAACATAGTACTGTGAGTGACGCGGATTGAACTCCGTCCAGAAATGAGCTGCCTCATTCCAAGTCCACAAAAAAGTAGTACTAGTGGTTTACAATATACCACTGGAAAGATTTCACCGCCTGGATTCCTTCGTTTCAGAGATTTTCATGGCAACAATACAATAAAAAAAATGCATTCTTTTTCCTTTTTCTAGCGTGAAGAAAATGGAAAATAACTAAAGATAACTAAATAAGAGTTGAGTAGGTTTTTTACAGCGAACACCGTCTCCCTGTTTCATCCGTGTCGTAGCTGGAACGCCACAATTGTACGTCAACCTTCAATAATGAGTCATAAGCCCTACACAGCCCCCATATGTACGAGTCCAAGCCTAGCCCGGGCCGGGCCCGGTTAATAAGCACATTTTCCGGCCCAGCACGAGCAGGTGCAGTGCTCTACTGCGGGCTATACCCGCACCTATAGGACACGTTGGTCGGCGGGGTGCTGGAGAACCGTGTACCCTCCTGAAATTTCTGCGGATTTACGCCAGTGCATAGCTGCAGTACACCGTTGCTGTGCTGTCGGACGGCACTATACATAGTGCCCATTTATATGCGTTGCTCTTTAAACATGAATTAGAGCGAAAAAAGTACGTTCTTGAAGCGGGCCAGCTCGTGCGCTTTTCGCACTCGAACGCCTACGGGCGCTTTCCCCGCCATATTCTCGGTTAACGACGCAAACCGAGGTCGCCAAGCTCAGTTCGCGATAACCGCGGTTTGGTATGCTGTGTGGACAGCAGTAACCACAGTTAGCGAATACCGCGGTTATCTTAACCGAGGTTAAATGCGCCCGTGTCACAAAAACGGATGCTAGGGCGAGTTGGTATGACATATTCCTGAAGAACAGCGCGAACTCGGTTGAGGACAGAAGGTCAGCGATAGAGCCCGTCTGTGTGCCTTCCTTCTGTCCTCGTCCAAGCTGTTCTTCAGGAACAAGGGCAGAACTAGCGTAGACTGCCAGAACTAAAGATGTTCTCTGGCCAACTGGCGGTCGACACGTGTTGCCGACGCATGTTCTTCACAACACCTTATGTTCGAGGCTGGCACCCGAGAAGTGAACCGTCGGAAACTGGTCCTTTGTCTCCTGAGAGGGTCGCGACGAATGCGCGCCCGCTCGCGCAGCGGGGCTCGGCACGTGAAGAGACACAGGAAACGGAGCCCTTTTGCGCTCAAAATTCAGCGCGGCGCTCTTTTCGGTTGACGCGGCCAAGCAAGGTGATTGGAGCCAGATGACACCCGGGTCCTCTCCGGGTGGTCAATTACGGCAGCAGGCCACTCTTCGTCCAGTAGACAGAGAGGCAACTGGCAAAAGTTTGCTCGCTGCTTCCAGACGAAGCTACGCCGGGAGTCGGTGTCCGGCCAGAACAATTTGGCGTTACATCGCTGGTTGACGTGACTTGCATCACCTCTTATGAAACGACAGTGGGAAATAGAGAACAGCGGATTAAAATCATATTTTACGAGATGCCGCACTGCTAGAAAAAGCTTTTCTCGACGCGCTGCAGCATGTGGTGCGAGTTCGCTTTCTTTTCTTTTTTTCTCGTAAAGTTCACGCTGCACTAGATCCAAAGCGCTCTAGCTCAATTTGATACACCAGAAAATTCGCTCCTCAATCACAGCACTGCCAACATACGCGTATCCAATTTTTGCTCAATTTTCGCACAGATCACTTCTTTGCAAGATAAATCTGTTAGGACGCCGTCTATCTATCTCTCTCTCTCTCTCCAAAAGACAGATGGCCTTCCTAAGTTCCGGTGATTCTGCATTTCATTCCCAATCAATGTGTTAGCACGCCTTCTATCTCTCTCCCTCTCCAAAAGAGAGATGGCCTTCCTAAGTTCCAATGATTAAACATTTTATTTCGAATGTGTTAGCCCGCCTTCTATACATATATCTTCCTTTTTTCTCCGAAAGAGAGATGGCCTTCCTAAGTTCCAATGATTCAACATTTTATTTCGAATGTGTTAGCACTCCTATCTCTCTCTCTCTCTCTCCAAAAGAGAGATGGCCTTCCTAAGTTCCGGTGATCCAACATTTTATTCTCTTTCACGGTTTTTTCTGGCGCATGCGCCGGTTAGACTCAAGGTCCCTTGCTTTCGCACGTCTACTCGGTCTAACTACGACAAAAACCGTGCCACTTTTTTTTATTGTGGTTTCACGCCTTACAGTTCTAAGTACCCAGCCTGCACCTTGCATTACCGCACGAACTGCTGCGAAGAAAGCTCTCTTTGCAGTGCTGCGTGGAAAGTTTCATTCAGCAGCTCTCACCACAGTGAGTACAAATTGTGCTCGCGGTTCATGGACAGCGAACAGTCGTAATAGGAGATACGTCAGCACGCCACGAAACCATTAGATTTGGTTTTTGTGGGGTTTAACGTCCCAAAGCGACTAAGGCTATGAGAGACGCCGTAGTGAAGGGCTCCGGAAATTTCGACCACCTGGGGTTCTTTAACGTGCACTGACATCGCACAGCACACGGGCCTCTAGAATTTCTCCTCCAAAGAAATTCTAGCCGCCGCGGCCGGGATCGAACCCGCGTCTTTTGGGCCAGCAGCCGAGCACCATAACCGCTGAGCCACCGCGGCGGCCGAAACCATTAGAAGCTTCACGCTTCACCGAATTATATGACACATAATGGCGGCCAGAATATTGCAAATGTATCTCCCCCGATTTTGTCTGATTTCCACTTCACTAGCCACCGCTATGCAAAGACTGACTACAAAATTTTTGTTCTGAATATTTTTTTCTTCGTATTCCCGATTTGTTATTAGGGACGACTCACTTTACAGACAGTTCTGCTCGGAAACCAAGGTGTCCACATTAACAAGGCACGACCTTATCGATATCAGTTCATAGATTTTCGAAGATGTGATTCTGTTCGCCGCTGCAGCATAAGAAATTTTAGAACCGCGAAACCGAACCTGCGGGGCCCAAGGCAACCCAGAAGCCACGCCTAACGTCTCGATTCCTACGCCAGAGCCGGTCTGCGCATGCACGAGACGCTCCGGTCTGTCCCTGCTGGGCCCACGGGTCGAGGCGAAAGACAGTGACGAGTACTGGTCGGCACAGTCAGGCATCGTGTCGCTGTAATGCGACCAGGGGACCTGCCGGCTAAGGGCCACCAGCACAATCGTTCGTCGAGTATAGGCGTCGGCTAAGTATAACGAAGCTAAATACAACGCTGAAACCGCGTTGGCATACGCGGCATGCCGACTGTGATCGGCCCAAGCGAGGCGCTTGGTTTCAGAGCTCGGTGTCGTTTGCCGGCATTTCGAAAGGCGCTGGTATGCTGAGCATAATGAGCACGAGAGCAGACGACGCAGCCATCCGTGCGTCACTACTTTTGAGGCCCACGTGACCAGACTTCCTGCTCTTCCCTAGCTTTGACGTTATAGCACACCCCGGCGCTCAGAAACCGAAGTCGCTCGGTATAAAAAATTAGGCACTTCACTACTTACGTGCTTTCAATGCGAAAGCATTGTTTTTATTTGTTTATTCTTTTTCCTTCCGACACTACTACTCATTAGCATACAGTCGCAAGGCAACACATACACTAGGTTCAGCTTTGTTCGTCAAGAATCAACGCGATTGTGTGGCCTCACGCCTGGCAATCTCGAAGCCCTGGGCTCGATTCCCCTCCCCTGAGGAAGGAATCTCTCTTTGCCGGGTCACGCGGGTGACCGGATTTCGCTGCACATAATGCTTTCGCATCAGTAAAGTTATTCACCGCGAAGCGTGTAATACGCGTCCTGGGGCAATACGCAACGTTTGAAGCAAAGAACGCGCCAACCGAAAATTTGGTCTCGCCACCCTTTTAAAAGGTTTTACTAAATATCTCCTATGTCAGCCAGTTCCATTATATCCTTGCACGTGCCTTCCTCACTCAGGACTCAGTCGCTATATCCCTGTGAGCCTTGATCACTACGCTGGCTGCAGCATTGTCTTCGGCAACTACACCTGGAATGCGCACGAAGTCTGCTCTAGTCCAGGACAATGTATAGTGCCTCATTTCTTCAAATGAGTGGCGAAGCACAGTCGCACATCTGAGACTAATGGAGAAGAGCAAACGCAGAAACTCCATGCAGCTGCGCCCATTTTCAACGAATACGAATGAGGTCGCAGTCTCGGACACGTCCCCAGATGCGGTGATCGGGAACGCGTCAAACATTTTTCGCACACAATATGACAACGATGGGCGTTACACGCATGCGACAGAAATCCTCCACGCGAGCCTCTCAGGAACCGGCGGGTGGGATGCGAGGCATTGATGCGTTGTCATCGCTTCCTAACATATCCCCCTTAAAACATACCGCGGATAATAAAAGATCCCAACGTGCCCCAACCGAACAACGGTGAGCGACGCGACATCATTATGCGTTGGAGCGCGTTCGTTAGTACCGCAAGTTACCGCCCCAGCTGCAAGCATAGATAACGAATTTCTTCGAAATGGCATCAACTATTACCAAACCTACGCAAATGCCTCAGCCTAAAAGTGGACAAGCAGATCGGCCCTCGCAGCCATTTTCGGTCACGCGCCGTGTGAGATTTAAAAAAAAATAAACGGGCTTTAAAAAGTAACTGTCAGTCCAAATTTTAACTGCATCGCGTGCAATGGTGCCAAGGCGTCGGCGGATGTTAAACTTCCTGATGATGAATTGAAATTGTTAGCAGAAGTGAACTGAGTTCAGCATGCCAGAAAAGCTTCTACCCATGCGATGACTTAGGATGAATGTTCAGATGCTTGAGCTTAATTATTAGCCTATCGTGAGGTACACGATCAAATGCTTTAGTAAAAAACTGCGTCAACTTGGAAACCCATATCTAGAGGTTAATGTAATTCACTAATAAAACCTGCCAGTGGTGTTTCACACGAAAACCGCTGATAGTTAAAAATTATGTTATGTTCCTCAAGATAATTCATGATTTCAGTATATAGGAGATGTTTGCATACAGTGTTTGGACGATAATTGTGGGGAGAAGTGCGATCACCAGGTTCTGAATACATGCAAGCCCCGGGACGTCGATCGGCCTCCATCGCGCTTGTGTTTTCTAACCGCTGAAGAAACTGGCAGGGACCTGAAAACGCGTGCCAAAACTTTCTCAGGCCGAAGGCGGGATAAACAGGCACAGATCACTTTTATTACTCCACTAACTGCCTACTTCGGGACATGAGGAACGAATGCCGCTAGACGGTCATGTTCGTTACAAAAAGGCTTCAACGGACCCTAACATTTCGCAACGGCGGCAACTACGGTTATGTCTGTTCGAATAGCCGCTGTACGCCGCCGCCAAGTTAGAAAGCAGCAAGTTTGGAGAAGTTTGGTGCAATTTTCCCAGGATGGCGCAGCTTATCTAGTTTGGTGCAGTTTGGCGTGTCGTCACCGCGGCACAATGCCCTGCCGCTACTCGTCCATCTCGTCGCAACTAGACGACCGCCGGCACCGTACGCCCGCCACCAGGGAGGCTCTCACAACCGCAATGGAATGTGCGCGGTTTTAGGCGCCACAGGAACTCTTCCCTGGTGAACCCTCTTTCGAATAGAGTCAGACAACTGATTTTGGTGCCCAATAAAGCGCAAGAAACCGTAACGTTAAAAACACCCTGGAACATTCTTGCGATTTTTACGACCAGTAAAGACAGATTCACTTGCATGCACCCCTATTCTGAAAACAAGCGATCAGACCACGGCCAAGTTGAACTGGAAGCAAATGCGGCACTAGCCACGCAAGTCCAAGTCTTTACACACCTCAGGACATTACCGCTGCATGCGCCAATGCTTGAATGTTCTGCGCACGCGTGCGAACAAGCGCACTGATGCGCCGCCAATGTTCCGCCACTCCATTCGTGGACACGAAGGTAGCGCCGCTTTTCAAGGCAAGCTTTCTCCGCGTCAACAAATGTGCCTTTAACAGCACGGTACACGTACACATCGATATACCGCCACGTGGTGGGAGACCAGGAATTTCACCGCAGAATTCGCTTCATCCCGTTTTATACGGTTCCCACAGACGAATGAGAACCGGCGCCCCATTCATTCAAAATAAGGCATCGTTCCAGTGAGATTCGGTGCAACAGCGGTTAGCCCTCACCAGTGCGAACACTTCTCGGACAATAAGCAGTGGGGCGACACCCGCGAGGCTCCTCACGAGCCGCTGGTGTCTCGGAAGCTGCTGCCAGTAGCACATGCGTCTTGAACCGTTCGGACGCATGCAACTGTAGTAGAAGCGAGAAAAAAATCCCAATCATGGGAGGCCTTTTGAACGGCCGGACGTGCGCAAGACAGTCGCGACACCCTTCGACATCGGGTCCACGGAGTTGCCGTCTCGAAGCCGCTTTTTGCTCGGCCTTTTTCCATCCCTGTCCCAAAAGTAACGAAACGACGCCGCGAGAAGCCGGCCCATCACGCTTCGGAAGGGACCCGCGAGCGTGTTTACCACTGCCCGGGACCTTGAGCCGGGCTATCATCCATCTATCGGGCCGATAAGAGGAGGAGGCTCACTTACCCCAACCAGCAGCCGGCGCCTCCAGCCGCTGGGCCGCCCGGTCAAGTCCTTCCGGTTGGACACATCCTTGAGAACACTGCGACCGAGGGAGAGGGACGCGTCAGCCGAAGAAACACGAGGCGACACAGCTGGGGCGCCGTTGGCGCCACCAATAAACAGCCATTTTAGAATCTCCAGCCCAGTTTTTTTCCACCACAACAAGAAACACGAGACAAAGTCAGCGCAGGCCACCCGCAAGCGGTTACAGCATGGCTCCACGGCCAGCGATCATTTTTCCCCAAAACTCCAAAAATGAAACAAGAGAACATTGGTACAGCCGGCTGTGTTAGGCGGCATAGCTAACCATCGTGCTTGGTTTAACAGCAACGCACAATAAAAAAAATGCACAGCCGTTACGGTGGTTTTTCTGAAGGAAAGAGCAGGTTTTGAGAAGGAATGGCATGACTCCTCCTCTAGCCTTTTATTCGACGTTTTTGCACTTAAAAAAGCCACCGCAGTGGCTCAGTGGTTATGACACTCGGCTTCTGACCCGAAAAACGCGGGTTCGACCCACCCTGGCAGCGGCGGTTGAATTTCGATGGAGGCGGAATTCTAGAGGCCCGTGTACTGTGCGATATCAGTGCACGTTAAAGAACCCCAGGTGGCCGAAATTTCCGGAGCCCTTCACTACGGCGTCCCTCATAGCCTGAGTAGCTTTGGGACGTTAAACCCTCATACACCTAAACCTAAAAAAAAAAAAAATGTACAGCCGCATGGATGCTCACCGGAAAGAAAAAACGGAAACCCCGAAGTAACTTTAACGTGTTTGACGAACTTTTAATGTGCTAAGTCTGGTACACGTGTTAACGTCGAAAAAGTTTTTGCGGCACTTGAGTGAGCGATTATATGGACATTGATCAGCACGTATTCTGAGCCCGTAATGCTGAGAAACACAAACCTAGGTTCTTAATATCTGATAACTTACCGCAGTTTATCTTTCTGATAAATCATGAAAAGCGCCACGATGTCAAAAAGCCGTTTTACTTTTGCCGGTGTCACCGGCTCGTCTGTCATGTCGTACTGCCGCCGCGCCACCTATATAGGAGCTGCACTTCTAAGAGAGAACACTGCCGATCAGAGCGCAGAAAGCCCCAATAAAGCTCTGGAGAGCACCGGGCAGCGCCGGTGTTCCCAACGATACAGAGCAGTAAAGAATATCACAGGCAGGAACCGCACAGATCTCCGCGGTGAAGAATGAAAATGTTGTAGCAAGCTCTGTTCGTTTAATCACTTCCAAAGCCTCGTACTGCGGATCGAAACAAATCGCACGTCCAACGCCTCGGTCGTATGGCTACGGCACACGCAAGGCCTTGCCTCTAGCGAACAACACAGTTTTTGTCATCCGGGCAGGCTCATGAACACTTTGCTGGGAGCACACATCGCGTGAATTCATATCAACTATGAGTGACATGGGGGAAACAGGACTCAAGAGCAGCTTGGAAAAGGCGAAAATTCAATTCGCAGCAGCCTCCTCGTGTTTTGTAGCAGGAGCTCGACACTGAGACGGCGAATACCAAAGGCATTTCCGATGAGAAAGAACTGCTTAAAAAACAAGGACGAAGGAAGATAAGACACGACGAGCGCTGACTCGCAACTGAAACCGTATTAGGCATCGAAGAAACACGTTACATTGTGCATACCCAGGCGTCAGAAAAAGCCGACAAAACGAGATCATAGGAATGAAACAACTTTCAAGTGATCTCGTTTTCACGTGATCTTCCTTCGTCCTTGTTTTGTGCCGCCTGGGTACGCGCAGTGCCTCCTCGAACAGAGGGCTCGACGTCCCGTCTCTTCTCCGCCAGAAAGCGACCGAACGATCCGCGTGTGCTATCTTGAAAGACGGTCACCTGGACGCCCCACTCCAGCTGTACTCTGCTGCAGTGTGTCGTGCGCGTGTGTCTGTACTGTGCTCAACTAGATCATCCTACCTGTACCTATGTTAATATGTAAATAGATTTACCACCGTGTACCCCTCCCCCTGTCCTTTCTAACTGACCCCTCCCTCCCACTACCTGCTATCCTTTATTTCCGCTGCCCCAGCTCAGGTGCTTCCAGCAGCGATAGCAGATGCCGGAGCTAGCAAAAATCTTTTCCATCCATTTATTATGTTTCATTAAACCACTTACTACTACAGTTCAGCCTACTTATAACGAACTTGATCGTCACGCGGCATTTGTTCGTTGTATCCAAAGTTCGTAGTAAGTGGACCACCTATAATACGGGCAAAAAGAGCAAGCGAGACGAAAGTTAACTTTATTTTTGAAAAAAGTCAGTGATGCATGTCTGCTTCTTCAAAGCTGATCGCATCACTGCCGTTTCTAATTTTTCCAGCGCGGTAATATGTTCATCGCCAAGGCCTCTGCTGCGCACGAGTTCCTTAAGCGACGCGATGTAACCGATCGCGGTTGAAGCGTTCACAGCAACCGGCGGTAGAGCAGCATCCTCGTCATCGTCCTCGCCGGTCTCTGGGCAGTCAGGAAGGGCTCGCACTTCACGCACAATAGCTTCGTCAGTGCATGGCTCCGCAATGTCGGCGTCGTCATCAGCAGAAACGAAATCGTCCCAGGCAAAGTCAGGTCCGGCCAGCTGTGTGTCAATGACGCGTTGCCACAAGTCCTCGTGCGACCGGCCTTCCGGTGGGTCATCTATGGCGTCCTCGGTGCCTGGGCCCATAAAACCCGCCTTGCGGAAGCAATTTGCTATGCACTCCGCGGTGAGTTCCATCCACGCCGCTTTCAACATCTCCACGGCTGATGCGAACTGGCATGGCAGCATCAATCGCGATCAACAAGCGTTGGATGACGCGCCGCCGGTAGCACACCTTGAACGCATGAGTGATGCCCATATCCGGCGGCTGAATTTTGCAGGTTGCATTGGGAAGCAAGAAGAGCGCTGTCACCGCACTCAAGGAAGGCTGCACATGGTGCGCCGCACAGTTATCCAGCACGAGCAGGACCTTCCTGTTTTTTCGTGCCATGTCGCGGTCGAACCCGACAAGCCACTCGGCAAATAAGTCACGACTCATCCAGGCTTTTGTATTGTTCCTGTAGCGTACGGGCACGTAGCTTCCAAAGCATCGCGGCTAACGTGACTTGCCGATGACAAAAGGCAGCCGCCGGTCACTGCCGTCCATGCCACTGCCGCGTCGTGTCAGGGGAACACAAAGTGCGCGAAATTCGCCTGCCGCGTGTTCGCAGTCGAGCGAAACCGCGCCAAACACCGCCGGCTCGGTCAACTACGGGGGCCCGACAGCTTCGCGTTCGCTCTAACCGAGTGCTGAGGCCACAACAGTTCGTTCTATGTGAGACACTGTGCCATTGCCCCAATATATATTTTGACGGTAGCACCGCCCTCGTTCGTACTAAGCGAGCGTTCGTTATATCTGCGGCTGTTATAAGTGGGCTCGACTATACTTCTACTACTACTACTACTACTACTACTAGTAGTAGTAGTACGCGCAGTGCAAAGTTTTTCTTCGATGCCTAATACAGCCTCGGTGGACGCCTCAACAGCGCCTTACGGGAAGGGGTAAAGAGTCTAAGAAGGAATACATTTGAAGTGCATATGTCGTCGGTTCCAATCTCTGTCGGAAGCTAGCCTCCAAACTTGACTAGCGCATGTAAGCTATATGCAACAACGAGAAATCGCATGACTCCACCCGGAACGCTGTACGAGAAACGGTTGCGTCACAATTTTGGTACCAATGTTGCCGGAAGAACTGGCGCCACATGGAGGTCGGCCAGTGGCGAGTATATACAGGGTGTTTCACGTAACTTGAACCAAGGATTTAAAAAATGTAGCGCACCGGAGCTGGGTGAAACCAAGGACATATTGTTTCCCGTCGTGTGGCGCTCCTCAGAGTATATTTAAAAATTCCACTGAATTAGTTAATTATATTATATTAATTATGCCAAATGTTAATATTCACTTTAGGATCACGTGCGTTTCGTTAAGTTGTAGAAGAATTTAAGAAACAACCGATCCAGTTTTTTGTATCAACGTATCTTCTACGTGGTCCTTTTTTTGCAGCATTTAAAGAAAGCCCGCGAAATACGAAAAAAAAAAGAATCACGTGATTGCGCTCTAGCGCACCCGTATTGTAGCGCTGCCAAGCGCGCCCCGAGTGAGCGAAGCGAGCGCACTCCCCGCCTCGAAGTGGGCGGCCGACGCGGGTCTTGGCACAGACATGAAAGTGCGTCAGCACATTCTTCCTTAACTTGGAAAGCGCCGTTATCTGCGACAAGTGACAGGCAGGCCATCGACAGCCAATTCAGACGGAGCTTGTATTGAGCCATCGCATAAACAAAACAAAAAGGGAAGGGAAAGCAGTGAAGTCGCGTATTTCAAGGTGGCCTCCGTTGTTTTTTTTTTATTTTTACTTTTATCGTTTTGCAGCCCGTCGAACTGAGTTGCGACCGCTCGCTTGAGCAAGATCAGCGCGCACGTTTCGTTCATTCAAAACGCGGTTGGGAGCGCTGGGATATGGTAACGCATGGGCGCAGTCACGTGACGTAATTCATATTTCG
Organism: Amblyomma mixtum; assembly: GCF_055824585.1. Taxonomy (NCBI): domain Eukaryota; kingdom Metazoa; phylum Arthropoda; class Arachnida; order Ixodida; family Ixodidae; genus Amblyomma; species Amblyomma mixtum. The sequence continues at coordinate 26,304,085 of NC_143014.1, forward strand.
CGGGATTTCTTTAAATCCCGGAAAAGAGGACCACGTAGGAGGTATGCTGCTAAAAAAAATGGGTTCTTTATTAATCCCCTCTACCACTTAAAGCAATGCACGTGACCGAAAAGTGAATAATATAAAATTTGACTAAATATTTATAGCTAATTGCTACTTAAGCAAAATTTAAAAATACTTTGAGGAGCGCCACACGACTGGAAACAATATGAAGTAGGTTTCGCCCAACTTCGGTGAGCCATTTTTTATAAATCCTTGGTTTATGTTACGTGAAACACCCTGTATAGCCGAACGACGTGCACAAGTGTGGTGAACTGGGCTTGTTGGTGAAGGTTCATACCTAAAACAGTGCGAAAGACGGGATAAAAGAAGGAGACAACACAAGCGAACGCCATTCATATGATTAATTGAACTGGTGGTGCTCGGCTGGCTGTGTGCGTCATACGGCCGCTTGATGACGTCAGCCTATTTTTCTTGCCATCGCTGGGATTTTCTGTACCATCTGCGAGCACACTAACACACGCCGCCGGCTTTTCTCGTAACGGGACTAGTAATGCTTTCACGTAAAAAAAAAAAACGTCACTGCTACGACTGCGAGGACGTTTTGATATTTAAACACCGCGGGGCGCAAAAATGATAATAAAAAAGCTGGTCAATTAGAATTTGAAGGAACTGGAAAAAACGTTGAAATTATCGCATGATCCCGACAAAACCGCTTTCATCGAGGTAAATGGAACGGCGTACCGGCATAGCGGGCTCTCCCACAAGCTGTCGCTCAATAGCGTCCCTGTATAATAACAGCATGCCGTATACGCGAATGAGTCCTAAAGACACGTCAGCCTGCAGATATCGATATCGACGCGTGTGCTGCCCGTGTTTTGCAAGCAGCTCGAAAAGTACACCACGGAAGTCCGCGTAGCGGAGTTCGTTTTCGCCAATTTGCTGCAAACTTGGGGATATAGGTATATTATAGGAGAAGACACCTCGTGCCAGTCATGTTTGTGGGCTTCAACAAGCCTTTGCCTTTTGAAAAGGCGGCGAACTAACGTTACGTCTGCCTGGATAATCTGCACTGCGCCGTCCGATTCGAAGGCAGAGAGTGTGGAGCAGTTCGGCGCAACTTTCCCGGTACTACAACACAACTGGCCCGAGCACTGTGTGACAGATACCTCCGTATACCACATGGACCCTCGCCTTCCCCGATGCTCATACGCAGGTCAAACAAATCTGGCGCTGGACGCCCCTTTACAGCTCCATGATTTGAAGGAAGCCCTAGCCAAAATGAAACGCGGTGCAGCACCTGGTCGGGAAAGGGTTACCGTCAAAATTCTGGCGAACCTTCCAAATGCAGCCTATCATACCCTCCTTGAATTCACCAACCAAATCTGGCTAGGAGAGATTCCTCTCCCCCCAGGATTAAAAAACAGCCTTAGTGACGTTTATTCCTAAGGCAGCCAGGCCAACTGCTGTGGAGAACCTGCGCCCTATCTCCCTCACATCTTGTGTCGGCAAATTGATGGATACTATGGTGCGAGACAGGCTGTCCACTTACCTCGAAAGACATCACACTTTTGCGGACACTACGTTTGGTTTCCGACCACAGAAAACAGCACCAGACATCCCTCTACAGCTCCACCATGACACACTCGAGCCCAAAGAACTCCCTCACAATGGCAAAGTAGTCCTAGCCTCGGATTTGAAAGGAGCCTTTGATAATGCCAAACATGAAGTCATCCTCAATCAGCTCCAAGACAACCAACTGTGGTCAGAATCCATACCGAATCCGATACATCTGGCAATTTCTCACAGGTCGACAGGCCTACATTCGAATTCAAGATGAGGAACATGGACCCTATACCATCGGATCTTGGGGTACACCACAGGCTGCGGTGTTATCTCCCCTCCTCTTCAACCTCGCAATGAAAGACCTCCCCGCAAAACTAAGCCCGATGCCCGGCATCCGACATGCCCTATATGCGGATGATATCTCTATCTGGGCAACAGAAGGCAATCTCGGACACGCGGAGATCTGCCTACAACAGGCAGCGGAGGTAGTGGACGCTTACGCTGCATGCTGCGGTCTCCAATGTGCTCCCACCAAATCAGAGTTTGTACACATTCGTTCCTCCCCTCGGGACACTTCAATTCACCTCACACTCCCTTCGGGTCCGATTAGAGAGGCCAAGGAGATCCGCATCCTCGGCCTCTTTATTCACTAACAACGCAGACCGGACACAACACTCGCGAAACTCCGCATGTACGGTGACCAGGTGGGCCGTATGATCCGCCGGGTCTCCAATAAAGGCCGATTCACACGACGGACCGTTCGCCCGCGGCCCGGGCATCACGCGTTCAAGGCGGGGACACATGTCAGGCGAGCGCTCCGAATCCGGTCCGGCTCGCCGCGTCCGGCGGCGCCGTTCCGGCCAGCCGGCGAAGGCCCGGCACGCCGCTCCGGCGGGCAGTGGCAGCCAATGCGAGCACGCAGAGCGCCAACGTCACGATGACGTCGAGTCCACGAAAACCGCTTGGTGACAGTGAAGTCAGCCGGTGAGCGGTGACTGCGCTGTTTTCACTGAGCGCCATGACTTCGTTCAAACAGTCCCGGATTTGGGAGAACGAACAAGGGGTGCGGAGTGCAGCGTGTAGCACTTTTGAGCGCTGGCCATTCCCGAAGCGCCATCAGCTGCGGCGTCGATAGAGAAACCAGCTAGGCCTAGCGACGACTCGGGCAGTCGGGGACCAGCGCGCAGTTCGTCGCCTGGCGCTGCCGCAGGCGGTGTCGTTGCCGAAAGCTCCACTCTAGCACAGGCATGCTGTCGCTGCTCGAATCTAGAAAGCATCCTTTCTGGTAGCATGGCTGTTTTGTATTTTCTTGTGCGAACGTGAAGTAAGCCGAGCCTGCCGGCCGGCCAGCCTGGATCCCGTCTGCCGGCGTCATAAAAACGAGCTAATGAGTGTTCTTGACGTAAATAATAAACCCTGGGACAGGGAAATGAGAAAATATATCATTTTTCTGGGTCACTGGCCAGTACCGAGTTGTTGGTAAAAGTGACAACTGTGGTACGAGCGAATTTATTGCGGGAACCGCCTCGCAGCTGCCGCTGGTTCGACGTTGGGGTCCGGCTCGACTTGCGCCCGCTAGCCCTGCAGCTGAAGGCGTCGCGGAAATTAACCATAATATTATTTTATTGTGAGACGATGCTGTTGACAGCAAAGCAGTGTGAAGAGTAGGCCTTTTATTATAATGCAGGCGACTTCCGAAGCGCCGGCCCCTGCGGCTTCGATGCGAACACGATTTTAGTTTCGATACCTGGGCGCCGCCATGGATGGATGGATGGATGGATGGATGGTTAGGAGCGACCCCTTTGAAACGGGGTGGTGGCAATTGCCATCATGCTCAGCTTTTCTTTATTTTTGTTCAACTGTGTTGTCAATTCTCATTAAGATTCGCCATCTTTACCTACGGTTTCCTACACTTCTAACCTTATGCCACATCTCTGCTTTTCAGCCACCAATCCTCCAATCGCTTTTTGCTAACTTCCGCTGCAGATTTATTTAGATGACCATTGTTATCTTTAAACCCTAGAGCCTTCGGAAGAGTGACTGTGCCTGCATCGACAACCGGATGGATACCATCACATTTGAGTATGAGGTGTTCAATTGTTTCCACAGATCGACCACACACTGCACATGTGTCATCTTCTTCGTTAAATTTCTTTTTGTAGCTGCGCGTTCTAAGACACCCTGATCTAGCTTCAAAAAGTAGGGCACTGCCTCCTGAGTTATCGTAGAAAAATTCTTTCCTGATCTGCCTTTTCCAGAATCGATATAGTTCTACACTATGTTTCTTTTCCATTGAATTCATCCAATTTTTAACTTCCGCGATTTTAACCTGTCGTTTCAGCTTTCTTTCTCCGTCCTCATGACCGGCATACTTACTGGTTAGTTTTCTAGTTCTCTTCCGCCACTGCGAGTCAACGCTCTTCCTGTATAAATATTCAAATACCTTAGCTGACCACCTATTATCGTCCAATTTCCTCAGGCGTTCTTCATATAGTATTTTACTCTTAGCTTCCCGTGCTTCGAACGATGCCCAGCCCATATCTCCTTGTACTGCCTCGTTTGTGGTTTTGCCGTGGGCACCTAGTGCTAATCTTCCAACAGCTCTCTGATTTACGTCTAATCTCGACTGACCTTCTGCCCTTAAGCACAGAACCGCATTGCCGAAAGTAAGCCCCGGCACCATTATTCCTTTCCAAATACCTCTTAGTACTTCATATCTGTTGTACCCTCATAATGCCCTATGTTTCATTATCCCGGCGTCTCTTCGTCCTTTTCCCCTAAGAGCCTGTTCATGCTTTTCCGTGTATATCTGCCCTTCTTTTAGCCATATCCCGAGGTATTTGTATTCGGCCACTTTGGGTATTTCGTGGCCTTGCATTGTATGCACCTGATCAGTTGTATCGTTGAAAATCATCACACCTGACTTCGTTGAGCTAAAACTGAATCCTAGAGCGTCTCGTTCGTCTCCACAAACCAAAGTTTGTAATTATTCCTGGCTATCTGCTAACAGTACAATATCGTCCGCATACATTAAACCCGGGAGTCGCTGCTCCACTACATTTCCGTCTAATCTGTACGACAGATTATAACGTAGATTACTTTCTTCTAGCCTTCTTTCCATATTTATCACATAAAGCATGAACAGCAGCGGTGATAGAGGACAACCTTGCCTTAATCCTTTGTGCACCCCCCCAGTTGTGGTACTTTTCTTCCCTTCCCATGTAATTTCAACTTTATTATCTCGGTAGATTTCCTGTAGAAAATCAATTACCTCATGACCGATACCTAAATCAATTACCATGTTTGTTTTACTCGAGCGCCGCCTACCGCCGACGCCATAGTGGGCTGATAATATGCAGCCCGTGGGCTGCAGACGAAGCAGTGTGTGATCTCTGGAAGTGTCATCCGCCCGTCATATTCCTGCCAGGCCTAGAAATTGTGCGTGGGGATTCGCCTCGTGTTCATCCACGTGTGTGCTATGCTATTAGCGCCTGCAACAACCAACCGGGAGCAGGCGACCATTCTTCGACGGAGCGAAGGATCAGCATCGGTGAGTGCCATGCTCGCAGTTGACGCGTGTAATTTCTGTCGCCGGTTGCCTCTAGGGCGAACGTGGCATGGTGTTGCACGTTGCAAAAAACGCAAGCACCGTGTGTTCCATCTGAACATCGCGGAGAGCAATCGAATATCTGATTTTTCGTGGAGCACAGTTTCTCATGAACGCTCTCGCTGCCTGCTTGGCCATGGCGAGTGTGACAATTTAGATGTAGAGCTTGCGACAGAGTACCCCGTTCACAAATTGAACACTTTGGAAACAACAGCGAGTACATGACCGAAACGAATCCACGTTTGATCATTGCAGTGTTTGTTTGCGGAGATCCGCGCGATGAAATTGAAATTCGGCCCCTCCTGCCTCTTGCGCAGGGCTGTTTGTACTACGAGCGAACAAGCCAGTTCAGTGAAAGCATTCTCGCCTACTCCGCTCCCGCCAGTACTCACTGGTACCCTGCTACTCGGGCGTTTCGAATGCCTTCCAACCGAATGTCATCCGACTCGACTGCCGAACTAACGCTGCTACACGAAGTTTTTCAACGGCATTCGGTTCAGATGACAATCGAGTCGACGGAGCTCCACGGACACATTCCAGATTGTGGAATGCCTTCGAAACGCGAACACAGCCCGAACCGACCAATAGCCGTCGCCGCCGCCTCGTCCAGCCCACAGCCGCGCGAGTGCTTTCGGCCCTGTGGCTTGTCATTCCGATACCCACTGCTCGCTTCTTTTTGCTGTTTGTTTAGCAAATACCTCGTGTTATGTCTACGTGAGCGCTTGAAGATAATAGTACACCAATGAACATTTACCGCGTCAGCATGAAATTTACCCAGGAGTGCGCCGATGAGGACGACTGCTCTCATACTGTTATACATCGCTGCGTACGAACAGCAAGTGCTCGTTTTCATGACATAAAACGCAATCTGCGCTTTAGTTCTATTAAACGATCTGTTTTCTTTTTTACCGGTTGTACACGTGCTTGTTTGCGCAGTGCGACATTGTGTGGGAAGCGATGATGGGATCGCACGCCTGAGAAACACTTGACAGCCAGGTTGTCGACATCGCGCAGGACCGGCACTTCTCTCTTCCGGTCCCTGCTTCCTCCGACGTGATCAGTACATTATTTGAAACTGCTTTATCCAGAAGTATGTTTGGCGACCGTTCGCTTTAACTGAAACGGCCTAACTTGTTATCCACAAGCTAGCGACGGCGACGACTGCTGCTGGTGTAAAGCACGGCTCGGCAGTCTGGGACACACCGGCGTTTCCCGTTCATCGTATGCGTGCCCTGAGATGTAAGCAATAGTTGATTTCAGGTCACTGTTGCCAAAACTACACTCGGTGACCATTTGCATTCGCTAAAGCTTGTGATTCGCTCTTCACAACCGCCGCAATCACAGAACCAAACCTGCGGACTCGCTAGGCCTAGTCGCGGAAGGGACGGGAGTCGTCGTCGACTGAAATTAATCTGGCAAGCGTTTACCGCTGGTGAGTTTTCAGGTGTGCACATGTGAAATGTAGCCCTTCGTTTTGCTCATTTAGAAGCGTGAACATATTCACACCGCCGCCTCATCACCGTGCTTTCGCTCAGCCACCGACAAGGCCGACCGTCCGCCAATCGGATTCGTCGGTGTCGTTGGCCTGAAAAACTTGTCTAATTACAATCATATTATAGGGAACGTGCGCTGCCCAGGTGGCACTGTAGTTATTCCACTGTTCGACTAAAAACTGCTGCCGTCAGTCGCTTGGGCCGCTACAAACGCGAGGGCGCATTCTGAACGATTAGAAGCCCGCGTTTGGTTGATAGCACTATCTGCCTCGCTTCTGTAGACATAACCCCGATAACTGACACGCACCACGTGTGGCTTTGACAGCGCGCAGAAGCTCACGCCAATAAGCTCAGGAAGGTGGCGTGGAATAGCACCAAGAGCGCCCCCAGAACTGCTTGCTCCTCTCGCTATGCTGTGTGTTAAGGCGCTGCAGTCGACACGGCAAACTTGAGCTGCGGTTCCCTATAGTGAACTAGACATTTCACTATAATCGCATGCTGTTGTTGAGCGTGATGTATAGTGTCGTTGTTGGACTAGTGTGACCGCCGCCGTCGTCGCTGTACACTGAAAACGAGCTGAAGCTTCGAATACGTTTGGAAAGTGCCGTGTAGCACTGCGGGAGTCCGTCGAGCCCGAATGTCATTCCAATCCTCGAATGTCATTCGACTCAGATGTCATTAGAACGTGCCCGTGTAGCACAGGTTTTACTGACAGGCCAAATCGCCGCACCTGTGTTGAGAATTCCAATCTCACTCGGGCAAGGGCACTGCTCAGGTAGTTGTGTTTGTTGTATCTCTGGCACGGTTATGCTTAGTGGACTTTTTTACTGTGCATTCAATGCACTTTCAGTCGAATAATTTTTTTAAATGCGTGGCAGAGCTTACCGTCCTGTGCATACCGTGTGTTCTTACGTTGCCGTGGCTGCATTTTTGCTCACTTTGCAGTTGGGTAAAAGTCCTTGTCGCCGCGTCCTTTCATGTCATGCTGTGCAAATTAAATTAGTATTTTTGAACTAATGGCATGTTTGTTTTTTGTTTTTCAGGTGGCGATGCCCACACGCTCCCGATATTGGCGAGCATGTGGGATGGCGAAACAAAGCTGTGGCTAAATTGTGGTCCCTACATTGTGTGCTGCTGAATAAAACAGCTTTGCAAGGCCGTCCAAAAGCTTCATCTCTTAAAATTATGCACAGAGTATAGTTTGGCAGGTCAGGCTCTGCGCTTCGTTCCGCGCCCGCTATTAAGCACAGGCAGTGGGTTTCTTTCTGCATGCATTTCATTCACAACGTGCGCTCATGCGTAAGCTTGTTGTTGGCGCAAGTATTTTTTGTTCACCACCTACGTCAGCTGCCAATGCAACTTGGGGCCGGCGCGAAAGCGGTGAAGAGATAGACATCGCAGAGACCTTCGCATTACATGGTCCGCGTACATATTGGCGGCGTTTTTTTTTCTACTTTCGTTGACAAATGTCGCAACCGGCAATAAAACACTGATGCCTAGAGGGCGTTGGCGTTCCATACAACAATGCTGCTTTTGCTGTACAGTATAGCTGGAGTATAGCTGGCAGTCATTCTGATAACAAGGTGATCTTGTCTTTTCTTGAAATATTTGTACACCAAGCCAAGCAGCGCTCAGGCACTGCTGCACGGCGGCGAAGTGCGACACCGGTTGTGGGCGGAGCTTGGGTAGAGCGGCGCAGCAGTACTTGTCGCTCCGTGTGTCCCTGCTTGCTGTGGGGCGGCAGTTCGCAAGCGGCGATCGGTGTGGCGCGCCAGCCAAGAATTCGCACGTGTCCCCTGCTTCATGCGTCCTGTGGTAAAGGCCGGAATACATGGAGCGTTTTTACCGCGGCGAGTCGTCGATTTTCGCCCGACGGCGCAGATTTGACGCCCGGCGTCGAGAAAAACGCCCGCCGCCGCCGATCAGGACCGGCTAGATTTTGACGCGCGGCTTCCGGTGAGACCGGAAGCGGCGGCTGAAGCGAGCCAATAGCAGCGCAGAAAGCCTGCTCTTCCGGTCCTCGGCCTGCCGCCGCCAACATGGCCGTCGAGCTAGTCGAGCTACGCAGTGTTTTTTGACTGGCACGCAAATGTTTTTGTCGTGAAAATAAACGTTTCGTCAGACTTGAAATGTCGCTTTTTTTAGAGAACACGGCCGAATCTTGGATCGGAATGCCTGCGCTCCCTCGCTGAAGCGAATGTGCCGAAGAAAAGCGCAGCCGCTGGTGTCCGCGGCTGAGCGGCAGGGTTGCCAGATTGGGCTATTAATAGCCAAATTGGGCTACTTGTTGTCCGAGTTGGCGTCATAAATTTCGTTTTGGCTATGTGGCTACTTTTGGGCTACATCTTTTTCATGGGTGAAAAAAAAGTTAAAGTAGTTATAATGTGCTTTGTTACAATTATACAGTGACAGAAATAAAAGGCATGCTGGAATCAAAATGCACGCTATAGAAAACGCTATAGAAGGTTAAAGAAATTGAGCGCGTCTGCTACAAAATGACAATTTGTAAACGCTGTGTTCGAGAAAACTTGTATTTCAGGCGGTCAAGGATCATGGCCTTTCGATTTCTTTTATAAAGAGTTGACACTACGTGAAAGTTGCCCCGCGGAAACACTTCACGGCCTATAGATTCCACTTAATCCACGCCACCCGCGCGCGCGCGCGCGCCATTGAATATAGACTGTTGCCGTCTGCACATGTGAGCGTTCTCCCATTGACGGTGCACCTCGGGTGGCCATGACAACCATGGTACCAGAATAAAGAGAAAACATTAAGAGAACTTAAGTCTCCCTACGTGGTTTTTTGTTTTGTTTATGGGGTTTAACGTCCCAAAGCGACTAAGGCTATGAGAGACGCCGTAGTGGAGGGCTCCGAAAATTTCCACCACCTGGGGTTCTTTAACGTGCACTGACATCGCACAGTACACGGGCCTCTAGAATTTCTCCTCCAAAGAAATTCAACCGCCGCGACCGGGATCGAACCCGCGTCTTTCGGGTCAGCAGGCGAGCACCATAACCACTGAGCCACCGCGGCGCTCCCTACGTGGTGCGAATGCGTAAGCATTAAATGCTACTATTTCGCTTCTGTTGCCTGGTTTCGTTATGCTCACGTGTTAACCGTTAACCATAGACGTGGCCTAGTGGTTCGGGCGTCCGCTTCGGCTGCGGTAGGTGGCTGTTTGGAAACCCACCGCCAGGCATGTTCTTTTCTTGTATTGTTCATTCTGGTTCTGCGGACACATTCTGCTCAAGATTCGCGCATGAGGCAAGTAATGCTTACGCATTAATAAGGTCTTTTTCTGTTTCTCCCTATTCTCGTGCTAGACACGGCAAGCGCGCCACTCGCAAGAGCGTACGCTTTTTCTGCAGCCTCAAGCGGCACACGTGCAGCCTTCGAGATTCATTGCAAGCGACGCGAGAGCGCCGTGTCCGTTGCGTAATCTGCGTGCACTCATGCGGAGCCGTGGAGCCATCCTTCGGCGCGGCGCGGAACGCACTGTAACTAACGAAGGCGGCGGAAGTTAGTAGCACGACATGGCATTAGATCCGTCGCTACGAGAACTTTCAGAATGCGCAAGTGGGCGATGTACATTCGGAACTACAAAAAGAAATGGAAAAAGGAGCCGGAATTCAAGGGTAATATGTTTTTCTCATTATTGTGAACGTGCTGTTAGACTGAAGATAAAATCGACATAGAATATCATCTAATGGCATATATCCTTGATTTATTCTGAGCTCATGCATATCGTAGAATGTAGCTTCCAGAAGGCGCATGCTCGATGCTATGAGGTGACGCTCTAGTGAGAACCTTCCTCTTAAAGCATGCAATTGAAAGTGAGGGTGCGTATGTATACAGTAAGGTATTTTCACTGTCGACGTGTCTGATCTGCGCGCGAACATTTAAAAGGTGAAATATTCCTAAACTAGATATAGCGCCGCCGTTCTTTTCCGCGTGCAGACTGGCTGGCGTCACCCGCCTCAGGTGATATGGCCTACTGCCGCGCCTGCAAAGTGAAACTGCGGCCCCATCTTTAGGACCTGGTTAGCGCACCTTTTAGCCGCACTGGTTAGCGCGCATGACGGATGCGAAACGTAACAACGGAAAGAACACGCCGTGCGCACCCCCTCAGACATGATCTGCGGGAAAGAAATCTAATATGTAAATATTCTTACCGAAAATTAATTCAATATGCTTAAGAAATGTCGTCAAAAAAGCAAATTTTTTTTGCTACTTTTGGGCTACGCAAAAATTTCGCTGTTGGCTACGTTTGGGCTACTACGGAGGCCAATTTGGCTACTTGAGGTCGGAGCCATCTGGCAACCCTGCTGAGCGGGCGTCGAAAGGTACGCGACGGCATGCATTCGAGCACGCAAATCTTTATAGATACTTAAGCGCGCGTGCTAAATTTTGTACAGTGGTGTCGAAGTGAAACTTTCCCGATTTTAACAGAATGGTCAGCGTCGCTGTTCTCACAGACCTCCTTGCACAGTTGGTGTTTGCCACTTGTTGATCACATTTGCTTTCGCGTCGAGGGATGCGCGGCGGCGCGCCGCCGCTTCAACGCTCCATGTATCTCCAGCCGGGCGTCGCGCCGCCGCGACGTTTTCTGCCGCGCGAATGTCGTCGAAAAAAACGTCGCATGTATCCCGGCCTCGCGCTGTCGGCCCGCGGACTGGTCAAGCAAGGAAGCTCAGGTGTACTCAGGTGCTTCTCCCCTTTCGCGAATTAGCGGCGGCCCGCGAGGACGCGTGCGCTAGCTCTGGCAACTGGTCTAGCGAGACGGCCCGAACCATTGAGGAATCGAACAAAGGGCCGCACCCGCTCCGCAGGACTTTCTCTGCAGTTCAATAAAGTTTTTCTTTCATTCACTCGCACAGTCACAGGTCAGGAGGAAAAACCAGTTCGACCAGCATTCCCAACCACTTTAAAATAGTCTGGCAACCATGGTACGCCCAGCGCGTCGTCTGCTCTTTTGGTCCGTCGCATCCGCCTGACGTCATCAGATCGCAGGCCAGTTTTTAGTGGCGCATGAACACGTGATGAGCGGGCGAACAGACCATCGCGTGAATCGGTCTTAAGCGGCGGGGGGTTACGAAGCAAAGATGGCTTGCGGCTAGCACATGCCTTCGTAACGAGTAGAATTAGCTACTCAACCCCCTACCTTCACATGTGCAAACACGACGAGGATCAACTCCAGGTCATACACAGCAAAGTCATCAAAAAGGGCTCTTGACCTTCCCATTACCAAATCCAACCAGCGTCTGCTGGACCAGGGGGTGGTCAACACCTATCGGGAACTCCGAGACGCCGATCTCCTCAACCAATACACGTGCCTATCACAAACGCCATCCGGTCGCCGCATTCTTGACCGACTCCACATCCAACATACCATCACCTTCGAGGAAAGGGTACGAGCGCCAGAACCCTGGAGACGCGCCCTCAGGGTCCGGCCCACTCCCCGCAATGAGTTAGCCGATCAGGCGGCCCGTGCGCTCTCTCCCCGGGCACGCACACTTGCTCTGGAAGCCTACTCCGAGCCCATCCAATCTCTAGTCACATTCAAAGACATCACTACATATTATAAGGACAGTCATCATCGCTTTCCGGAACCCTGTAAGGGTCGTCGGAGAGCAGACGAACGGCTCCTTTTCAAAATATTTACAAATACAATGCTGTGCCCGGCAGTATTGAAACACTTCAACACAGAATTTGACGGGGGCTGCAGCCCGTGTGGAGCGACGTTCTCGGACGTTTTCCACATGGTCTGGGCCTGCCCTTCCAATCCCCACCCATCCCAATCCTAGGGAGGCCTGGGAGGCGGCGCTGCTCAGCTGCCATGACCTGCAGTCCCAACGGACCTTGGTCGCCAGGGCGCGAGCGGCATTAGACGCCACTGATTTGTGAGGACCAGGGCCAGTAGGGCCTAGGACCAAACACCTCTGTTTGTACATAGGCAATAAATGCTTACCACCACCAACAACAACAACGGTGGGGACACTGTGTGACGTTCCCGCCTGTCGGGGGTCAGTCACAATGCAACACAATATTTGTTGCTATCTACGGGTTCTGCTGAAGCGAGGAGAATTGAGCCAACACACAACGCTTCTGAGTCAACCTTATTTATTCACTCTGCCTGAAGGTGAAACTGGGAGTTCCGCTCACCACTGTCTTGTATTAGGCGTCGGTGCAGTCCGGCCAACAGGTGCCTCGCTCTCGGCTGCTCTGGCGGGGTGGCGCTCAGCCTGTTGACGGTCCCACGTTTCGGCGAACTGGCCCGGCGATCGCTAACGGGGGCTTCCATCTTGCCACTGTCGGATCTTTCCAGGCGTCTCGGCTAGCGGTTCTATGACGGGTCGAGGCCTCAGGCTTCTTGGGCGTCTCGGCTGGCGGTCAGCTTGCAACGGACCCCTGAGGTCCGGCTTCGCCGACTACAGACCAGCGCGATCTGCATCCGTTCACCTCGCCCGTCTCTGCTCGTTCTCTCCTTTGTCTCATCTGTCTCCAACGCGTCTCTCTGAGGATTCTCTTTCTTTCCTTCGGTGTCCTCCTCGCCCAACGGTTTTTCGCCGTCGCTGCTCATGCAGCCGACCAAGGGCGCCCGCCGATTTTTCCACGAAGCCGCGGCCGTTAGGACGCGAAGGCCGGCGGCCCCGTTGGGGATGTGTCGAAGGGGATCAGGTGTCCCTCGGAGGGCAACGGTTCCCCTAAACCAGCGCCTCGCCTCCTCTGCTGGGAGCCTTCCTGGTGCTAGCTTGCCGGCCTCCCTCGCCGCCTCGAGCCGTTAGTAAGGCAGTTGCGTTGCAAGACACTGCTGGCCTGTGGGCCCGCGAACTCCGGGAAACTGTTAGTGCCGCGAGCGTTCCGGCCTACCCTCGGCGCCGCAGGGTGCCGGCCTCTTCGCGAACGCTGGGCTCATGTTCAGCCGAAGACGCACCCCTCTCGAATTTGACATATTTATGAGGGTCACGGCTGTCCTCTCTCTTCTCGCATCGGAACCCGGGGTGGTCTCTTCCAAGAACCGCGGCTTGGTTACGCGACCACGGCATTCGAAAACTCGGCTGTCAACGGACAAAGCGAGTCCTCCTCTAGCAGCGGAAGAGAGCAGCTGCTCGGGGAGCCAGTCTGTATTTTCCAAGGGCATGGGGCCCTCTTTTCTTTTGGGTAAAATTCACTTACTAAAAACCCAACTCCTAGCCTTCACCGAGTCCACAGCCCGTACCTCGCAACAAGGCCGTCTGCGGGCGCGCATGCGTGCACACACAAACGCACAAACGTGCCTGTCTCTGCGCCAAAGGGGGGGAAATTGGGGACGCACCGCAAAACGGGCCGCAGGGATGCGTGTGGTTGCGCTGGGCTCCCCACGCGGCCTCTCCTCTTTAGCCCTCTAGCTACTTTGCACGTCTTTCTGTTGCGCCCGCCGCATTCCACACAACCGCCTTCGCTGACGGGGCAGGGAGATAATTTTGAAGCCAGACACAGTGGCTCTGGTGCTAGTCGGTGGAGTGAGTTCTTTTGGGCCATGCCTAGGCCTCCTGTACACAGTCCTTCACAACTGTATGCACTCAAATTAGCAAATAATCGTTAATACCAGACCACGGCAACCTTCCAGCTGCAAATCACGCATGCAGCATTTAATCCTGACACAGGCATCTTTTACACATATAGTGCAGCAGTGGGAATGGCCAAAATCGTTTTGAAGCAGCAGACAAAAAGTCAGTTTGGAGCAGACACATGAAACTCAGAAGAGAAACTTAATAGGGGAATATATAGCCTTCTATTTGTGATAGCTACCCCAAATGAAAAAAATGCACCTAAGCAGATGAAAATGAATTTGAGCAGGAAGAAGTACGTTCAGAAAATAGGATTACGGCCACCAGAAAAAAAGACAGAACAAAAAAGGAAGCCACTACAAGGATATAGCAGCAGAACTGTTGAAAACCGCCCTTAATTTTCGTGCAGACCCGAAGCATCATGAAGAACCGAAACAAAATAAGTACAAAACAACTGAGTGGACCTAATAAAGATCCATATGGAAGACATTAACTTATTAAAACAAAACAGTCTTGTCCAGATAAAAAAAAACAATTACACGCAAAACAATATTCAAGTAGCTAGCATAATATAGAACATTATCAAGGTAACAGAACTGGTTTTCTAAATCCACTGATCTGCAGAGCAGCACGTACAGAACAGCAAATGCAAAGAAAAACATTCACTAGCACTGGTCCTTGCAGATATGCTAACAACAAAAAACAAAAATATGCATCATTCTGCGCAGCGGCGCATTTGCACACGAAATCTGCACGCGCGTGGTTTAAGGCGAAACCTGATAATGGATTTTGACCAAAGGAATCTTAATGGAGACTTGAACTGCGCAGCTGAGGACCGCCGCGGACACACGAACGCGTCTCCTCCCTATAGGTTTGCCTCCCTGGGAAACGGACTCGCGTAAACCAGCCACGCTTCGAAGACGGAACGCCGTCGAAATCATACGAACTTGGCGGCGCATGTCCATCGGCGCACTGCCGCGAGAAGAGCGGCGTACCCACACCGCCGGAGCAAAAGCACGTGGCCTTGAAGGACACGCTGAGTTAGCATTCGCCAACTACTGTGAGGAAAGCCACGGGGCGGAGAAGGCGCCGTCTCACTTTGCGCGTAGTAGTAGAAAACATTTATTCACAAAAAGGTAGAATAAAGCGGCCGCGTTTCGATGGAGACGAAACGCAAGAGGCGCCCGTGTACTGTGCGATCTCAGTGCACGTTAAAGATCCCCAGGTAGTCGAAAGTATTCCGGAGACCTCCACTACGGCACCTCTTTCTTCTTTCGCTCCCACCTTCTTCCCTTCCCTTACGGCGCGGTTCAGGTGCCCGCCGAGATATGTGAGACAGATGCTGCGCCATTTGCTATCCTCAGAAACCAATTTACATTTTAGAGGAGAAAATACAGATTTTGGGTGGGGTCCTGATATGACCACCGCTGTTGCTCTTGCTTGGGATATCAGATTACGCTGGGTCGCCAAATCAGAGCTGAGCAGGGCAGACTGCCACTGTTCCTCGGATTGATGATTGTCTAGGTCGGGGGGCTTGGCACCGGAGCAGCCCCATGATACATGGCATGTTGTTGGAATTCCGCCACACCAGGGACAGATTCCATCATATCTATCGGGGAAGATGATATGGTATTTGTGTAGGTTAGGAAAGGTGTTCGTCTGTAGTTGCCGCCAATCCCTCGCCTCTGCCGCCGTCAGCTTACGGTGTGGTGGATAGACTTGCCTTTGTGTTCGGAGAAGGAGGAGGCGTTCGCCGTAGGTAGAAGGGAGAGGGGTGAGGTCAGTCGCTCGGTTAGTGCATCCTCGAGCTAGACTGTCCGCGGCCTCGTTTCCCTCGAGCCCCTCGTGCCCAGGAGTCGAAGTGATTTGATGCTTGCTTGTGGAGTTTTGAACATGTGGAGTAGTTAGAATGGGAGCGATGGAGTGCGGAAGTCTGCCAGAGAGGAAGAGTCGACACGCCGACTGGGAGTCGGTAACAATTTTTAGGTCACTTCCGGTGGTATCGCCGTGCTGGATGGCGAGGCTGATTGCAGCAGCTTCTGCTACTGTCGGAGAGCAGTTTCGTAGGGAGGCGCTGGCGATTTCCTTGAGATTGGTGTCCAAGACAACCGCTACCGCGTTTGTAGAATTAGGGTACATGGCTGCGTCGACGTATGCAGCATTTTGTGCATGTCGATGTGTGCGTAGTCCACTCGTGCCTTTCGTCGTCCCCATTGCGGGTCCGAGTGCATGTTCTTCGGGAGTGGGGCTACATACACGCGAGTTCGGAGAGTTGGGGGTAGGTCTTCGTAGTCCTGTACGGCGCGTATGTCAGTCGGGGAGCCCACTCTTTCCATGATTGCGCGTCCAGCTTTGGTGGTGAGGAGGCGTTCCTTTTGCGAAGCTAGGACGGCTTCTCGAAGTCCCAGGTCCTCGTAGGCGTAAGTGACGAGGACAACAAGAGTCATTGTGCTGTTGTCGTACTTTTCTTCTCGAACTTGCAACGCAAGATATACACATGCTGCCTCTTGCGGGCACTTATTTAATAAATGCATCTACACTTTGCTGGTTTACTAAACTTTCACTGACCAACCATTCTCTACTGACGAATAGACTGCCTCTCATTCGGAAAAGCTAAACTTGAAGTGTTTTCACAAAGCTGCCTCATTTACAGCTTGATTCACGATAGGATTAAGAAGGTATCGTATTTTCCAGACTACAGTCCGCACCCGGTGTACAGTCCGCGGGGACGAATTTCCGCTGAAAATAAGTTTTACAGCGAAAGCTTTACTAGCCTAGCGGCGCCGATTTCGCTGTCGGCACGAATGATCTTGAACAGGAAGAGTGGAGCTGCGTAAATTGACGTACCACGTGACTCGCAGCAGCTGCAGCCGCGCACCGTGGCCGCTGCGCGCTGCCTATCTGGTGTCTCTCTATGGACGAAGCAAGCTAGCGGTAGCCGGCGTCCTCGAGGGCGGGTACTCGCAGACGCCGGGACGAGTCTGATCAATCCGATCGACATTGCCAACCGTGCCAGGGATTCAGCAATCGATAGGGAGCGTAGACGCGCTAAACGGGCAGCCGAAACCGATGAAGAGCGGGAGCTTCGAAAGCAAAAGAAAAGGCGCATAACTGGACCCCTCGGACAGTGGACATGTGCGCGTTGGCATTGACAACGTTGTGGCGGAAACGCGGCACTGAAGCCACAGGCCGTCGGCGTTCACTGTGCTCGTAGACGTTGACAGCGTTCTAGACTTCGATGATTTGCAGGAAAGGAGGGTCGCACAACTGGCTCCCTAGGTCAGTGGACGCCTCAATCGCACTTTGATGTACGTGGCGGTGGTGAGAGAAACAGCCAACTATAGACAGAGGTCTGAATGTCTAGCCAGGCTTAACCACAGCTAAACCGGGGCTTAAACAGGTGATACCAAAGCTTGCGCTTGTATAACCACGGTTAGCTGAGCTAAGCCGCAGCCATTTTTTTTAATTGAACTGTTCGCGGATGTTTCAAAGAAACAGCCCAGATTTTTTTACGATTTTTTCCGGATATTTACGGATTTTTTTTTTCGGAGCTTTACGTTAACTTCGGACATGACAAACGATCATAAAAATTAACGTCATGTATAGTCCGCAAAACGCGAAACAGCATTTAAACATTCCGGATAATACGATAAATAACCATGGATGATGCATGTTGTCACCGACAAACGCAGAAGGAAGTGGGAAGCACAGCGTTTTCTAGGACGAGGCTCGCCGAACCGCCGAGCTCATGCAAGACAAAGAAGACGCTCGGCCACGCGCTGGGAGCCAAGGTGCGGCCACCAGGTGGCGCCGGCAGAGTGCCAGCAGTGGGGCAATATGCTGTTGTGAACAGTGCGATAGACACGACGGACGAGAAAAGGTCAACATCGGCATTCTGTCGCTTGCTACTGGCGTTTTTAAAGGGGCTCTTAAACATCATTCTGAGGAGAGTACACGAACTCCCTCAATCACTAGATTCTCTCGTCATGAACACCTGAGCCAAATAATACACTTCTGCACGCCGCTGAGAACCCACAATCGCGCGCGAAAGTTCGCGGGTACCTTCCGGCGACTTTTTCACGTTCACGCTCCCCTCCATCGCACGCTCGTGCGTAATCATGTTAACAGACAGCTAATGGTTAGATTCTTTCAGGTGTCACGCAGCTGCCACGGCCAGTCAGCAGCGTTGCTCCAGTGGGTCAGGAAGCTCATTACCCCGGCGGAGAAGCGCCGATCTTTGAGTGCGCAAAAAGTGACGAGTACAGATAAAGGCTTCTAACAAACGCATTAAAAATTCTTGTATACGTGAAGCGGCGTCCCAGGACGCCTCTTTGAAAGAACACCGAGGTCAAATTGAAGTTGGCCTGTATCGACAGACTACGGCATGCACACACACACACAAAAAAAAAAACCTAATATAGGTGTCGCCATCAGCAGGCAATTTCGCAACACCGAACCTTCGACGCGGATTCAAGAAAGCTATGCTCCATTCACTTCAAAATGGCGGCCACCTGTCCTTGTACGTCACGAGCGGCGGGAGAATTTTTAAAATTTTCGTAGTCTTTTAAGACTACGCTTTTTTCGTAGTATGTGCCTTTTCCCGTCGGAGAATGTTTACACGAGGGAAAGCGCTGCCGCCCAACTCGCGCACTCACAGCGCAATGTGAAGTCGCGTTTGGTTTGTGCGAAGCTTCTCTGCCTCCGCCGCAACTGCTTCGCAAAAAGTGAGACGCTTCACCTGTATTTTGGTGCAAATAAAGACACCTTCGTTGGATGGCACTCGCTGAGAGCGGTTGATGCAGGTTATACCGGAGACCGCCGTTCTGGAGAGCGTGACACAAGTGCGACCACCTCTGGGGAAAGCGCAGGCCGAAGCGAAAGTGAACCCATTTCCCACTCAGACAGCACAGAAAAGTGGGCCGAGCCGCGTCGGCGTAACCGCGGTCTGCCTGCGGAGGCACGCGCAACCCGAGGAGCCATGCCGCGACACCAGATATCCCGGATCGGCAGTACCGGCACCGCGAAACCATTCCCCACACCCCCGCTCCACGCAGTGCACCCGCAAAAGGGTGGCGGAAGAGGAGTGCAGTCCCAAGCAGTAGCACGCGCGCTGCCTCCTCGCAGTCGCTCCGTTGGCGGGCGGTGCCGCACGCAACACACTGTCCGCGTCGGCCGTTGTCTTCCTAGTATAAACCGCCTGCATATACAGTACAGCGCAAAATAGTCTCGGTCAGTTCTTTCCGAAGAATGAGCGACGCAACCGGTGGAGATGCGTCGTTTGCCGCTGCTGCTAAACGAGCTGCCCGAGCAGAGGCCGCCGCCGAGAGGACCCTGCGGTTCGCGCCGCCGAAGCAGATTGCTTGAAGAACGAACGAGTGGGGAAAATAACGAGTGCTTTGTAACTGTACGTACAGCCTTTGTCAAAAGTAACCAGGCTGCACGTTTTTCTTCCCAGTCGTATATTAAAGCTATTATGCCAGCCCTCAAGCTCAAAATCTCTGTACGGTAAAGAGAACCCCTACCCTCACCTTCAAACAACTTTTTGATCTTTTGGGAAGCCGTGAGGGCTCAGTTACACGAATGAGAAGCAAACCATGAAGCCTGGTTACTTTTGACAAAGACTGTACATACACGCATCTCTGAAATTCTTTCCCTCAATATATCGCAAAACCAAAACACCTACAGAGCTGCGCTCAAATTTCGCATTAGGGAGTATCGCAATCGTCCTTGGAATTTCTGACCAGCCCCCAGTTCTTAAGGCGCACGACGGTTGGTGGAATTTTACGCGTCAAAGCAACACTGCGCTGTTGGGCACTCCCTTGGTGGAAGGCTCCGGATTAATTTCGCACCACCTAGGCTTGACGGCATCGCCTGGACTAAACGACGCGTCGGAGATACTGAGGGCAAAGATGCGTTATTTTGAGGAGCATATCTGAATGGGCGCGGGTGAATAACATCGCTGATGCCGAAAGGTCACACCCGGCTGCTCGGGGTCTTCCTGCACGCTCTGAATCCACTGCGCAAGCCCACCGCAACGGCAGCTTCTTGAGCGTGTTCCTTCCCATCGGGCTATGCGCACGAGGACCAAAGATGCCACATGCCGCGCGTCATTTGATAGGAAGGTGCGTGAAAGCTCGATCATTATTTTGATGCTTTTATTCACATACGCGACAAAATTCTTCCAAGATGGGGGGGAGGGGGGCAACCGTCTTTTAATTCCATTTCGCCGTCGCTCTTAATGCGACAGCATCAGGAGTGCTGGGAAGGAGAAAAACACTGGCCAAGAGCCGATGTGAACCGCTTATCTTAGAAGCTCGTCAGCTTGTAATGGTCAGACATGCTAGCTGAACCCGATGAGCCGCAACCCAAGCTGTGGCGAGCACTGCCGCAGTACTGTAACGGTGAGGGCCTCGCGCCAGAAACCACCTTCAGCACTCGAAACTGGCCCTCCCAAGCGTGAAGAAAGCCGGGCCGCTTGCACCCATGCATCACACCAGGTCGGCCAACGATTCAAATCATTTGAGATGGAGATCCCCCTCCCGGTAGGGGGCGCGTTAGTGACTGACGGACTGGAACATTTTTTTCTGCTGCGCGGGTGGAGGCTTCAGCCTACCACAGATTACGCCGCAGTAAAAAAAAAAAAAAGAAGGTCAGCAAAGAGCAATGGCGCTTTATTTCCCACAGCGAGAGCTGCCCGCGACACGCGGTACGATTACGCCGACGACGCGTCGCCCAGTGGAGACTCGCCTTTACGCGCCACGAAGGATTAAGGCAGCGAGGCTTACTTAAAGCGAAAAATCAGAGATGAGGTGCACTATGCTTTCCTGCAGCCGCTCGGTGTAACCGAGCACACAATGACCAAACATTACCATGCAACGCTTTCGCACAGAGCTCATACTGCAGTTTCCGAACTCCCGATAGAGTGATTGAGATCCGGCGGTCTGCTGACAACTAGGCCGAGAATCGGACTTTAACAGATAATTGCTCGAAACAGGACGCCAGCGATAGTAGCCCTGTGGCTCAGGTCATCGGCGGCGCGACCAAACTCCGCGAAGTGGCTGGTCAGATGTACTGCCACGAGAAGCGAAGCACCATTTGCAGCGCATTCTTGCTTCCGCCAGGAAATGGAGCACAGAGAGAACTGGGAATCATATCACCCCCCGAACAGCAGACGCCAATCAACAGATAAACCAAACGACTCAACAGCTGCTACAAGCGCGATTGCGGTCAACTCTCGCGATTACCCTGGACAATGCGTGAAGCCCACTCCTAGGCGCTTTTCACTGCTTTCTCGGCACAATCTAGCCTTTTGAAAGCAGTGGCGAATGCCAAGAGCGGCATCCACCTCTAGCGTGAACGAGTCTAAAACAAGAATGGGTGTCTTTTTTGTGCTCGACATAGCGGACGACAACAGAGATTCGACGACCCAAGCGCAGAGCTCGAGTGCTGGCAATCAGCACTCTCCAGTAACTAATGCAGGCCCTCTTGCTATCCTGCGAGAGGCACGGAAGGCCAGACTTGAATCGCACCAACCGATAAGGACGCGGGCCACGTCACCTTCGCGCATTGTCGCCATTGCCGTACAGAGCCTGTCACCTTGGAGGCAGCGAAAACGTCGGATATTAACAGCTTTAAGGGCTTCATCTCCGCGAGTCCCTATAATGCAGAAATGCAAGAAGTGCCTCAAATTACCAATTATAAAAAACTACGCGCAAACACTCAGGAGAATCCACCGCGACCATACAAGTCTGTTCTGCCGTTAGGGCCAGCTTTTGCAGCGAGTTACTCGTGGCGGCTCAAACTTTCCTCGACCGTGAACCACAGCGGCCCTTGCTGGACTCCAGTGCAAGTAGGGAAGCTGACCATGCTTGACCCCCTATCGCGGCTCGCCTTCCGAGCATTCAGCGCACCCAAGGCACTTTTACAGCGGCGAGAACCACTTCGTAAACATCGACGCCAACCAAACGCAGTGCTGGACTCGACAGAGGCACACACGGTCAAAGAAAGAAGAAGCAACACAGCGTTCTTCGTTCTTTGGCGCTGTGCACCACGATGATAAACCCCGACAGGGAATGCGAAAGAAAGAGGCGCAGTAACACAAAATGGCTTCGCGAGACGCGCTGTTCGGGCCAACGCACCACGGAAGGCCCGAAACAGCCCGCCGAAATGACAAGGGCTGAAAAAGCGGACAAAACATCGTAAAGGGCCGGAGACCTTCGTGCAGCACCGTTCCTTTGTCGATAACAGGCTGCGACTATGGTTTACGGATCGCGGGCGATTAAGACCAGGTACCACCGCAATGCTTCCCTGGCCTAAAGATTAGTCCACATGTTGAAGAGCATAGTTTTGGTCTGGCTCTGTCAGGCATTTGATCGTGGAGAGACTAAACAAATCACTGCTTTGCGAACGACAGGTCTACACTCCCAAGTGCAGATGTACGAACGCCACCTGTGAACCGAGGCGGCGGACAAGCGTTCCTTTCGTCCTCGAGTCCGTTCACTGCGAGCTAGAGGCGGACGGCGCCGGCGCACAGGCGCTCGTATAGACCCCGGTCGAGGGGCACGTATCGGCCGGAGTCCAGGAAGAAGCAGGGGTCGCCGCACAGTTGGTCGAGGTGGTACTCCTGGCGCTGCAGGTCGCCCTTCTTGAGCTTGTACGTGGACGTGGCGTCGACGGCGCGCACGAGACGCACGAACAGCGGCACGGCGTACGCGGGCAACTGGCTGCGCAGCGCGGCCAGCAGGGCGTCCAGGTCGGTGCTGCGCGTGGGGTCCTGGACGGCCAACATGCCGGCGCGGCCCTCGGCGCCCGGCAGAGAGACGCCGTAGGCGACGCAGTCGCTCAGCCCTAGCGCCTGGGCCGCGACGCCCTCTACCTCGGCCGTGGAGACGTTCTCGCCCTTCCATCGGAACGTGTCGCCCGTGCGGTCGCGGAAGTAGACGTAGCCCAGCTCGTCGGTGACCAGCAGGTCGCCAGAGGCGAACGCCACGTCGCCCTTGCGGAACACGTCGCGGTAGAGCTTCTTCTGCGTCGCCTCCTTGCTGACGTAGCCGTCGAACTGGTGCATGTGCGAGCGCTCAACCTTGCCGACCAGCTCGCCCACCTGTCCGGGCGCGCAGGCGAGACAGATGCCCTGCTTGTCGCGCAGCGGCAGCCCCGTGCCCTGGTCGACGCGCACCAGCTTGATGGGCAGCAGGCGCTCGCCCAGCGCGGGCCACAGCATGAACAGCACGGGGAAGAAGCCCACGGCGCCAGGCCGGTTGTCCGTGTTGACCAGGTTGGCGTTGCCCTCGGTCGCGCCGTACACCTCGCGCAGGTCGGCCAGCCCGAAGCGCTCGGCGAAGCGCCGCCACAGTTGCGGCCGCAGGCCGTTGCCGAACATGAGACGCACGCGGTGCGCGCGGTCCTGGGGGCCCGGCGGCTGCGCCAGCAGGTAGCGGCACGTCTCGCCGATGTACTGCGCCACGGTGCAGCCAAGGCGCGCGCAGTCCTCCCAGAAGGCGGAGGCCGAGAAGCGCGGTCGCATCACGGAGGTGTTGCCGAACAGCAGCGTCTGCGAGAGCGCCAGCACGCCGGCGGCCACGTGGTACACGGGCAGACACACGTACAGCACATCGTCGTCGCGCATGGGCATCATGTGGCGCACAGCGCTGGCCATGCTGAAGAAACGCCGCTGCTTGATGATGGCCGCCTTGGGCAGGCCCGTGGTGCCCGATGTGTAGATGTACAGTAGCCGGTCGTCCATGCCGCCGCGGTAGGGCGGCGCGCGGGGCTCCTGTCTCAGCAGGGGTTCCAGCCAGGTCACCGGCGCGCCCAGGTCTCGGACGTCGGCGTCGAGGCAGACGTAGAGCGGCTCGGTGCCCAGCTTCTCGGCGACCAAGGGCCGCGCGTCGCGCAGTGGCTCCAGTAGCGCGTGCGTGAATACCACGGCGCGGCTGCGCACGCACGAGATGCAGTGGGCCAGCGAGGCCTGCTTGAGGTTGTAGTTGATGAGCGCAGACACGACGCCCAGCTTGGAGAGGCCCAGCCATAGCATGACGGCCTCGGGCCGAGACTCGGCCAGCAGGGCCACCTCGTCGCCCGGCCGCAGCCCGAGGGCCGCGAACGCTGCCGCCACGCGCTCCGAGTAGTCGTGCACTTGCGCGAACGTCCAGGAGCGCTGCGTCGTCACCAGGCAGGGCTTGTCCGGCTGCCGGCGTGCCACCGACGAGAACACACGCGCCACGGTGCTGTCCTCGGCCACACGCCGATGCATGTACCAGTTGAGGCGCACGTATCCCACGGCCGCAAGCACATCACGGGGTGCGGTGCGCGCGAGCAGGCGCAGCGTGCGCCAGCCGCCCGTGGCCAGGTAGGCTACGGCCAATAGGAGCGCCGCCGTGCCGAGCGACCAGAGCGTGCCGGCCACCCCGAACAGGCCAAGCAGCAGCGCCGACTTCGACGACGACATCACCACACTGGCTCCCAGCGGCCGGCGCCCCGCGCGCGCTCCGCCGACCTACTTTTATGCCCTTCCAACGGGAAGCGGCCCACAAGAAGTTGTCCGCTGCCGCCATCTGGTGCTCGGCTGCGCAGGCAGGCACTGCGCAGCGTGTCACGGGGCCGCGCCAGATACCGCCGGGTCGGCCGGTCGTCTCTCCGCGCTGACCAGCATTGACCAAGAGGTCACTGCTCGCCCGCAGCGTAACAGTTTGCACCATTCGCACGTAGATTTCCACATCAGGAATGAGGCCTCCCCGCAAGCACTTTCCGCGCTGTTGGAGCACGGCGCAAGTCTCTTTCACGCCGCGGCAGCTATGAAGCCACACGAGTGCGCACAACGCACGCGTATGCACGGCGGGCTTCACTCTGTCATGACTACCGCTACCTCTCAACAGCACGTATGATCGGTTCTTCAGTACACGCACGCGTGGTGCGATGAGGAGGCGCGAAACTTGACCACACTGCCTTCAGCTGCAATGGTTCACCGTATCTCGCTGAATCAGCAAGTGCAAAGGGAGGCGCGCTGAATGAACCTGAAGACCCTGCAGGCTTCAATGCCACAGGTGTGTTCCTTGTGAAAATATTAAGGCGAAAGCCTTTAATAGCACATGCTGTCGGCCAAAATTCTGTCACACGATAGCTGTCAAACGGATGACGGATGTCCACCGAGATATGTGAGACAGTTACTGCGTCATTTCCTCAAATACAATTTACATTTTCTTCATCACGGCACCTCTTCTTTCACTCCGACTTCCTCTCCTCCTTTACGGTGCGGTTCGGGTGTCCACCGAGATGACAGAATTACCGCGCCATTTCCTTTCCTCAGAAATGCGTTGCGTTCATACGTGCTTCCAACGAGCAAGGCATCGCGCCGAAAGGGCGATAGCGTTCTGTGGACTCCCTGGCAGCGCTGCAATACGCTGTCGCGTTCCACTCCTAAAGGCGAAGCTTAAGCGTAATTAACTAGTAATTAGTCATCAATTAGTAATCAGTCATTAATTATGTGTGACGTCATCCGGTGCCGCAGAGGCAGTCAAAGTGGTGCGGAAAACCAGTCAAAGAGCCCCCTGAATTTTTTGTGAAGGTAATGGCAAATAGTTTTCTGCGCTATGCAGAACAACTGTCTAAATCTAGAAGTGAATATGCACCAGCACAACAATCAGCCAGAAATCTTCACATCGTAAGCAAGGAAGCTCTGCATAAAAAAATGCAACTTACCAACACTGCAGGGATGGTGAGGGCTCCTCATCTTTCATTATATGTGCTGGAACAGAACAGCAATGTCTTTTTAGCCAGCAAACAAAATGACGGGGATAGCTTAACAAGTGAAGGCCACTCATACCCATAAATCCACCTCTCATACTACACATAAATAATACTCTGACATCATGCATACACAGAAGTGAATTTCACAATGTTAACTCACACCTTCAAAAGATTACGCTCCTCCACAGCCCAATGACGTTAAGAACTAGGCAACTTTCAAATAATGCTCATGACAAGGTAATCGGCAAATGGTATCTACAAGCTGTGTGACCAAATTTTCAGAACTTGCACCCTTGCCAAGAAAGCTCAGCTCTCAAGCAAGAGCAGTTTTAAAGCAGAAATGCATTCAAGGGATTGCACGGCAGATTTTCAACCGTTTTTGCATTCGTGTGGTGCTAACACTTTGGTATCTGCACTGCAGAATTTGCCCGGATAACAATGACAACTAAAAATGTCTTTGAAGGCTTAAACTGTATACATGGCTGTGTAGGTTATACAAATTATCTGGGTTAGCTTGGAAAAGAAACAAGTAGCAGGGAAAGAAGAAGATGGCCTCAATAGAATACAAATGCTTTCTATGGGTAAGCGGTGCAAATGCATTACTGAAGCAGCTGCAGCCACCATTTCGTCTGTGCATACGCAAAGTTTTAATCATGCCCACACATTTCAAAGCAGGGGGAGGTTCAAGCAAGAAAGGAGACAACCACTGAAAAAAGAAATTCTGCGCATGAAAATTGCACTAGTCGCTATATTTTAAACCAAGAAAGCTCATCATATGCATTGTGTAAATAGGACTACCCAGCCACCACCCCTGCCAAAAGTTCCCCATAAATCCACCCTGCTTCAAATTCGCAAACGAATGCCAAAGCAGACCAAGCATTCATCTCCTGGAAGTTGAAGAGCTCTAAACTTACTCGCCTCGATTGCAGAAACAACACAAGCCATATACCTCTTCATTGTAAGATTAGAAAGTATGCACAAAGCTACACCACTGTGTCACAACAGTTGGCATTACGTTCTAATGCATCACTTTAATAATCAACGGCTGCAATTCATTACCAAAACAGAAACCTGTTAAAATAAGTCCACATAAAGTAAAACACTCAACAACAATAAATCCCAACAACCCAACAACAGTAAACACAGCGCAAGGTGAAATTCCCACGGTTCATGAGAAAAAACAAAACAAAAACATAACATAAAAAACAAAAAGAATGAGATGATGATGAATGTTAAAGGAGCTGGCATCAAATTTTTGGAAACATTTTTTTCTTTAGAGTGATGCACGCACTCAGCTATGGTATACACGAGTCACGACGTGGAATTCACTTACGGCAGTCAAATAATTTTCTATTGCATTTTTTTTCTCGTTTCGTTCCAGTTACGGTTTCAAAAGCCAGATGATAGCTGTGACACACAAGACTTGTTCAGGTCGCGTGAGGCATGCAGCAACAGATATAATCTCTGCTTGTTCATTGTTTGCCATTCCAACTCTTCAGCAGGCTTGCATGAGAATTGATGAGAATTAAAACAAAGAAAGCAGTAACCATAGTGCAGTTTTTGCATGCCCCATGTGACCTGAACGAGTTTTGTACATCACAGCCATTGTTTCGTGGTTGAAACCGAAATAGCATGAAAGAAAAAAAACTGAATTCTAAAATATTTACCACTTGTTGGCACAATCCATGTGACTGTCTGCTTTTCTAACATACTGCACATCATTCCAAAGAAAGAAAACAATTAAAAATTGGTGTGTCTGCTCCTTTAATGGTGCAAGGGCAGCTTTGGTCAAAAAGCGTCATTGCACAAGGTGGGGTCAAAGGTCCATTTCCCAAAGATTTCGCACCAGACAAGCCGAGCACCAGGCCAGGGGAAAGCTTGTACCCATTGTACCACCGGTGGGTACCCGGTGGCACCGAGGATCGAACCCCACACCTCCCGCATGCGAAGCAGACGCTCACACCACTAGGCCACTGCTGCGGTCCTACTTATTTCATGAAGATGGTTTATGGTTTATAGGTGTTTAACATACCAAAGCGCCTCAGGCTATGAGGGACGTGGTAGTGAAGGGCTCCAGAAATTTCGACCAGCTGGGGTTCTCTAACGTGCACTGACATCGCACAGTACACAGGACTCTAGAATTTCGCCTCCATTGAAATTCGACCGGCCCAGCCGGGGTCGAACCAATGTCTTTCGAATCAGCAGCCGAGCGCCGTAACCAATGAGCCACCGCGGCGGCTTGTTTCATGAAGAGTCAAGCGAGACAATGTACAGCAATACCAGAATGGTGCTTACTGAAACAGGAAATATTCCCTTGCTGTACTTGCTGTGCCTAAATTCAGGCTATAAATGATAGTTACCCCGATCAAGGTGGTATTGTTGCACAATGCGAAAACCTTTCTTTGTTTTACTACAAACCCCAGTCAAAAAGGACCAACGCAACAATTGAAAACATATTTGCAACCTACTGAAATTCAACTGGCTATACGTGCTTCTATTTGTGCTTCTGAGAGTTCCAACTGGTCCTTTTTGAATGGGACAACAGAAGAGTCAAACTGTCTAACTGTATCGTCAAAGCTTCAGTATGTTCTGTTTGTATTCTGTAACTGTACACTAATTTACAGGCAACTCATGGAGGGTGCGGTTGGGCAGCTCTATTTCCACTATACATTTCAATGAGGATCCATGTAGTTTCCCACAGAAAAATTACCATTTGAGAAGGAAGACGCAGGGGGGGGGGGGGGGGGGTCTTCTTTAAATATCCCCTGTGCCTGCTGCTCACCCAACTTGCAGTTTTAATAGACCGATTTCACAAAGCCTACTGCGCATGCGCGCGTTTACCGGAAGTAGCCAGCCGCCATCTTGGCTGTAGTCCTTCGTGGCGTCGTCTGCACGACAGCCTACATTACTTTGCGCTTTGACTGGCATTATAGCCGGCCGCAGTAGCTTTCCGCCGTTTCGTTTATTGTGTTGAGCTCTATAAAGGAAACAGGCTCCACGGCGGAGTTTCGAGGGGTGCAATGCTAATCGCGGTAGGAGCAGCGCAGAGAGGGTGGTCAGTTGCCGCATGAAGTGGACTGGCCGCGGTGGCGACGCTGCATTTGTTCCTCGAACCTTGCTTTGGAAAATGCGGCAGGTGGCGATAAAAACGCGCTTGACCGCCGCTTTCGTTAATTTTGTCAGCAGAACATTTGAACGCATAGCGATGCACGCGATTTAGTTGACGTTTTCAGACAGTATTTACATTTCTTGCCACCTCATTTTGCTGTTTCAGTATTCGCTGTATTCACCAAGGCATTCGCTATAGACGTGTCACACAGCGTTTGTTGCCTTTATTTTTTCATCATAGCCCTTGGTCGAAACCGGCCATGCGATTGTTTTTTTTTTTTGTTCACGTAAACACATACATGTATTCACGACGTGCTCGGCGGGTCACCAGCAGGAAAGGTGAGCGATTCGAGGGAGCTATGCCGTTTTTCTAAATGGAGATGTGACAAATGCTTGTGTTCAGTACAAAATAAGAAAAGGAGAAGCCAATCGGGGAGCTTTTGAGTACGCCTCATTAGGGTTTAGGGGATTTTAATTTCGTGACGAATAGTTTTATTTTGATTATTGATACACTAATTACTTTTTTATTTAGGTTAGTATAATCTTCTGCCAGGGCGTCTCCCGTACGACTCACTTTCGCTATTTTCGCAGTACGAGTCTGAACACGTTGACTGATTGGTAAACACTAGATGGCCTTTTTTATCGAAAACAACTGACAAAATGTGGGTGATATCCCGGCATAAATGACATGTGGCTGTTACTGGAATACCATGTATGCTCAACGACCAGTGAACAACAAAACATTGGAAATTATTCCACATTTCGGCAGTGTTATAGCCTCGCTTTCTCATTCCGTGAAATAGAGAAAGCATTATCGCTAGTATGGGGGCTCGAGACATCAGGAGTGAATACGTGCACCAAGCTAACATTGTGGATTCCTGAATATAACAATAAATCTGAGCACACTTGTTCCCTTACAACCTCGCACACGGCAGAAATCGCTGCAAAGAAGGCTTGAGGACGCAGCACGAAGGCAAATCCGATTGCCTCCTTTTTAACAATTTAAGGGACTGCCTCAAAGCTGAGCGCCGCGTAAAAGGCATTTAATACAGTTCAGAACTTGCAAATTTGTCATTGTCCACTGATCAACAGGGACAGTACGGCTAAATGTACTGAACAGCACTTCTTCGGCTGCATCTCGTGAACAGCTTCTACGCAATGTCGTTTGGACATTTCTCTCATAGAAAACGGAAAATCCGGGACGCTCTGCTTCGCACAGTTGTCGGAGCTCACGACACACCTCAGGTGAACGCACTTGTCCCGCAAATACAGCATTCACGCAGAGAAACACCGTGTGGCAACGCAAACAGGGCTGCTTCTCGCGCGTGCGCCACGCACCGCGCTGACGCGGCCGCCGGCCGGAGTACCACAACTCCCTGAGTGCATCGCGGCGGCGGTGGCGTAGCGCAACTGCTTGTGAAATCGGTCTATTCAACACTGACTGTGAACAAACATGTCAGTATGGCACCAATTTTTTTGAAATTTTTCAATTAAGCTGTCATCGCTAGCAATTCTTGTTCATGTGCAAGCCTCTGTGAGTATACTTAAATGGATTCCAAAAACAAACTTCAGGAGTAAATTTTTTTAATTCCACTCTGCGCTGAACTGCACTTAGTGGAAACATTCCCGTCTAGTGATATGGCAATGCGGCTAATCCTATAAATTTTAATGAGTTTAACAAGGACACTGCTACCTCAGAGCATTTGGCCAATGTCAAAATATGTGAATAACAAAAGTCTGCAGAGACACTTAAGACTGCTTACGTGTGAGAAGGCATAAGGCCGCCCAATTACTTCGCGAATGCTATCACCGCGTTCTGCGGCATGATGTAACCCGATGCTATGCAGCTGGTAATTCTATCTCTGCATAGCTCTACGTAGCCGCTGCCGCACCCCTTCTGATCTGCGCACAAACTTCATGAAGGCAATCTCCCCTGTACCGCGGCCCACACTATGCCTTAAGAGTATGATGCAATAACTGACGGGTTTAATGCCCATACATGCGCAACTGGTTTTCTATTAAACATTCATAGATCCCTGGAAGTCCTGATACTACTCCTGGCACCGTGATGCAGCGGTTAAGCGGTATGCCACTGCCCTGGAATGGCAGGTGCTGCCACTGGTGAAATTTTTGTGATCCAGGTTGCTCTTCCCGAGCAACCTTGTGCAATCAATCATTACTTTAACCGCCACCTGCCAGGCTGCATGAGGCCACCATCTTTTATGGGTACCATGAAGTGTCGCCGCATACATACATGCACAGAAAGATGGATTTTCACTCAATGGGGCAAGCAATACTTACGCCTTAAAAAGCTCAATGCCTGAAAATGACCTGAGCAAGGCATGAATTTGTGCAGGCTTCAGGTACTGTTCTGTTGTAAGAAGGCTAAAGGCTCTCAATATCGGAAAAAGATACACTGAGGTGGCATGTCCGTAGGAAATACATTTGCAAAAAAAAAAAAAAACATAGAGTGCAGAAAAACATAAGTAGATGATAAAATATCTTAGCTCAATAGCCAACCCCAAGAAGTGCATAACTGCTAATAAAGCTCGGTGGATATTACATTTACACAAGAATGGCTATATTACATGCAGTTTCGCATCCCAAAGCTATACCTGGGTTAGGAAAGGTGAAGAAGTGGAGTGCTCCGGATTAATTTCGACCAACATGTATTCCATAATGCGCACTCACATCACAAGCACACAGGCATTTTCGCACTTTGCCCAAGTTGAAATTGGCTGTCAAAGCCAGGATATGAAAGATACAAGGGAGGATAGGAAAAGGCGACTGCTGATTCCCCCCCCCCCGTAGGGTCAGGCCAGAGCTGCCGTCTACAGGAAGCTGGAGACGAAGTGGTGTGTTGCCTCCGCCGAGGGGTTTTAAAGGTCCAAACACTCGGCATCGGCTCAACCACCAGGATCCCCTTTTACCCAGACATGGCAATGATACGCAAAGCTAAGCAGGGGTGCTCAGGTCCAAGGTAGAGCACTGCTCACCAACATACCCCTGCGGGGATGTCCCTGCGGATACTTGGGAAACCGTGGTGTCACAACTAACCATCTGGTTGCTGCAGATGCCCCTGTGGGGCAACAACATGGTGTTTGTGTATATACAGGTGGCCAGGCTTCCACAACCATATTATCCCAGCCACATTAATGTACTCCTTTGTTCCACAACACATCTCTACAAATTCATTTCATCATCATCAGCCTGACTACACCTCTCCCATGCCCCTCCAATTAACCCTGTCCTTGCCTTCACATTACACGCCCTGTCTAAGCCCATTTCTTCCTCTTGATTTTGACTAGGATCTTTTAAATCAGCATTTCTTCCCTTACCCACTCTGCCCGCTTGTGGTCTCTTAACGTTACACCTATCATTTTTCTTTCCATAGATTGCTGCTTCGATCCTCACTGAGTCAATGCTCATCGAACTCAATGCAGATCAACAGTTGTCACACGACCACTTTCAAGCGCAATCGAGCTCAATCCTGCTTTACTCGATGCCTATTCCTCAAGAGCGCTTGAGGTTCCAAGCACAATCGAAAGCACTCTCGCTCTCACGAAGCTATAAAAATAAACACTAGTTAACAAAACAAAACCACAATTGTTGTTGTTGTAACTGATTAACATGCAACACAGAATATTTTCAGGCACTATGCCGGCTTATAGTAAGCATATTTACAAATAATCTCAACACTCCGCTCTAAGCTTTGCCATCAGTGTAAACAAACATGGTGTCCTCCTGCTCATCGACACGCAAACTGTGGAGCGGGCACGAGACAGCCACTCACATCGACTGCTGGCAAGACAGCCTAGATGATTTCTGCTGGCAAGACAGCCTAGATGATTTCTGCTGGCAAGACAGCCCAGATGATTTCTGCTGGCAAGACAGCCCAGATGATTTCTGCTGGCAAGACAGCCTAGATGATTTCTGCTGGCAAGACAGCCTAGATGATTTCTGCTGGCAAGACAGCCTAGATGATTTCTGCTGGCAAGACAGCCTAGATGATTTCTGCTGGCAAGACAGCCTAGATGATTTCTGCTGGCAAGACAGCCTAGATGATTTGTGGCGCCAGAAGAGAAATGCCACAGTCTACGCAGAAATCGCGGAGGCGTTGCGGACCCTCGGGTTCTATCGCAGAGCAGCAGAGGTGCGCCACACGTCTGGCTACGGATTTGGCTGCCGCTGCCCCCGACTGCACAGTGTTGCCGGACATCACCATGTTATGGCTGTTGGCGGAACATTTGGTTCCACCTAACACACATGAAGGAAACTTCTCAAGGAGCATTGAAAATGCCCGTGTAGCACTGGATGTTTCGAGTGCCCGAAAATCTCGATGCAGATCGAGTTCAATGAGGATCGAAAGTGCCCGTGTGACAGGGGTATTAAGCTGAACCTTTTCGTTTCATTCATTTCAAGTAACTGAATATCCTCCATTCTTAAATGCATTAGTCCCTTCGTACAAAGTGGCAATTTTTATGCTTATTTCCCCTTTCTTGCAATAGAGCACAGTTCTCTCAGTCATGCTAGTATTTCTATTTTTATCTTTTCATATTGTAGTGCTTCTAACCTGCACATTTGTCAACTCTGCATCCTGCTACATTAACTTCCTGGCATACTAGGGCTAGCCAAGTTGCCTAGGAGCAGCTTCTTTTCCTTCCTCTTCTTTCCAATAGCCTAGTACAATTTTGTTTGTGAAAACAAACCTCTCATTTGTTCTTGTCAATTTTTAGCTAAAGCTACCCTTCCCTCTAAAAGGATCATAGAGGACAAATTACAAATAGTTTGGTTTGGTTTATTGGGGTTTAACGTCCCAAAGCAACTCGGGCTATGAGGGACGCCGTAGTGAAGGGCTCCGGAAATTTCGACCACCTGGGGTTCTTTAACGTGCACTGACATCGCACAGCACACGGGCCTCTAGAATTTCGCCTTCAAGAAATTCAGCTGTCGTGGCTGGGATCAAACCCGCGTCTTTCGGGCCAGCAGCCGAGCGCCGTAACCACTGAGCCACCGCGGCGGGGCTAAATTACAAATAGATAACCACAGTCTAACGACAAAGACACTACTTTAGCTGATATATATGTTGTGTTGGGTTTTATGGAACATAGGCAACTAAGGCCATTATGCGCGATGCTCAAGGTATAGAAGATTTCTGCAGACTTACAGAAATGTGAAAAATCATCGATGCTGTATAGGGCCTAAAACGTTAGTACTACCCAGTGATGACAAAGGAAAATAATTTTAGAAATGGCTACTAATAGAAGCATTAAACAGGATCAAGTAACCTCAGCGGCCATCCTTGGTTGGGCAAGGATCTCGAGGCTCCGAACCAATCCAATAAAGACCTCAGTCTACTTCTCAGAAGTGAGAAAGCGACTGAAGTGTATTATAAAATGAAGCAAAGCACTAGGGTAAGAATTCACAATTTTTGAAAAAAACCTGTATCCCTTAGAAAGCTAAAAACATAAGACATGGCAACAATTTCATTGTCACTTAAGTGCAGCGCTGGGTGAAATGGAGTGCATTCCTTATAAAATTGAGTGAAGTACTTTTTTTGTACTTTTTCGAGTTTTGAGCATGAGAATAAAATATAGTTTACTGCGAGTTCATCTCCACATTTTTCACATAGGGGTTTGTCTCGTTTTGTCAACAGAAAACTATGTGTCAGGTGAGTGTGTCCAATGCAAAATCGACAAAAGATTACTTCTTTGAAGTGTTTCTGATCTCTCCATGATTTCCATTTTCCCAAAATGGGCTTAACCAAATGTAGTTTGTTCTTAACTTCGCTTTTCCAAGCTGCTTGCCATTTATCTTTCAACTTAGTGAGCTTAGTGAGCACAGCTTCATGCAGTCTCTATGGCGCATGCTGACTTTCTCAATTTCACCGCTGTAAGTGTGTGAAGCGCATGTGTCTGCTCTCTCATTTCCCTCTACTATTCCAACGTGGCTCGGCACCAGCAGAGTGTTATCCTGTTACCTTGTGTTGTGATTTTTTATATGTTGTGTATTATGCTTCCGATTAGGGGCTCAGCTGCATTTCTAGTATGAGTGTATGGAGTGGGCTCAGTGAGTCAGTGTAAATTATGCTGTTTTCAGTATTGTAACTTTCATTCTTCTGGCCGCAGCTACACACACAGCATAAGGGCGTGTTCAGATAAGAACGTGAATCGACGTCCCATGACCATTTTTTGTTTTCAACAAAATTTTCATATGTGATAGGCAAATGTGTCCACACAAAGGAATTAGCCTTAGTTTTGCAAGAAACTTCGTAGTTTCCTCGGAAAAAAAATCGCATGTCACAAGATGTGGAGGAAAATGTCGTTCTTGGCACTTTGCAAAGTTGCAAGTTTGGAGCCTTATTGCATGCACAATAAATTTTTTCTGCACATCAGCATTTTTTTTTTAGAAACTCTTTGCAAATTGTAATATACGAAAAAATTTAAAAAAAAAAGGATTTCTTGCTATGTCAATCTTCTGAGTAAAAAATTGCAAACTTCGCTTCTGGAGCTATGTGATGCAAAAAAGGCACTTTTCAGGGCAGCCTTAGGGCAAGATGCCTAAAGATCTCCCCACTGAACATTTTTCGCAGTATTTTTCAGCTACTTTTGCTCACCTCAGGCAAGTTATGTAGCTCTAGACTTGACAGATATTTTTCAATATGGCCTCAAAATTCGCCGAAGTTCAAAAACGTCAAAAAGTGACAACTTTGGCTTGGATTTAAAAAGAAACATCGAATTTTGTTTGAAATTTGCCTGAATAACCCTCAAAACTTGATACTCTTAGGGCACTAGAAAAGTGTTCTATTATATTGTTTTAAATTACAAAAGTAAACATAAAACTGAGATCACGTTTTTGTTATCTAGAATTGCTTATTATTGCCTCTTAGAAATAGTAGCTGTCAGAAATTTCATTTAGCACTGACTGAGCGTGGTTACATTTTATTTACCACAATATCCGAACAATTCTCAATGCTTGTAGAGCTTCTATTCTCTTGTTAGCGGCGTTCTTAATGAGTCAAAATGGGAATAAATTCACTATTTCGCCTGATGTCTCAAGAACTGGCTGGTGGCGGTCAAATGTTTTTTGTATTCTCTAATTTTTTTCATCGTAAGGTCTATTGGTATGTAATCGATTCTTTAAAAGTATTAGATCATTAGTCGATTCTTAGAAAAAATGTTATATATCAAACTTCATATTAAAGTGTTTCTGAAATCGACGTTTCCGAAGCTGCATCATTTATCTCTGTGTTCAATGGTTCTATACAGGGCACTGTCAGGAGACAAAACTTCGTCTTCTGAGGGGAACAATTTATCTACAAGGTTTTTAATCAGGAGGAGTTTTAATAGGGAGGCAATTTACAAATGGGATGCCGCTTCATGTGCAGACTGCAAGAAATAAACGGCAGGAGTTGATTTCCGTCTGCACACAGTATATTGTCCAGCACTAAGCACAAACCAGATCACAGTATCTTCCATTCGGAAGCAGCTGTGGAGGCCATGTAGGATGCACTGCCTTCATTTGGCTGAACGTACTTCCACATGTGAAGCGTCTGAACTCCAGGCACTTTGCCATTTTCCGTTCTTCCTTCTTCATTTCACGAAAGTCTGCAAGCTCCCTCTGTTGGAGCTCCAGAATGGTGATGTTTTTTAGCGTTCCTTGAATTGCATCTACGAAGCCGCTGGTTGTTTGTATGGCCTGACTTGCAGGCTTCCGCAAACTGTGGTGTGATGCTCAATGTTTCACTAGCCCACCAACGCCGTCGCAAGCATTTTTGCAGTGTCCAGTGGCCGAAAACATCCATTTCGTCTCTTGACATTCACTGCGTTGTAGCTCATGAAACTGATATTTCTTCTTGAAGTGAGCGGGAGCCCCGTCGCTCACATATGTTATGTTGGTGTAGATTGGTGCATTGTCTTCGAGGTGTGCTTTGATTTTCGACAGAGCCAAGCATGCATGAGCTGAATCGTGAGACATATCGTCTGAAATAACGGCGTAGTTCCGAGTTGATTTCCTTGACGTGACAACGCACGTAAACACGGTGACCTGCTTTTTCTGCCAATGGTACGCTTGTACTGCGTCTGGAAGCACAACCGTCCAGTTTTCGGCGAAATCAAAATGCAAAACAATTGCACCTCTCTTGCAGTTGTGTTTTTCTTCATGTATTGCTCTTGCTTGCACAGATCTAATATAGTTGTGGGGAATCCATTTCATGGCCATTCTTTGAAATTCTCTCATGAATGATGAAGCGGTCAGAGTTTCTTTAACTAGCTCACCGTGTTCCCATGTAGCAATCAAAACCTCATCCTCGCTGCTCATTTCAAAATTTTCCGAAGTGAAAATGCCATCTTGTGGACACTGCTCACAATTCCTGAGGAAACATGACGCAGTGGGTTCTTGGCATACGCAGAGACTCTGAATATCTTCGGGAGAAAGCGACCTTCCGGACGCGTTCTGCAGTCCCACGAGGAACAGTTGAAAGTTTGCACAGCACACGCAAACACACACTTCCCATTGTGGCAAGCATTTCACCCACTTAGGACGCAAGGATATAAATTTTGTGAGGCCATCCTGGGAGGCAGGGTAAGCTAGCTTGTAGAGGCGGTATGCTTCTCGCAAGGACCGCGTCATGAAGCGTTTAGGTACCCATTCCTTCTCTCCCTCCTTTTCGATTCTGACAACACACTTTTTGTTCAGAGTCTGTGTAGAGCAGTCGAGTTCATCCATGGTGTAATATTGTAAAACGGTGGTAATGTCTTCCTGTTGTAGTTTACATCTCGTAAATCTCTCCTGTGTTGACCATACATGTTGACCACATGCCTTCTTCATCAACCATCTTTTTCGATTTTTGGATAACGTACCTCGTTGCCTCTAAAATAACTTCCTGCACATATTTCACGGTTAGGTTGCATGGTAGCAGTGTCAGCAGCTGGCAACGCTCTTGAAAGGACGTACACCTATTGTAGGCTGCATGTAGGCTGTATTCCCAGCTACTGCATTGTGCATACTTTTCTTCCAACACAGGCGAAGTCTCTGGGATATTATATGCTGCCTGTATCCCCCATCGGATTTTCGTCAGCACAGCTCTTGCCACCTCTTCCTGCTTTCACGTTGCATAGGAAAGTATGAGGCACTTTTCTAGAGTGCTCGGTGGCTTTAGGGGCGACATTGCGGAGGTAAGGCTGACACTGGAGTTTAAATTTTCTACGATTTCTTCCCCAGGGCAGAATTCTGCGAATGTTTTGGTTGACTCTCCCTGCATATTATCTATCTATCTATCTATCTGGTTTGTGCTTCATGCTGGACAATATACTGTGCGCACACCGAAACCAACTGCCGCCATTTATTTCTTGTTACGATTTTCTTAATTGCAATCTGCACATGAAGCAGCATCCCATTTGTAAATTGCCTCCCTATTAAAACTCCTCCTGATTAAAAACCTTGCAGATAAATTGTTCCCCTCAGACGATAACATTTTTTTCTCCTGACAGTGCCCTGCATAGAACCACTGAACACAGAGATAAATGATGCAGCTTCGGACACATCGACTTCAGAAACATATTAATATTAAGTTTTATACACAAGTTTTTTTCTAAGAATCAACTAATGACCTAATATTTTTAAAGAATCGATTACATACCAATGGACCTTACGATGAATAAATTAGAGAATACAAAAAACATTTGACCGCCACCAGTCAGTTCATGAGAAATCAGGCGAAATAGCGAATTTATTCCCATCTTGACTCGTTAAGAACGCCGCTAACAAGAGAATAGAAGCTCTACAAGCATTGAGAATTGTTCGGATATTGTGGTAAATAAAATGTAACCAAATTTCTGACAGCCTAGTCAAATTTCTGACAGCTACTATTTCTAAGAGGCAGTAATAAGCAATTCTAGATAACAAAAACATGATCACAGTTTTATGTTTATATTTGCAATTTAAAACAATATAATGAAACACTTTTCTAGTGCTTTAAAAGTGTCAAGTATTAAGGATTATTCAGGCAAATTTTAACAAAATTCGATGATGTTTTTTATAAATTCAAGCCAAAGTTGTCACTTTTTGACGCTTTTGAACTTTGGCCAATTTTGAGGCCATACTGAAAGATATCTGTCAAGTCTAGAGCTACAGAACTTGCCTGAGGTGAGCAAAAGTAGCTGAAAAATACTGAGAAAAATGTTCAGTGTGGAGGTCTTTAGGCATCTTGCCCTAAGGCTGCCCTGAAAAGTGCCTTTTTTGCATCACATAGCTCCAGAAGCGAAGTTTGCAATTTTTTACTCAGAATATTGACGCAGCAAGAAAACATTTTAATTTTTTTTGTATAGTACAATTTGCAAAGAGTTTCTAAAAAAATGCTGATCTGCGGAAAACATTTATTGTGCATGCAATAAGGCTCCAAACTTGCAACTTTGCAAAGTGCCAAGAACGACATTTTCCTCCACATCTTGCGACATGCGATTTTTTTCCGAGAAAACTACGAAGTTTCTTGCAAAACTAAGGCTAATTCCTTTGTGTGGACACATTTGCCCATCAAATATGAAAATTTCGTTGAAAACAAAAAATGGCCATGGGACCTCGATTACCGTTCTTATCTGAACACGCCCATAACATTCAGCAGTGAATATTGATGCACAATTCAGCAACCCAAGATTTTTTTTTCTCAATTTCCTTGTGCTGCAGCACTCCTGACATTTTCTCGATTTTGAGCCATGTGTGTAAAGTTCTCTGCAGCTTGCATATTTTTCTTTACAAGCCAAATATTTCTGTAGTATGTGTTCATGTGGCTTTTGTTTTTTGCGAAAGTGTGTTAATGTGAAGTCAAACACAGAGGATAAGCTGTACCATGGCAGCAGTGGATTGTGTCTTTGGGCAAATGTCAGGTAGGGCTTCTAGCAATCCTAACTCTTGACATTTATCTTCGAAGCATAATAACAGAGGCCTTACTGGTTGGGGCTTATTATTGAAGAGTCTTGGAAGGGCTCTTTGTAACTATGGGATAACAAAGGTGTTTCGTTACGGACTTTATCTTTAGTACATATGCGCACATAAGCGTTATTCTCCTATCTGTGAGGGGAGGTTTGTCTGTTTCGACGTAAAGGCTATTCACAGGGGATGTTCTGTATACACCAGTTGAAAGCCGCAAACCTAGGTTTTGTATCGGATCCAGTCACTTAAGGTAAGATGATCTCGCTGACCCATAAACTACACATCCATAATCTAAGGAAGAGCGCACTACAGAGCGGTAGATTTGTAGAAGACATGTTCTATCGGATCCCCAGTGTTTTCGTGAAAGTACTTTGAGTAATTCAGGGACCGTGAGGCCTTCTTTTTGAGAACATTAATGTGAGGTAGAAAAGTCGAGTTTTTTGTCAAATGTAATGCTTAAAAATTTATGTTAGTTTTTTACAGGTAATTCGCTTTCGTTTAGGTGTAAGGTGGGGTTGGTCTGTAGGCCTCGTCTGAGCAAGAACAGAACGGCCACTGTTTTCTGTGTGGACAACTGGAAACTATTGCTATCTGCACATATCACTAGTTTGTTTATTGTCAACTGTATTTGCCTCTCGCATGTTGCTGTTTGAGCATGTGCAGGCTATTTGAAGATCATCAACGTAGACTGAATACATGATGAACTTCGGAATTACTTTGGCTTTGGAATTCACTTTTATAACAAAGAGTACTCCATTTTCTTGAATGAAGTTCCCTGAGAGGGTTGAGCCTAGACACACGTGAAAGGAACGGTTGGACAGGAAATCATTTAGGTAGTTTAATGCCCTGCCACGGATGCCAAGCTCTGCTAGGTCGCAAAGAATTCCGAACCTCTAGGTTGTGTCAGATGCTTTCTCCAGATAAAAAAAAACAGCAAGGCAGTGTTGTTTGTGTACAAAAGTTTCTCTGACTATCTTCAAGGCGAACTAGA
Source organism: Amblyomma mixtum (assembly GCF_055824585.1). Taxonomy (NCBI): domain Eukaryota; kingdom Metazoa; phylum Arthropoda; class Arachnida; order Ixodida; family Ixodidae; genus Amblyomma; species Amblyomma mixtum. The sequence continues at coordinate 26,345,077 of NC_143014.1, forward strand.
CGGTCAGTTGTTGAGCATGCCTTTTTGAGATCACACTGATGGATGTCAAGAAGCTCACGAGCTTCAAGGACAAAAGTTAATCTTATATTCAGGAGACTTTCAAAAGATTTGGCGAGACAGCTTGCAAGGGCTATTGGCCTACAAGTACTAGGGGAAGCTGGAGATTTTCCAGGCTTAAGCAATGCTACTATAACGGGTCTTTTCCACTCCTTAGGTATTTTTCCTTCTGTGAATATTTTGTTACAGAAATTTAATAGGGCCTCTACAGCAGGCTGGGAAAGATGGGCAAGCATTTCGTAGTGTACCGGTCGGGTCCTGGAGCAGTTTTTTTCCCAGCAGACAGTACTCTACAGATTTTTTGGAGGGTAGTTAGATTATTGTTCTTTTCATTAACACTTCCGCTTGTTGGAAGTCTGTTCTTAGGCTGTGTTTTTGTATTTTATAAATGACTGGCTATAGTGTGAAGAACTTGAAACCGCAGCGAACTTGAAACCGTGCTCCCCCAATTGTCCACCTGTTCCCCTATACTTGTTTGTGTTCCAGGTGTTTTCAAAAGAGGAATTGTGAAGGATGAGTAGCTGCCATTTAGTTTTCGAACCTGCTCTCACATATTTTTTAATGTGGTTGAGCTGTTTATAGAAGACACATAAGCTTTCCATGCTGTTTTCTGGGCATTGCGCCAAATATACTGTGCTTGTACTCTTGCCTTTTTCAAAATGATAAGTTTTCATGTGTTAGGTATCTATGGAAAATGCCCAACGCTTTGTTTTCTTTCTTTTTCGCTTCTAGACACTCCTGTGTGTACCAAACTTCATGATTTTATCGCACCACTCCCAAGGATTGATGAATAGACAGCCGTGCAGCAATGGTTATACAGGTTGTGAACATTTCATTCAGTTCGTCATATCGCAATCATCTGAAAATATTTTCTCCACACTGGCTTTTTTCTCAAAAAAGTGCCCAGTCGGCTAGATTCAACTTCTAACGGCAAGGTTTGGTCAGGATAAGTGATGATGAGAATGACAGGCTGATACTGACAGCCAAATGATCACTTCCACACGGGGTAACTAGGACATCCCGCTTAAAATTCATAAAAACAGATAGCAAACTAAAAGATAAATCCAAGCAGCTTATTCTTCCAGTTCCTGGAGAGCAGTACATGTGTTTTCCCGTATTCAGTAGGCCCACATTATTGCACAGAATAAAATCGAAAATACAGCCTCCAGTGTCCGTTTGTTCACTACCCCAAAAAGAGGAGTGTGCGTTAAAATCCCCCACTACCAGATATGGCTCTGGCACCTGTTCAAAAAGTGCTTTTAAGGCATGTGATGTTACTGATAGATGTGGCTGAAGATATACCGAGCGTATTATTATTGTTTTAAAATTAAGGATGGTGACTGCTACAGCTTCATATTTGGTGTTAAGGTTTATTTCGTGAGTTGCAACAACACTCTGGAAAACGATAGCAGCCCCTCTGGACAGTCTATTTGCTTGCTCTCGGTCACACCGAAAGACTTCATGCCTCTTTAGAATATTTTTTTGTAAAGGTCCTAAGTAGGTCTTTTGTAGACATAGGACGACCGGACAAAGCAAGTTCAAAATATCTTTTACATTTCTGTAGTTTTTTTTAAAATCCACAGCAATTCCAGTGGATTAAAAATCTCATGTTAAATGAGTTTTGGGGGGTGTACTATCGCGCTCAATATGAGTTGCAACGCGCGGTCATCGACCGGGGCTCGTTCCGTGGTGTGCTTCCTCCAAACAGTCGCTCGGAATTCTGGGAGAAACTTCTTCCTGTGCGGGGGTGCTGTTGTTTCCTGGAACAGCAGTTTCTCCCAGAATTCCGAGCGACTGTTTGGAGGAGGCACGCCACGGAACAAGCCCCGGTCGATGACCGCGCGTTGCAACTCATATTGAGCGCGATAGTACTTAAAAACGAAGTCTCTGGAGTTTTTGAGCCCATTATTGGACTTTTTTTTTTTTTCCTTTCTTTTTTTCGGTCAAGAGAGCTACACCTCCGCTGAAAGCGGGGGCGATCCTGGCGTTGTGTCCATCGTATCCCTAGAGGCACTGGAGGACCACAGAGTAGCTGCGGGTGCCTGAGTTGTAGGCCCCACCCGATTGGGGGAAAGCGTTGCGGGCTGCCAACCCAGAATCCGGAAAGCCGTTTGTCAGAGGTGGCAGGGCACCCTTTGCGGCATCTGCCGGGGGCTTGGATGACCCTGCCTCAGGCTCACTGTGTGTGGCCTGGGCAGATGCCGAGGCCTGAAGTGGTGCCCCGCCCCGTCGCACCACATCGGTGAAGTTTGTTCTGGCTGTGAACAAGAATGTTCCCTGTGTCTGTGAAAATCGTTTTCAGGCTTCTCGAGATGTTATGTTTTCCTTAGTTTTAATAGTTCTTATCTCTTTCTTCCAGGATGGGCATGACCTTGAGTATACGGGGTGGTCCCCTTCACAGTTTGCACATTTGGCACTGTGTTGCAGACATCAGATTGGTGTTCATTGGATGCACATTTGGCACAAGTTTGGCGGCTGTGACAGCTCTGAGAGCAATGGCCGAATCTTTGACACTTGAAGCACCGTCGGGAATTTGGAATGTATGGTCTTACAGTTATTTTCATATACCCTGCTTCTATGGATACGGGAAGTTGGCTGGAGGCAAATGTCAGGACTAAGTGTTTCGTCGGTATTTCCTTGTCGTTCCGGATTTTCATACGATAGACATTTGTGAGGTTCTGGTCTCTGAGGCCCTCCAACATTTCATGTTCAGTCAGGGTAACAAAATCATGTTCAGAAATAACACACTTGACAGTATTGGAGGGACCTATGGGCACTGATGGAAACAGGTATGTCTCCAAAGGTTACTATACTTGAGAGCTTGGAATACTGCGCTTTGTCCCGGATCTGAAGGAGCAGGTCGCCGTTGGCCAGCTTCATCACCTTTTTGGGAACAATGAAAGGCAAGATGATTCTCGCTTGCTTGTCTGCTACTTCACTGTGTACCACGTGGTGTCTTGGGAAGATTTCTTTTGTTTTTTGCAGGAATGCTGCTGTGACATTGGTCTGCACTCTTTTTGGAAAGCGACCATTTTGTGTGGCAGGAGCAGCCATAAAACAAACTGTATTGTTCGGCTGTGGTGCCAGCCACATACCATGGAGCCCAATGAGGGGACGGGACAGGAGCTTGCAAGCAAGTCCTGCCCACGCCAGCTGTACACCATGACTATAACCAAATATGGGGCAACTCAGGGTAGTCACTGCACGCAAGGTTAACCCTAGCCACCAGGGAAGCTAGAAAAAGCCGAAATGTGAAAGGCAGGTATCGCCACCACTGGCTGATTTCAAAAGTACACTGCTGTGCATTGACACAGTTTTCGTGAATGCGGCTAGGCTACATTGCGATTCCCTTCAAAACGATGATCACAGAGTTCTCTTCAAAGTAGGCATGCAGAGTTTCAATCGAGCAGCGGGAATTTTTTGTTACTCCAATTTTTCTCAGCAACAAATGCTGCCACAACCTAGACAGAGCCACAGAATCAATTTTTACTCAGAATAAAAATTGGTGGAATTGTCCTCAGTGTCGCTTTAACTGAAAGAAGAGCGTTTCATGCGGAATTGAAAAAATAGAAAGTGTTTGGTGGCAATAAACAAAATTTAGTTATAACAAGGAAGGATTATTAGTTAAACCTTCAAAACCGCCTGCTGACATCATTGCACCTGCGCCACCGTATGCTGGCCACTCATCGCTTTCACCTTTTATGTTTTCCATAGCAGTTTAAAATTCAAAAATATTACTTATTCACAAGCAAGGTTCCGAACACAATAAGCGGCGCAATTGCTTACCCTGAATTTTTTTTTAACTCTAACAAAAGAAAAAAAAAACTTCTGTTCAAAAGTTAAGAATCCTTCTTTCTTAATTTTCTGCTTTCGAAGCCGAGGTTTGTTTTTAGTCATGAACAATCCGCTGAACCTACTTCACTCAAATTGTGGAAGTTTATCCTAAAAAAAAATAGAAAACTATTCACACTTTGAATGTTTGTTGACTTTAGCAAATGTTTTAACAGGTTAAATCACTATATTCTCCCAGATAAATTAAACAAACATGACATTAGAGCAACCCACTACTGCTATAAACGGGACACTGAGGACAAATTAATGCTTACCTGTATTGAAACACTACCATATACTAACGATAAGGAGACTACTCTAGCCCAAAACAGCTCTTTTATAAGCTAGAAAAGACAAAAAAAAGAATAAAGGTGTCGCCATCACCAGCCGATTTCACATTTAAATTGCGTACAGACACTGCATATTTGCGCGGATCCCACTGGCTATGCTACACAATTTCAAATTTCAATTTCAAAAATTTCAATCATTCTTCTGGAAGCACCGATCTAGTAACGTCTCGGTTTCTTCTCCATCCATATTTCACCTCCTTATCACTGCTTGGCATGGACGCGTTGGTGTTTTAATTGGAAGTGAACAGCCTGACAAGCTTTCTATGGAAATCCAGTGGTAGAAATCTAACTTCGCACTATCCCAAGCTTTGAGTCAGCATTTGAATTTTGCTGCATCTGAGGTGGTACGATGGGGGCTCTGCCTCCTCCCCTCTTCCCACCCCTCTCCATTCCATGCACTGGCCCGCAGAAATCGAAAGTGCAGCAGCCCACATGGTGAAATGAGCTCGGTACCCCTAACCTAGAACAATATGTGCTTTCCCATGTTGGATGACAGCATCAAGAGCCCTTGGAGTACTGCTGCTGTTGCCGATATTGAGATGTTCTGCTTGGTACTGTGATGTCTTGCTTTTGTTATGTGCAGCATAATTTTTACTCTCACATCAGCATTAACTTGTTTAATTTGCAATTTTTGCCTCACAATAGGTGCACACAGCTAGGAACACAAGAAGCACTCACTGCATATTCGAAATGCTGCACAGAAGACATAAAATTAACTGATTTATGTGGTCATCACAAGCACGTGTGACTGACTGAAACAAAACAGAAACAGTTTCTAAAAAACTAGGCACGTACATACATGGAATAATAACCATTATTTTACAGTATGCAACAACACAGAGGAGGAAATGAGACATTTTTAAATCGCACATTACCACAGATGGTAATAATTTCGAAGGCAAGAGGATTCCAATTTTTTGATGTTCACAGTAGAAAAGAAATTGACGAATTTTGCTAAAACAGTGGTTATGTCTTTCATTAACAGCCCACTTCCTCTACTTTTAAATTACACTTCCAATGACTCATCACTGCACAGGGTTCTAAAATATAAGTACCTTGGCATCATATTTACCACTGACATCTCCTGGTCAAAACATAAATTTCATTTTCATTAAAGCACTTAAAAATCTTGGGGTCTTGAGGCCCAACTTCCCCGATGCTCCAAAACAGACTCAGCTATTAATGTAGAAATCTTTAATTCATACCATACTCGATTATGCATCTCTTACCTGGAACCCTCAAATATTATGCCATTAACCTCACTGACAGCATTCACAGATTATCAGTTCAGTTCACATATCGTCACTATGTTCATTTCTCACCCTTTTGTGCTTTTTTCTGTTAACCCCCTCTATCCGTGTGTCGGCACATCAAGTCACTGAAACTCCTGTACTGCATCGTCAACGCAGCGGTAGCGGTGACACAAGGACGTGGGCCAATTTTTCGTGCATTTCTACTTTGTACAATAACCCCAGTCACCGACTTTCTTTGGCCCTGCATAACCTTCAGCACGGATTTGCCTTTGCTCGCATTAGCCTGCCACACCAATGGACGTATCAAGATTATCCATACAGCTGCACCAGAATTCACCAACCCTCGGCATTATCGACGGAATCTTCTGAAAGCGAACTGTTCAACTGGTGTTGTACCACGGAGCCTTTCATTCTGGCAGTGGTGGCAGCGGTGGTAGCGGCAGAAGGACAGGGGCAGATTCTTCGTGTATTTCTACTTTGTGCCGGTTGGTGAAAACTGTTTTGATGCTTTGTGAGCAGCGCTTGACTCGTCAAAATCAGTTTTGAAAGTGACTGTTTCATTATGCTTACTAAAGTACCGTATTTACTCGCATAATAGGCGCACTTTTTTTCCAGAAAATCCGGCTCAAAGTTCGGGGTGCGCCTATTACGCGGGGTAAAATTTCCGGAAATTTTTCGACTCGCAAAATTGAACACACTGCGTAAACGCACTCGTGTACGGGCCGCACCCCGTTTTCGCGAAGAAAATGTTAAGAAAAAAAAAAAAGATCCGTGTAAGGGTTGCACCGAAACTTTCCACGACACACGCGGGAATAGCCTTAGGAATGCACGCGCCGCGCCGAGGCCTCCGCGATCGGCTCCGGCTGCGCGCAACGGGCGCTTGATCGCGGAGGCCACACACGCGCGCAGGAGCTTCCAGACGCCGCCCAGGAGGGCGCCCAAGGCCAAGCTTATCATCATCATCATCGCGTTCCTCCGCCCCGAGCTTTCGCTATCTATATCGCCATCAGCATCTCCAGCTCGTTTTTTTTTTTTTTTTTGTTGCTTTCAAGTGCCGGGATTTGCGGTAGCGCGATAGTTATCGTGGTTTATGGCTTTGCCGCGGAGAGCGTTGATGTTTTAGCTCGACGGGCAAGCACCTTAACAGCTACATGGCTGGGAGTTTGCTCTCGAACGCGGCAAGCGTGGGGCAGGTCGGAAAATACGACGTGGCCGAGAAGTGCGGCAGTTCAGCAAAAACTTTGTTAAAATAAAGATTGGGAAGCGGGGGGGGGGGGGGGGGGGTGGCGAGGCGTCGGCTTGCAATCGTGTAAATACAGTATTGATCACAGTGCCAAGTTCGGGGTGCGCCTATTATGCGCGGAAATAAAAAAATCTGATTTTTCGCGCCCTAACTAGGGGTGCGCCTATTATGCGAGTGCGCCTATTACGCGAGTAAATACGGTATGCTTGGCCTGCAACAAAGGGCTCCCAGTGACCAGGTTCCTGAAATGCACGGAGTGTAATCATGGTTACCACACTGAAAAATGTTCCGGCATGACTGGGGCGATGTTAAAATTAAAGCAAGGTTCACTAAACAAGTAGTGGAAGTATACCTTACTTATAGTACTACAAGGCTGCGTGGAGGCACCACTACAAAATCAAGCCAGATGCTTGATGTTCAAACCGCTCTTGCCAATATTATCACTAAGCTAGAGTCACGGGGGCCCTGCCGCAGAAGGTTGACAACACTGAATCTTCTATTGCCATGATGTCTTCTAAATATGATGAAATTCTCGCAATCATGAAGAGGCAAGACCAGGAACTTCAGCAACTCAATAAGCGAGTAGAACAAATTGAAAGGAAGAACAATAATCCCACATGTTGCCACTCTTCATGCAACTGTTGATGAGTTGGAAAGGAGAGGAAGGTGCGTGAACCTCGAGATTCATGGGCTCCCAAAACAGATGATGAGGACCTATTAAACAAGGTAAATGAAGCTGCTAAGGTAATTAGTGTGCCAGAACTGACTGCCACTCGAACAGGGGCACTGCACAGGTTTCCGACAAAGGAAGGCAAGGAGGCAGGTGTTATCCATTTTCTGAATCAGTCAGAGCAAGGTAACTGGCTTTCCAAAAGAAAGATCCTCACGGAGAAGACTTCCTTTCTGTTCATGACCAAGAACTTGTCGAATGCAATCAGAAAACTACTCTTTGCAACCGAACAGTGGGCAAAACAAAATGGATATAAGTAAGCCTGGTGTAGAAATGGCAAGGTTTTCCTCCATGAAATGGATGGGTGTTCTGTTAGTGTGACCAAACAAGAGGACGACCTTGCTAGTCTGGTATTGTATTTCCCTAGCTGGTGCTTGTGCCTTTTTTCCACAGTCACGGATAATTTTCATTTCTCCGTCTGATTGTAATCTACTGTTCAAAGAATTGCCAGTGTCACCTCTTACATTTTTGCATTTGAATATGCAGTGAGCACAAAACAAATACAATGAATTCTGTGTCTTTCTGAAAGAACTGAATACCACATTCACAGCTGACAATGATGTGTTTAATCTCGAAGGGTACAGCAGTATCTTTTTAAATAGGAAAACAAAAAGAGGTGGTGGCATTTGCTAAAATTTGAAAGAAGGAATAAGTCACGAAAACATTGAGCTTTCTCAGCCCAAGCCCAATTCAGAAATGGCTTGTGTGAAATCGGGAAGCATTATTCTTTTTGTCCTTTACAGACCCCCTGATGTGTTTGCTGAAAGGTCTTTACTGCTACTAGCTGAACTCTTTTCATTTGTTTCGACCCGTAACTATACATTAGTGTTTGGTGGAAACATCAATATCAATATGCTGCAGAGAACTTCCAAACATACCGAATTATCCACAATCTCAGACTCTTATTTCATAACTAACATGCTCACTGTTCCTACGCATATAACTTTGAACACAGCTACACTTAGACTTTTTTTCTGAAAAACTTGCCAAAACACAGTGTACGTGCAGGTACAGCTGCAGTATCTATCAGTGACTATTTGCCCATTTATCTAACTGTAGAGAAGCAAACAGGGCTTGGGTATAAATCAATACCATCCACTTTTGCTCAGGACATATATACATACATATTTTATTTTTTCCAGAAATTGGAAAGGTCTCCTGAACTAAAAGCTATGAGCTCGACTAGGCCCAGGAGACCCATACATGGCAATAGCGTGTGTTTACAACAAATAGATAAATAAATATTCACCCAAAAAGTTCACAAACAAAATTTATCTATGCTATTTCCATAACATACACGCAGCATTTAGCATACACAATGCATATCACAAAATGAGATCTCACACAAAGCAAAACAACAACAAAAGGGTAATAGCATCAATGTGCAATTCAATATGAAGTATTGCTAACAGAAACAAAAATAGCAGCAGAAATCATATATTAGTAAAATAGGAATGCAGCTGCTTGACACTGTATTCATGAATAGAATAGTATTTGTTGAGCGCAACAGGAAGGTTATGGGTCAAGGACTGACATTCGTAGAAAGTGCGAAAGCACGGGATCGCCCATTTGTCTGCGTTTCTAGTATTTACGTTTCAATTTGTAATGCGCTGTTTTAAAGACACCAACGAAGCTATAGTGTTTTTTAGTTGTGGGGAGGACATAAACAAAAAGCCCTTTAGGTCAGTTTAGGGACAAAATTGGCCAAACAAATTGGGACAACGTAGTCTCATCTTCTGCAGAAACCGCGTACAATAGCTTTATTGAAGTATTTAGCTCCCGTATAAAAAAACACTTTCCTTACAAGAAGCATGTGAAGCCGAGACACGTACGTAAACCGTGGATGACCCAAAACTTGTTGAAAATAATAAATAAAAAGAATAATCTGTACAACACATTTCTGAAAAACCAAGATCTCGATGCCTTATAGGCATTTAAAAAATACAAAAATCATCTAAGCAAAATACTTCTAAACGCAACTACTTGTAAAACATGTTTGATGGTATCAAAGATACTAAACCTTTATGGCATCAGCTTTTTTCAGCTATCTTTTTCTGGTAACCCTACTACCAATCTGAAAGAGTTGACTATAGATAACAAAGCATTAAACAGAGAAATGTTAGCCAGTGTTTTCAATTAATATTTCATATCTCTTCCTCAGGGTTCCCATAATCTTGTTATACATAGTTATTTGAGACCTCCTTCTGAGTCCTCAATTTTTTCAACTCCAGCAGACACTAGTGAAGTATTTAACGTATTCATCGCACTTCGAATACCAATGTGAAGGTTCCGATGGTCTAAAAAATGCAACCAGCAATTTTCGTTCTAGACATTACCACACCATATTGAACACATTTTTACAATTTATTTTTAAGTACCGGAATATTTCCTAAAAAAATGAAGATTGCTGAAGTAATATTCCTTTTCAAAAGCGGTGACAGAAATAATCTAGGTAATTGCAGGCCCATATCAATTTTGCCGCTGTTTTCCAAGCTACTGGAAAAAGTATTTCTTTTTATCAACCAATCAATCATTTTATTTGCATCAATCAAGGTGATGCTGAGAGTACGATCAAAAAGCCGACAAAGTTGTTGGCTTGACAGGGACCATGCTCCCGGTTACATTTTTGCCGGTAGCAGCAGAAGCAAACAACAGCATTGTGAAAGTTTTTTAAATAATTTTCTATACACAAAAAAAAAAACAAGACCACAGCTGTTTTTTAAGACGCAAGTTATGGGGAACAATATATACACAAAAGCATTATTTATCAAGTAATACACGACTCTTCACTTCCCTCGATAGACATCCTCTTATTACGTAAACTCAGTATGGCTTTAGACGTCGTTTATCAATGGAAGTGGCTTTATGACACCAAAAGAAATTAATATTATGCAACACTAAGAATAAAACTGCTAACACTGGGTATTTTTACTGATTTCTTGAAAGCCTTCGATTGGATAAACCATATTACTATCTTAAAAAAAACTGCTCTGTTATGGAATTAGAGGCGTTGCAGACGATTTAGTAAGTGGCTCTTTATCAAGAGGACATCAATCCATTTGCATTGAAGGCAGTATCCTGGGGCCGTTGTTATTCATTACATATATATACAACCTTGTAAACACTTAAAACTCCACTAATTACATAATGTATGCAGATGTATCATATGCAGAAGTATCTTATAAGCAGTAACAGATTCTAATGACCTAATAAAACGTGTAAATCTCACCTGTATAAACTCAAAGCATGGTCTATCAGAAATTCATTAGAAATAAACTGCTCGAAAACAAAAGCTGTTTTATTCCACCCAAAATCCGTCCCATGTAACCTTGGTGAGGTCCTACACTTAAATGACTGACTGAAATCTCTCCTGCTGCTAAATCCCTGGGAGTAATATTTAACGAATTTATGCTTTGGGACCACCATATTCACTACCTCCGCACTAAACTTTTGAAGGCTTTAGGTATGCTAAGGAAGAGTACGTTTTTTTACCCAGTCCATCAAAACTGTTTATATATACTGCCCTGTTTGAATACCATTTGTGCTACTGCCACCTAGTATGGGGAAATAGCACTATGAAGACACTGTATAACCCAATTTTAAAGCAAAAAAAAATGCTCTACAAGCAATTTCAAAGTAGCCTTATGATGCCCACACATCTCCACTGCTCACTAAACTAGAATTGAGAAATTACACAAGTTGCATCAGTTTAAGCGTCAACACTGAAATCTGAAATACGCAAGGGCACACACACACACTAACAACATTGGCAAATCTGCAAAAAAATGTTTACTTTATACTTTGAGGTAAATAAATTAGCTTCTATTCATTCTTACCGTGTGTCACATAGTTTCTATTTTTCCAGATATTCCACAATTAAGTAAGTCACCATAACCTGAACAATAAGCCATACTTCACCTGTACTGATGATTTCAAATAGTTTTTTTGACAGCTGAACAATAAAACTTATACCTGTGCCACGCAAATTTAATGCCACGAAGTGCTTACTACCTTAAGTTTTAATATCATTCACGTGCTTCCAAGCTCATAAAATTAATGGCATTAGCTTTACTGCCATTCGCGACCTACTGAGTTTGCCCAAACTCATTCGCCCAAGCAATGCGTACACTTGACCGCATTCCACATGCAGAAAAGTAAGCAACAACTTCCTAACCAATAGAAAATGGTTAATTCATAACTTTCAGTGAGGTGAGACATCTGTACTGCCTTTTCGATGCAAAGGGCGCTATTTTTGCCACCACTTCTGACAGATATTCTTGGCTTGTGTGCTTGCATGCGGGTTTATGGCTACTTTTTCAACTTGTCAAGTAAGAACAGCGTGGTTTTCCACAAAATAATTTTTACATTACATTTCAACAACATTCCCAAGATATTGTGCTCATTATAACTGATTCAGGAAAAATTTTTTACTGCTTTGCAGTCATTATCGTTATCATGACTTTCACATAATGGCATTAAATCTGGACATGTAGCAACAACTCCAAAAATAATGCTATTACAAAACTTAAGGTCTTAAGCATTTACTGCCATTCCTTGCACGCCCGTGGCATGCATATTAATTCCTGGAAAAATAAGATCCCTCCCATTAAACTCACTCCAAACAGAAATTATTGTCACATGATTTTATGCATTTTTTTGTGTTTACAGTGTACTGCTTTTGTTTCTTTTATGTTATTGCAACTTTGATATATGCTGTGTTACCATTTTATATTCATTTCTTGTGCTCTGCCATATTTCAAGTCAATTCCAGTTTTATTGCTTTGCTTTTTGTACATCAATTTTACTGATGATTTGTTTACCCCACTCCTGCAAAAGCCCCATACAAGGGCTGCAGTATGTATAAATAAATAAAATAAACGTTGTATTGAACAAATCAACGCCAACATTTTTGGGGTGACCAACACGGTCAATGACAATAAGGTCGAAGAATAGCAGGCTGAAGAGGACAGCAAGAGAAACATGTGCACTAGGTAGCAGCAATCTGCCAGAAATAAACTGATACTTACCAAGCGGGTATTTTGGCAGTGGCAAGGCAAAGCTGGAACCCCCACCAGTCAAGCCTGCTGACTTAGGTGTTTGTGCCGCTGGACTGCAAGAGGTATACAAATTTAATGGAAAAAAAAAACCAGTAGCATTCCACATGGCACTGAAAATTATTGAATCCATTTCTCTACCCAGCAAAGTTCTACAAGCAAAGAGTAAAGCAACTTTCACAACTAAGGAAATATACCATGCTTTTAATTATAACCTTGGCTGCAAGCCATGGATACAAATCATGCAACATTCATTGAAAGGAGTGCAGAAAACTGGACATCCCCAGATCACTTGCCTCCATGCCATGTCCGTTAGGTTCCTTGCAAGGCCACCAACTGGCGACAGCTCTAAGTCTCCATCCCACATAGATGAGCCATTCTTGGAGGGTGAATTCATGGTTCCTGGAGCCAAAAACTGTTCCAAATTCTTTGTTGGCCACAAATGACAGAAACTTTCTGCCTGACACTTGATCAGAGATCTTTTTTCTCCAACTCCATGTTTAAAAGACCAATCAAAATAAAGCAGCCTCCCTCATAAGCTGAGTCGCTTTGGGACATTAAACCCCATAAACCACAACCACAAAATAATGCAGTTGTTTAGTCTCTTTTATGGAAGACAGTTTGTGACTGCACTGGAACAATTTTCACAGCTTGACACAATTGCAAGTTGTCAAACAATGCTTGCTTTCACCATTCAGTGGCTTTCAAGGACTCTAGAGAAAGGGAGGGTTGGGATCAGTTTTCCCCCTCTCTTCAAGCCCCCTACATAAACAGACCCCCAGAATCATAGTAGGCTTTCATAAGCATCTAAGAAGATGTCTCAACACTTAACATTTCCTGTTAGCTAAACAGCTTTGTCCTCTAGCTTTCATACTTAATAACTGCCTGGAAACAGTAAAGTTAACAAGTAAGCGACAGCATTAAAATTCACTCAATAGTCGAACGTCTTCAGCCACAGACAGGTGCACTGCAAGCTTACTAAGCAGGCATTAGCATTTTCCCCTCCTGACTATACTCATAAAAAGTGTGGCTTATGCCATGCTTTTGCCACAGTCAAACATGAGACAACAAAAAGCAAGCTATGCGATTACTAAGAACCGCTTAAGTCACATCATGCCACATAAAAAAAAAGAGAGAAAAAAAAGCTTTCACCACATCATTTATATTGATGCTCTAGCCTGCTATAACTGACGTCTATGTCTGCGACAAGATAGCACCTAAACTAGGTCGCTAAGAAAGTGGTCACATCCCACTTTTTGAAGAGAAACCCTCCTTTTTAAATCCTGTCAAGATGCCAGTGATAGTTACCACTCAAACTTTAAAGGGATACTGAACCAAACTTTTGGAGCTGCTCTTTTACATGTAAACAAGAGCTTGACTGCTAAAATTGATAAATGCGACAAGCATTTTAGCGAAAAAAGGCGGATAGCACATTTTTTTTCGCGATATTGCCGTATCGTTACACCTGGCGGCCGCCTGTGAAAGCTGCGACTAGACGTCATAACACCCACGCGCCCACTGATCCCGCAGGAGCACGACTGCCATCACTACTCGCGGGTTTTCCAGTTTTGCGTCGGCCGCTCGTCGTCTGTGTGTCGTCTGCTCACGGCGTACACAGATATGGCAAGATGTTAATCAATGCTGTCTACATACCATAACCGTATGCACGCTTACGTATGCTAAATGCAGCTATTTTTCCCGGACCTTACGCCATTTCTAACATTCTTACTTTTAAAACAGAGGCGCGACGATGTTTAGACCAGTGGCGCCATCTGGTGGTTAGAAGGGGAACCATCGTTGTCAACAAACCAACGCCCCTCTTAAGCCTAAAGGGGGCAGAATCGTCACTCTAAATAAAAAATAAAGCAAATTTATTACCCATACGTTTTCTTATAGGCGACAGGAGACGAAGCGAAAGACCGGTGGCCCATTTATGGCCATTGAACGCGCTGAATGCAGTAACAACGACGAATGCAGTCCGAAGCGAGGCATCATGCATCGAAGGGCGCCGCCATATTTGTTGCCACGCGAATGCAACTTCGTAATTGCCGTCCTATTGCCTGTCGGACGTGGGTGTCATGACGTCATGCTCTTCACCTCGCGCCGGCCGGGAGGGCTTGGCGCGCGCTCATAAAACATCGAAAATAAAACCATCAGCTGAAAAATATGCGCAGTGACAACTAGATTTCGGTGTAATCACATTCTGAGTATTGCATTCTACCCCGGCCAGCTTAAAAAGCATCTAAAAGTTTAATCGGTAGAGTATGTCACTAGTAGCACCTACAGTTTAAACACTAAAACTTGATGTCACAAGTCTGAAATCAGCAGATGAAAAATTTCCCATTTTTAAATCAGATTCTCTCAGAAATAATTCAGTCTTGCAACAAGAAAAAAATGTCAACACAGCCAGAAAGAGTTTAGTCAATTTTCGCAACAGTCTGATATAACACAAGAACAAAGCAGCAAACACCCCCAAAGAAGGCCCTCCAGTCCATAGTTATTCTCATTTCAAAGAGGCACCCGGTGCACCCACATGCCATGTTATGATAGGGGACTAACCGCAACATCACGACATCAGAAGATGCCGTTGGCTGGAGGGCTTCCTTTAACTCATTTGTTACCATGCCATTACACATCAATCACCAGTGATGACAGATTCAAAGTGTAATTACAGCGCTACCGGGGCCATAGAGGAGTTGTCGTATCATTCAGTGGGTTGCTTAGATATTCTACTTTAGTTTCTTGCATCGACTGCATTTTTCTTGCACTAAGACAATTTTTTGAAACGTCCTTGAAGCTGAGGTTTCGGCGTGGAGTGCACGCAGAACTGCATATGCCACAAGAAGGGTATGTGCTCAGAAACGTCTCACTAAGCACAACTCTGGTGCATCTGCAGTAGATTTTTTTCGATGCATCAAGCAACAGTTAAGCTGACGACGATATCAAGTCATCGGACTTTGATTCTATGAAGAAATTGCACAACATCAGCACGAAATGTGTGCACCTGTCCGCCAATAGGGTTCATTTTCCACTTCTTGACTGTTTGTTCATTCCTGGCACTGGTTTACGCATCGCACTGATGTCATGAATGATATTTCTGGTTTCTGTAGTGTCTCGTCATCATATGGGCATGGTTTGTTGAGTATTTTCAAGCAATTTGGTATCAAACCTCATTATAACTAACATGGATATTATGAGTTATTGGTGGTATCGAACTCTCCCTAAATGTTTTCAACAAACACAAGCTTTTCTTGTTTTGTATATCAAACACAGTTTGCCATAAAACAGTTATATCGAATAGCCGAGCACCAAGCTGCGCCCGCTCGGATGGCAGGTGGCAGGCTTTACCTGATTGCATGAGCAACTAGTGGTGATGCGGTAAGCTTGCCTGCCATGGTCTGGCTTTATCTCGCATTTGCCAACAGCACCACAAAAGAGAAGTGGCGCGAGAAAAGCTGATAGCCAGGTAGTCGGCACTCGTCTGCACCCCTTGCACTCATATACAGTGCCCAGGGACCAGGGATACGGTCGGATGTTGTAGCTTTCCAACAGCCATCCTCTCCCTCAGTGTCGACTATCATGGAGCAGAGTTGGTGAAAACAGGTGGTGATAGCTTTCTTCCTGGCATCCAAATTTTCTATGCGACACCACTATAACGCAAGAAAGCCACCCTTGCTGGCGTTTGGCCTGCCACTGTCGACTGCTGCGGTGCTTTGCACGGAAACCAACCTGACGTTAGACACCTTTTTTTTTTTTTGCAGCCTCCGCAATCGCCATAAGCAGCTTCAAAACAGTGCTAAAGCTATGAAAAAGGTCTCTCCCATTTACCGTTCTTTCAATGATTAAACTTTACTTCCAGCACAAGTTTTCAGAGAAATTTTATACTAGGAATTTTAGCTATGTTGAACTCTTTTGCAACTTTTTACCTACTTGCTATAACAAGGTTTCGTTGCATTACCTTTTTTACATTCATGTGAGTATATCATCACATATGGTATGGCGGATATTCTTTTTGTGTTTCTGAAATTTTTTTTGGCTTCTTAAAAAACGTTTTAAGTCCAAACTGACCATTTCGAAAAGCAGTTACCAAGCTATTTTTATATATTAGATTTTACTACGAAGGATTTTTTCTCCGACTGAAAAATTTATATCAAGGTCGCTCTGAAAATGGCATTTTTTCATGACTGTAAAAAAAATTCTAGTTCAAAAAGTTTCAGTTATAATTTTTAAATTTTAGTGGCTAGTTTATAAACCAATTTGAAACATTTTGAACATTCCAGAATGCTTAATATTTTTTTCCAAGAGATACTGTCTGGTCAATACAATTTCTTTCTTAATTTTCATTTTTTCGTGTGCTTGACTATGTTTTTTGCAATACTCACATAAAGTATTTGTGTTGAAACAAATGTCTTCAGAAAGCACATTCTGTTGCTATCACTTTCATCCATTTGCGTTTTTTCACACCTCACATAATTTTCAGGGGAAAAATTATGCCTGAAACCAACAAAAAACAGTTGTTTTGCCCGTGATAACGAAAGAGTTCAGGGGTGTTTGCTGTATCTGACTATAAGAACAAAAATTACACAGAGCTGTCCTCAGTGCCCGTTTTCTTCTGAGCATTTGATGTTTGCAGCAAGAATGTAAAATCTAAAATAAATTCCTCCCATGGTTATTGATCAGCACGAGCCCAAACTTAGTAAGGAACAAAACCACATGAACAGTACACAGGTCAGAGGCGCCGTGTCCATTTTTTCAGTCCTATGTGCCATTCATGTCTTTCATTTCCAGGACTCAGTGAGGAGTGCAACAACCAGCACAGAACAAACCAGCATATGCCACGCTTGCTTCGTGGGCAACGAGAGAAAAACAGAATTAAGCCCTGTGAACATGATGTCACACCTTGCACGCATACGAAGCAAAAAGACGCCATGCAAATCTGCACGGACCACATTCAGGGCACTCGCTGTACTGTTGCAAATAACTGCAGACCAGCATGTCAATTTCAGTCTGTCCTTTTCCCCACTGACTTCTCCAGGTGTACAGAATTTCCCCTGAGAATTCCAGGTTTTCTAGATCACTACACACAATGTCAACTTCCTGTGGTACATTATGTGTCACCAGCACGAGCCAAATTGAGCCTACAGCAGGAAAACTACTGCTGCCAGTGATCTCCAATTATTTCTGCTTTTTGCTGGCCAATCACATCATTTCAGAAAGTGCTTTAGCTCATCACTCCATCTCACTCTCAGCCACCATGGAACACATTTTCCCTCTCTTAGTATCCACTCCAACAGACCACTGGCCATCAGTACTGTGCATCATGTGTCCGGCCCATGTATATTCATATTTTTATTTTATTCTTTTTATGACTAAGCCACCTTTTATAATCGCTTTTCATAAGCCGCTAGTACCTTATTACCTATCACAAACAGATCATTTTTTTCTTAAACTGTCCAAAATGACTTCAGTTTCATTCATCTCCATATCTAGGGCTACCATTGCATCTTGGATGCCCATCAATCATTCGTTGTATTTCATCCCTTGCATTGCTTACCAGGACAACACAGTGGGTAAATTGGAGGCTGCTGACGTATTTCCAATTAACACTTAGACCAAACTCTTTCCAGTTTAACTCTTTGAATACCTCTTGCAGACATCCAGTGAATAATAATGGAGAGAATGCATCTCCCTACCCAGCACCCTATCGAACTGTATCTCATTCTTCCCATGGAGTGCTTCAGCCATTGTGCAGTCTCAGCAGATATTTCCTAGCATAATTACATATGCGTCCTCAATGCCCTGGTTGTGAAATTTCTTCATGGTTGCCGATGTTTCAACCAAATAAAATGCTGTTTTGTAATGTATGAAGGCCATATATAGGGACTTTTGAAGTACTGCATATTTCTTAATTTCCAAAAAAACAGCCTGAACCCTTGAATGATTGAAGCTTAATGCTGCTCTAATTGTATTAGCAACTATCTCAGTAAATATCTTGCAAACAACAGGCAGGAATCTAATGAATTCATAAGCCTTCAAGTCTGACATTACATTTCTTATGGATTTCTATTATTCAAACATTCTTCCATGCTTCGGTTACAGTTGGATTCACGAGGCGTTGTGTAAACAGGGTTGACAACTTTACAAGAACCTTATGTCATTCTTTTTTCAAATATAGGTTAATCTTTGACTTCACAATGGACTCCTTTCATAAATGTTAAGCTGGCTTCACCTCAACACTGTGTGGCTGTCTAATGACAGAACATCAAATATTTAAAACAGCATATAGAGAAATATTGTGTTTTATGAAGCTGAATATATCTGAGTGGTTCCCATGAACAACACACGCACCTGTAAGGAAATTTCCTTCAGCACTGTCCTTATCTCACTGAAGGCCACTGATGCTACTTTTAGGGCAAAGTGCAATCTTGGAAAGCCAACCTGAGAAATTACAAAGAGATTCATTTATACTCATCAAACCCGCATCTAGAATGATGCTGGGCTTGGTGTGTATTATCAAGCCCATTTAATTTGTATTCTCTTTGTTTAGGCTTCCATAAACCCTAGGTATTCATAAATCCTGAACTAGTGCCCTTTGAAAATTCTACCACAGTTCTTTACTATCCCTGCAACCCATGCATAGCTTCAAATACCTTTGCACCTGTCAACTTCTGCTTATTTTAGCACTAAAGTCACTCATTAAAATATGGAACTGGATGTTCATACTGTTCATCATCATCATATCTTCAGAAAACCTCTTCATTTTTTAAAAACCCTGCACCATGCTCATTCCTGTTAGGCAGTCTTGTATAGCAGAGGACGTGTTTGTGTAACACTGGTCCTTCAAATATTCCAAAGCCTTATGACATCCCGTTTAACTTCCTATAATTCTTCCAGCACAGCCAGGCTTGATATGCTCAGCTCAGCACTAGCATTTAATAATGCAGTGTTCAGGTTCCAATAGTGGCCTGTCTGCATTCGGAGGTTCTTAAGACCCTATGTTGCATCACAGCTTTGACCACTGTCTTTTTTAAGCGCTTTGTAGCCGCTGGGGACTGACTAAATTTCACCGATTCCCTCAAATATTTGCACCATCTGTTGCAAACGCCAAAGCACTCGGGATCAAACCAAGTATAGGACATTACAGCAATGCAATTCGTGCCACTCAAATTCTTGAATTAGATGTGAGGAGGGATCACATTACCCTTCCCAAGCTCATGTAGGCAAACTAACTGCTTTGCCAACAGATTTGAGGCCCAAGCCCTGCAACAGGCACATGGCCGGAGAACTTTTGCAAAGGATAACATGTAGCTGCCAGAAGCAGTGTTCACACTGCACTAAGTATCACAGAACACAAGAACATCAACAAAAGAAAACAGCAAAGCACAACACACACAGTTAAGCTTTAGAAAGGCCACTCATGAAATAGGCAGGCACACTGTCTTTTCTGCCTCATGTTGGCAGAGTGAAAAGTGTGAGGTTCATTTTTGCTAAGTGTTGTCTGCTACTACTACAACTAATAACTAAAACTGCTGCCACCAGCAACAGCTTGTGCAGTGAAAGTTCGGCTCTCGTTTCCATATTTTGTTGTGGAACCAAAACTTTCATAACACAAAACTTTACTTTGGCTATGAAATTAAACCCTGTGAGGTCTGCAGTACATACATAATAAATAAATACCCTCAAGAGAGGACCCACCAACAAGAACATTTATATGACACTCATTTAGCCGCATGTATTCGGTCAACTCTAGAAAAAAGAGAAAAGCAAATCCTTGAAATTTCAAGTTACTTCCAAAAGAAAAACTCGGCACAGTAAATGCAGTTGACTACATCTCCCATGGCATGTAACTACACTTTGGCAGCCTGTGATCACAGTTTCAGAAGACATCCAGAGCTAAACGTTAAGAAAAATTGTATTCAGCAGCAGACGATACCAGGCACAAGGCTACCAGTGCCAAGAAAATCTGCCAGATAGGTACAACTACAAGACCTATCACTCCCTTAAGTAAGCTAAGTTTGACGTCACTTTTGATTTGTCTGATCTGTTGATTTCAGTAGGGACAGCCACTGAGAAGAAAATAGGAAATTCTAAAAGCAAAGACCAGGGCATTTTTTTCTTAGAAACAGCTCTTTCCCACAGCCTGCTGCACCTCACGTAGTCAGAGCATGAGCGAATTTTTAAATTTCAGTCCATATTTTATTGTACAAAACAGATCCTAATAGTAAAAATCCACTTTAAAAATTTTCCATTTGTATTTGGTTCACTTCTTAAACTGCGACTTGTGCACCCTTTCAACTTGCAACAACACAATCAAATTACCTGGGCTGCAAAAGAGTGCAGCATTTTCGTCATTCGCGTGCGTGTGCAACCGCTACATTTTGCTACTGGCATACTGGCGGCAAACAAGCAGATTGCAAAAATTAATTGGGCCCCCTTAATTACGGAAACTAATATTCTCAGCGCTCACGGTCAGTGCATTTCCTCAAGAATTACAGAATAGGACTGGCTGCGTGGAAAATAGAAACATGCTTAGCTTGAAGAAGCGCTAGCGTTTGCATGTGGTACTAATCGCGGCAAAATTTATTTCGTTCTCGCTATATATCGCGTGTTGATTGCATTCGCCTCTCGTCTTCATGGTGCATTATTAATGCATTTTTGTTTTCATTTTTTGAGCAGACAGTACCAGAGTATCATTCATCTTTCTTTGACACAAACGCATAGTTCCGACAAAAGTGTTTTTGCACTGCTGACCAGAAATTGAATAAAAGCAAGCTGTTGATTTTGAAAACTTTATTTTTTTATTTTTGTCTGTTCGACATTACTTGCACCCCCTCCTCGTTCGTGAACTAATAAAGAACTGAATCAGTTCAAAACCGCCGACTCGAAACGGACCACGCTTTTCCCGCGACTTCGCGTGAGGCCCGTTTCAAAGGGTGGAGCCATTATGCGACACCTAGGCTAATATTAAATCAAGAGTAAAACGCAACAGTTAACAAGGGTGGTATTCAAAGCACTCGCATGCGTTTACAAGGGCGCACAAAAGCTATAACTGTAAAACTGGATAACGTGCATAGGTCAACGTGCAGCGCACATGGAAAATGAGCTGGACGTCCCGTGCGTACAGCTTACCCTTGCCTGGATGCAGTGACAACCGGCGAGAAGATGCAAGCCACGTTTTCCGCACGTCAGAAGTATTATAACTACTGTACATTGGAGCACATCTCGTCCCCTGCTCGTTGGACCACTCAAACTGGCCGCGGCCAGCAGAGAACAACGAGCGGCGCTGTAAAGGGCGCGGGGCGCCTTGACCCACAGCTAGCAACACCACCAGTTTAAACTAGCGATACACTAACGTTAGAAACACAGCATACTAATAGGCCAAAATTTTGACAACTTATAATTTGTCGTGTCTTCTCTACACCAAAGTATAAACCGCTTTGCGAAGAATACAAGGCAAACTGTTAAAAAAATATTTTATGCCAACAAGCATAGAGGGCGCATATGTTTGTTAGTTTTTAAAAAAATGGTTGCGTGTGCTTTCTGCATGGAGGAAGGAAAGAACTAGCTTTCTGTGTCGGTCGAGTTTTGCGTTTGATATGAGTGGGATATAGTAACGTTGAGTGGGATTTGATCGCGGAACAGTTAAACGGTTGCCTGCGGTTGTCAGTTCGTACCACGCATTCCTTCAAACGTGATTGCAAGGGAGGCTACCGGGGCTACGTTTTAATTCAGTAACACAAATAGGAACCTACGAGATTTCGTGTTTGGCCTGACAACTTTAATTTCTCCGCCTCCGTATCAAACGCGGCCACCGCGGTCGGATTCGAGCCGGAGTACCCTGGTTCGAACCCAAACGCGGCGGCCACGTTTAGATTGAGACGAAACGCAAAACGCGCCCGTGTGCTGTGCAATGTCAGCGCACGTCATGGAGGAAGTTCCTCCATGGTGCACGTTAATGGTCCCCAGGTGGTCGAAATTATTCCGGAGATCTTGGTTGGTTGATTGGCCTCAAATAGAATGGCACATATACCCTCTACGGGGGAGTGGCCAATACACAGGCGGTGAACTGCTGGAAAGAGGAGCATTTATAGAGGAAAGGGAGTAGTAATAGGGTTTAGGCCACTGATCCACCGCAGTGGCAAAAACAACTTTCAATTTTCTAAAAGCACCAAAAGCCAAACGAAAATTGGTTTTTGACAAAAAGGAAGTGGCGCAGTAACTGTCTCACACGTACCTGAACCGCGCCCTAAGGGAAGGAATAAAGGAGGGAGTGAAAAAAGAAATTAAGAATGAGGTGCCGTACGTGGTGGAGAGCTCCGGTTCATTTCGACCACCAGCGAGCTGAAATCGCCTAGCACACGGGCGCATTTTGCGTTTCGCCTCCGAAACGCGGCCGCTGCAGCCGGGTTCGAACTCTGATCCTCCGGCTCAGTAGTTAACTGCCAACAAATATGGTGAACGAACCAGCCACTTGTTGAGTATGCGAAACTTTTGCAAAATTTGTTTGCTAAACAACCCCTGTGCACACTGCCTACAATAATTAAGAAAACAGTGATTCACATTCCCCGGACTACATCATTATCTAATGTCCTGAAAACAGACTGAGAAAGTCCTCCAGAGAAAATCTGAGGGTGTCCCTAGGACATACTGAGGCCGGACAACAGGACTAATTAAATGAGGACCTTTTGAGGGTTAGAAAAGGACGTCCTCAGGACAAGACAATGTCCTTAAAAAATTAATCCTCAGGACGTCCTGAGGATGTACTTGTGTTATCTGGGACCGCAGCGGATTAACATTATAGCATCCATGGTTTTTAGATAAGGGCGCCGTTGGAAAACTTGCTCTGGAGATGCGGCCCCGTTCCATCGCCGCTTCAGTCATGAAGACGCGAGGCGCCATGCATGTGTAGGGTTGTTACAGTTTAGAAGTACAGAAAGGTGGGCAAGTTGGTTATTACTATCCATGGTAAAACAGCGCGGAAAAAACACGAGGACGGAACAAACACGACAACACGAGCGTGTTGTCGTGTTTGTTCCGTCCTCGTGTTTTTTCCGCGCTGTTTTACCATGGGTTGTTACAGTACCACGCTAGTTTTTTTTTCTTTTCTTTTCTTTTCGCCGCCGCGACGTCCATTGGCTGCGCTTGGTTACGTGGTCAGAACCGGCGACCGGCGGGGTCGACGTGTGCCTGTTTTTTCAATCTTTCGTCTCACATCTCTTCCAGCTCTCCTCTGTCTGCACGTAGCAGCGATTGTGCCTCAGCCAGAGCCGGTGGGCAGGCCCGTGCACTTTCGTCCTCCATGCAGTCCTGCCCTGTGGAACCACGGAAGGAAGGGCTTCAGTTTCGGCCTAGATCTACGCCTAAAAGCTCAACCCCGTGCATCCTGTTACCCTGCAGGTGTAGAGCGCAGGGTGTATAAGTAACCGCACCCGGCGCAGGCGATGCGAGTTAATTGGTTGGTTTATTGGTTTATTGGGGTTTAACGTCCCAAAGCAACTGAGGCTATAGGGACGCCGTAGTAAAGGGCTCCGGAAATTTCGACCACCTGGAGTTCTTTAACGTGCACTGACATCGCACAGCACACGGGCCTCTAGAATTTCGCCTTCATCGAAATTCAGCCACCGTGGCCGGGATCGAACCCGCATCTTTCGGGCCATCAGCCGAGCGCCGTAACCACTGAGCCACCGCGGTGGGGTGCGAGTTAATTGTTGTTGCTGCGACTGAAGAAGGATGTGAAGAGTCCCGCTTTCCCCCTCGTAGTTTGGCTTGATAAAATTTTCACGTGGGTAATTTTTTGCAGGTCCGCTTCGTCACCCGTGTGCAGGCCGCATCTCTGTTGACCGTTAATGCTTCTTTGGCGATGTGAAGCGCAACAACTCTTACACAATCGCTCTAAAACTGCGGCTGCAGTCGCACTGGCACCACTAAATTTCTAGAAGTGCGGACCCCTTAGTGCTCACCTTGCAGCACCGACTGCAGCAGAAAAGCACCTTATTGGGGGATTTCCCCTTGGCTCCTTTTAACAGTCGTGTTAGATGGACTGTTTGACATTCTCAGAAATAACTGAAACACCTAATGAATTTCTCAGCCTCGGCCTGGGTGTAAACTCCCATTTACTTCGTAAAGTCACCTGGTTAAATACGAAATGTGGCGTTCCCAGAAAACCACAAACATCCAAGAGATGTCCGGATTAAGTCTAAACGTCTACATACCGAGGCATAATCTCTGAGATGTTTATTTTAAGAAACAGATTCACACAGCGCAAACGGAGCGAGGACAAGAAGGAGCATGAAACACAGGACGGGTGCTGACTACCAACTCTTTATTGCGTCATAAAAACCAGCACAGATTTATACTATTTTTCTGGACCACGTGATACACTGTCAGCCAGTGGACATAGCAAAGGAACGCCTCACGCGTTTGGCGAGTCGTTACACAGCTCGACTGAACTCATGAACAGTGCATGCACTAACATGATATAGCGCAACTAAAATAACGACAAACGGACCAGAGATAAAAGATGTGCATGACCTAGCTACAGCCTTCGACAACTACAGCTCTGAAAAGCGAGAAAAAAGAGTACGTAAGGCAAACGGAATCTTTGGGCTATATAAAATATTTTAGAGGGCGAGAAGACGTAAAAGCATGGGAATTGCGCAAGTGCCTCTACCATTACCATCGGTGGTGCCAGGGGCACTATCGAGTTAATGAAACGCGACGATGACAGGGGTGAAATGGTGATGAAAAGGGGTGTAAAATAGAGTACAAAGAGAAAAGAAAAGTTGTAGGCAATAGGCACAGTCAGTAGGCTAAAAGCAAAAACGAAAAAACCGACACCAACAAATAACACGGCAAAAAAATGAAAATCGTATAAAAGAGAAACTAACAATAAAGAAAAAACATGAACCACCACCGGCCAAACAATTAAGACAATAAAAACCATTAAAAACCTTTAAAATACAGAGGAGAAACGATCCGCATAAGGCCAACAAACAAAACAACGAGGCAAAACGACTAAAAACAAAATGAGAGACAATGAGGTGAGGTGCGAGGAAAAACCGTTTCTCCGGATGTCTATAGTGGTTCAAACGCAAGAATCGCGCCCGTTCCAGGAAGCACCTTTCTTTCTCCTGTAGACAGACAGAAGGGCTGCTGATGCATGCGTCCCCAGACTTTTCAATAAAAAAATTGGCAGTGGTTTAGCTCTGGTTAATTAAACCTGGAGGGTTGCGAAAGCAACGAGGAGAGAGAGAGGGGGGATGGAGAGCGCACGGCTGTGGCGGCGGCCCCGGCATACTATATATGCGCCGCTACTGCGCATGCGCAACTGGCGAGCGCGGCGGCGGCCTCATGAGTCACCCGCGCAGCGACGGTGGCGCCGCGCCAGCTTTGCGCCGTGTGACGTCACTGCTCCTCGCGCATGCGCAGTATGACTTTTCGTCAGCTCCGCGAAATGGCTCGGCGACTCGCGTAGTGTTGCTTTCGCAACAAAAACCTTCAATAACTTCCCTTTCTATACTAGTCTTTGCGGTCACCAGAAACTTAGTGTCCGATAACATATAGGCCGACAATCGTGGCGGGGTTGGTTACAATGTAGTGGTGGTGGTGGTAGTGGTTTATTTAAAAAATAAATAAATAAATAAATAAATAAAAAGTGAAGCAAAAGAGTGTTGCCGGCCGCGGCAATTGCTATCTAATATCTTAAGCACCCGAGCTGCAGCCGGCGGAAACGAAAAGGAAAGGGAGAGGATAGTGAGGAGAAGTATAGAGGGGAGCGACAGCAAGAAAGGACAGGGGAGAGCTTTGTACACTATTTACAAAATACAAAAGCAATCAAGTTCGCGCTGCTCGCGCGCTAATGTCCAAGCATTGTCCGAAAATAAGTGCGCGCGAGCGGCCACTGCGCACAATTACTTACACAAGGAGTAAACTGTATGTAAATAGCCGCGCGCACGTAGCGTCCTGTCTCGGACTAATCGCGCGCGCGGCACACTGCACTAGCGGCCGGGGTGGGGCGCCCAGACTTGTTTTTTGCGTTGAGGAAGTGTTCGCTCGCTCTCTCATTGAAACAGCGTCCGGTCTGGCCGATCTATACTTTACCGCACGTGAGGGGAATCTGGTAGACAACTGCGGACCGACGTTCGGTGTACTGACTGGAATGTTTTACTGTGCAGGTCGCCCGCTTCTTCCGGTTTACCATCGGGCATATTTTAGGCAACTTCATGGGGCAGAAAACACAACGTTCACATCATACCTGGCTGCAACCTTTTTGACATTGTGCGATGGATGTAAGGAATTATACCGCCAAACGTTTTTGTCCCCTGGGCTGTTTCCCTCCTTCGTGTAGGTCAAATGTTTTAGGGGAATCCCCCAAGGTGGAGTACATATGTAATAAGGGAGTAATTATTCATTGCATCCACCCAAGCGCAGCCATACGGCTACAAAGGAAAGCTATATACAGCTTTCTCAGAAACTTCGTAGTTAAAGAAAAATTCGTCCTGGTCCGGGGTTCGAACCCAGGACCACCGCTACACCGGAGCAGTCGCTCTACCAACTGAGCTAACCGGGACGGCAAGCTTATGGTAGGGCGAGAGCGAATTGATCAATAACTCGAAGTGGGAACAGTGTTGGTCAAATGTTTTAGGGGAATCCCCCAAGGTGGGGGATTCGTGTAGCTTCATTTTCTGGAGCAAGGCTTCGCACAGGCCTGACATGACGAAAGGTGAGTAGCCAGTCAAAAGAGGGCGTAGAACCTGGTTATCGAAGCTATAATCAGCCATGTGTTCGCAACTTTTTGTTAGTGACGCATGAAGTGCATTAGTTGCGACTTCCCGTTTGATGTGCAGAATTTTTCACTTATTACAACTGCAGTATTTAAGACAAATCATTGGTCTTTGTATAGTCATATTCTCTTAATACAGATGTCTATACTATAGTATAGACTGGCCGGACTGGCCGTACTTACACCATGCATGCACAAAGATCTGGTAAATGTCGAGCTGGATGTCAGCACTATACGTACTATACCGTGGACTGGACACTAATTTTGGTGCTGTAGGTACGTAGATTTTTGGTAAACGGTACTAAAATGGATGTCTAGTGGAGGTGTCTAATGTCATGGTAAATATCTCGCTGATGTCCATGTGACGTTTGATGGTTTACTGGGTTTAGAAGCCGCAAACACCGGCTTCTAACTTATCCAGGCATGCATGCAGATACGGTTAAAGAAGCCTGAACAACTAGCTTTTAAGCTTCCATGACAGAACAT
The DNA here is from genome assembly GCF_055824585.1 of Amblyomma mixtum. Lineage (NCBI taxonomy): Eukaryota > Metazoa > Arthropoda > Arachnida > Ixodida > Ixodidae > Amblyomma > Amblyomma mixtum. Next base: position 26,372,863 of record NC_143014.1, read on the forward strand.
AGAATTCCCTCACTGTATATCGGCTCTATGAAAGTTAATTTACCCAGCTATAAAGTCACATCGAGACGAACAGCCATTTGCCAGCGCGTCTTTAACGTGCCCGACTAAAGTTATGGTTATAAACGCTAGTAAACCGTCTTGTTTCATTAATACAAAGGAGATCAAGACGAAAACTAAGTTTCTATTCCTTAAAAATATTTTTCTACGCACGCGAGCCACCATCCGCTGCGCCCCTCAAGAAGGGTGTAGCAGACGACGCGCCCATCCTAAAGCGACCGCAGCGCCACCGCCTAGGCGGCGATCGCATGGGTCCGCAAATCCGTGCCTCTGATCTCCATTCCGGGCTGCTCCCTGGGCCCTCAACGTTAATGGAACTAAACTAAGTTGCCAAACTCTCCGCCTTCTCCACGCGACTGAAGCGGCCCGCAAATTTTAGCGCGAGGGGGCGCTGCCGTCGAAACAGGCTCCCGCTGGCCGCCGCTAGCAGACGCCGCAGGCCCGGCCGCCCAGCGTCGTAGCGTGCAGCCTTCGGGAATGTTGAGTGACTGGCGTCCCAAATATCGCACTTACCGATGTTTTTCGTAAAGACACCAAACAGTTACGAACCCTGTGCGGCGAGTATGCCACAAATCTTTGCTGCAGCAACTCGAGTGATAGATCATCGCTGCCTAGCCAATGCCACCGTGGGCCGAAATTGCGGGCGGTCATGATTTTTGAAAGGAGCGTGGTTATAAGAGTTTCTTCACCAAAGTAGCATATTAGACATCTACTTTAAAGGTGAAGATCAGATCATCGCAAGGCTCATCGTAAGTTCACTTACCAGCTTATCTAAACGCGAATGTCTGCCTGCTACTGTGCGCGCATGTCTCGCAACGCGATTGCTGCTGTGATCGTTGTCTTTGGGCTACGTGCGCTTGCATGCAGAGTTTCAAGTGCTGTATCTGCCATGCCGACGTGCTGTGTGCCGGGCTGCACGAGCGGTTACAGAAACAATAAGACTGCGAGGCATTTTTTCGCGGCTCCTCGTGACGCGGATCTCCGTGCGGCATGGGATCGAGCCATTCCCCGTGTTGACAGAAAACTCTCCGACAAATCACATGTGTGCGACCTTCATTTTCACGAAGAAGACATGCTAAAGACGTACACCCATGTTATTAATGGGAAAGAAGCAAAAATCGAGAGGAGTAAGTGGAGCCTCGTCGAGGGATGCGTGCGCGAAATGTGTTGAGAATAAAATGTAAAAGTATCTCTGTGTTTGTGTCCAGCTGTAGTGCACTGCGTGAAGGATCGAAAAATATTGTTGGAACGGTTGCGCACGCTATAGGAACAATACAGGGAGAGCGATAAACTCAAAATACTGAAATTTCTTGTCTGGAGTTGGCGTCAGGCATCCTCGCTGTTGCAGGGAAAGAGAAACTGACGACTCAGGAACCCGAGGAAGTTCACTGCCTTCGCAGCTCGGGTTGTGAGCAGCGGCGGAGTCATTCACGAAGTGAACGCTGTGCGTAAAATCTGCTTATTTCGGAAAACTGCACCACAGAAATGAAATCGTAGGTACTTGTGGTCTGCTTTCGAGTGCCATAAATGCGGGACTTCACGCTCTGAAGGTATTGCTAATTTATGTTTAAAACACACTGCACCAGTGCCTGCCAGACATTCGCGTTTAGATAAGCTGGTAAGTGAACTTACGATGAGCCTTGCGATGATCTGATCTCCACCTTTAAAGTAGGTGTCTAATATGCTACTTTGGTGAATAAGCTCTTATAACCACGCTCCTTTCAAAACGGAAATGAAGATCGCACGCACGTGATTTGTGCGAGAGTTTTCTGTCAACACGGGGAATGGCTCGATCCAATGCCGCACGGAGATCCGCGCCACGAGGAGCCGCGAAAAAATGCCTCGCAGTCTTGTTGTTTCTGTAACCGCTCGTGCAGCCCGGCACACAGCACGTCGGCATGGCAGCTACAGCACCTGAAACTCTGCATTCAAGCGCACGTAGCCCAAAGACAACGATCACAGCAGCAATCGCGTCGCGAAAGCACTCTACGACATGCGTGCACAGTACTAGGAGTACAGCAACTGGCCGGACCGGCTGAAGCCTGGTACGACTGCAGCGCCACTCAAAGCAGCCAGTGGTGGCGGCGCCGCGAAACCGCTCTCGGTTTGGCAACTGAGTTTAGTTCCATGAACGTTGCTGGGCCCTGGCGCGCCGCGGCTGGTTTCCAACTCCCCATGTCTAAAATCATTGAGGTAAGTCGCAATAACTCTGCGGTCGAAATAGGTTGACGCCAGCATTTCTCGCTTTCCAGCTGGTTTTCCACTTTCAGTTCCCCCGACCCCGACCCACCGACTTCTTTTAGCTTTTTTTTTTAAACAGACTGCAACAATACGAATTCGGTGAAGCCAAATACAGGCATTTTATGTAAACCAAAACTGCAGCTTAATAAATTAAAAATAAATTGTAAGAAATTATTATGTCAGGTGGTTGACACTCGTTTCTTTAGACAGCAGCCAGCAGAGGGCCATGCAGCCACTTCCGTTTCCTTCGGCGAAGGCGCATTTTGGCGCGAATTTCTGGCGCGCAATCAGCTCGTATCTTGCTGACTGCCGCAGTCTTGGGCAGACGTGGGACAGCGAGGACTTGAAGGCGATTGGATCGAAAGTCCAAGTAACTGAAAAGTTCGCCTGCTTGATTAGCCATTTGGTGCAACTTTGGTCAGTTTCACGAGACAGAAGCGTGAAAAAGTATATTGAAACTGAATATGGATGCCTCTGACGTTACTCGGGATCCCCAAGGGCAAAGGTGAGAGAAGAAATTTTGATAAAACATACTTTTTTCTATGTGATGTGTTGAGGTATCGTTTTGTTTTGCTTGCGATCCGATCCGTTTTGGGAGTTCTGGATGCACTTCGTTTTGTGGCGGGATTCCTGTAGCTACGTAACGTTTACATTTGTGGTCGCTGGTGTGGCCGAACGGTCTCATACGTTGATCGCTTGTGCCCGAAAGTATTCATTCATCAGCTTTTTTTTCTCATCTTTTACTAGTCTTATCGTGACTTAGGACCTTTGGACCACTGTTGACTTAGCATGAGGCCATGCATAGTTCTACAGCGCGCCCACGGCACCCAACTGTGGGCAGTCCGCCGCCCTAGTGTGTATTTTGCCGGCAGCCGGGAAGATCACTGGTTTTAAATTCCTCTCGCGAGCCATAACAGGCTGGTAACTGCTATCTCTTTAATGTTGAGTCATGGTACACGTATCAGTTAAAGGCAGTTTAAAAGTTTGGACGTCACTTTTTGCTTGCCTCGTCAGCTCCGTCGTAGGCTAAATTTAAAGCATGCCCACACACGCACAGCTCTACCTGTATTTTGTTTTATGCTGTTTCTGTCATTTATTTATTTACTTATTTGTGTGTGTGTGTGTGTGTGTGTGTGTGTGTGTGTGTGTGTGTGTGTGTGTGTGTGTGTGTGTGTGTGTGTGTGTGTGTGTGTGTGTGTGTGTGTGTGTGTGTGTGTGTGTGTGTGTGTATGGGAGGGGGGGTAACAAGGAATGCTTACATCACAGGTACTATAAAACGGATGCACTTTGATAATTTAATTTCATGGAAAAAGGGAGGTTCTGCCGTTTCGCGGCTGCAATCGTACACGCACACAGGCAACGAAAACCACACGAAATTGCCAATGGCAGTACGATGCATTGCCCGTACGAACCGCGTGACAATGCGGGCAACTGGTGCAACGCGCTGAAAATGCATATTGGGTACGTGCCCGCCATCTACGTCATGGAAAATCCGCATTATAATTTGTCTGTGTGCGCTATGCAGCGCCATAGTACCCTCAAGTTCATGCGGCAAAGCTAACCTCCAGAGATGGGCTGAGGGAAAACCAGCTTTTTGAATCGACCAGTTTGAATGGGCCTGCGGGAAAGCTAGCCCCTCGAAATGTGTTGAGGGAAAGCCAGCTTCTTGAGTCACCCGGTGCTGCCCGAAGTTAGATCTATCGGATGCGACGGCGAATTTTTGTACGAATGCAGTCGTGCATTTTCCTATACATTCATGTTGTAGCTTTACGGTGCTCACGAGTTATTCGATATAAAGATATCTAGGAGAGTTCGATATAATCTGGTTCAGCTGTAGCTTGTATCTTTTTTTTAACTCTTTTTTTTTTTCAGAATGGAAGTTGGTGACTTCTGGGATTTGCAGGAGCGTCTAGAAAGTTCTTGGAGTGACATTGTGGAAAGAAGGTATGTGGGCTGCTATTCAACTGACCAGTATCTCTTATGTGCATGGCAAAGTGGTGTACATCTGCTAAAGCTTGTCGTTCATTTTTTAGCTTTGTCACATGGGTGTCACCATCACTCACCAGTCAAACTGGTGGCTTTTAAACTTATTGAGTTCACAGGTGTTGTGCAGAAATTTGCAGCGCTACAGCAGATGAGATTTTTTTGGCTTAAGTATGTGCAAGAATGGACAAAACAGGCTTTTTTACTTAGCAGCCAGGACAGGAAGTTTTATTGTGAGCTAGGCTGTGGAAGAGGAAAAACAAAGTTGCTTGACAGTTGTCCTGCATCACTCCCGCGACTGCCATTGCAACGAGCGCTACGCCTGCGCAGTTTTTCATCACGTAGGTTACACCAAACTCGTGATTTTTTTATTTTTTTTCCAATGTCAGTCATCATGATAGCAGAAGTGCCTACGGTGCCATAATCCACCGATGTTCCAGCCATTTCTTGACTGAACTGCCTCACTCTCACTTGAAAAGCTTCTTCTCTCAGTGCGCAGTTGTAGAACACACACACACAAAAAAAATGAATGCAGAAGCTCTGAAATGCCGATTCGCGCCACCCGCGTCCAGTTTGGTATGTGCACGGTGAATGCGATCGCGCATACCAGCACTGCGGTCGTTTCCAACATAGACACTAGATAGTGTCGCATTCCCAAGACGGCGGTGCCCATGGTAACATGGTGTATAAGAAAGAGGCAGACATTGCAGGTTATCTTTGTTCTCAGTGCTCCTGGCATTTAGCTAAAGCATGTGTAGCTGATGTTGAAACTGTGACCGCTGTCTGATGTCTCACCAGCACTCATATGTTCTTTGAGTCATCGCAGACATAGGAGGCTTCATCACCATGAAATCTATTTCAACTAAATATGCCTTCTTACCAGCGTCTTTGCCCGCCTTTGTGCTTTGCCAAAGTAGTTTTTGATTTCTTAACATTTCTGCCCAGAAGTCATTCTGAATGAAAATGCCTGATAAGAAGAGGCGAGTGCGACAACAGCATACCAACAGATATGGAAAGAAGGAAGGATGCTTTCTTACTTTGCTGAAGAGCAATTATAGTGGGTTAACATAGCTTAACCTTTGCCAAAAGGTTACATACTGCAGCCCGTACAGGGGCTATCGCAGGAGTGGACATAATTGTAAATAGAAACAGAACTAAGACATGGCAGTAAAAATTAAAAAAACCAAAGATGAAAACACAGGGAACACTACACAAATTGAGTGTGTGGAGAACAAAGAGATTATCAGTTAGTTATGGCTTGCATAAATATGTCTATTGTGAGGGAATGCAGTGGACCAGCCAATGTATTCCAATGTTCAATGGTACGTGGAAAAAAACTGTATTTAAACACATTAGTGCGAGGAAAGTAAGGTGAGAGATTAAGATTGTGGTAACTTCTTGTTGACAATGGTATGGCACTCGTGATGTATAGTAGAAACTCATTGATACGCCCCCGGCTTGTACGCTCAAGATCGCGGACATTAAAAACATCCCTTAGAGTTGCATTATATTTCTCCTGGTTTTGACAAATTGTGGTCATATAATACGTTTATTGACCAATACAAGTGGGCCGAACGTGAGGGCACGCGACATAAAAAGCTAAAATGCAGTGCAGTCACCTGCCGTGGTGGCTTCTCTGCAGTGCTTAGGTGCAAGGAGGCAAAGCACCACAGCCAGCATCACCACCAACCACAAAAAAATACGGCATGCTGACATTCGAGAGAGCTGCTTTTGCGGGAACGCGACATGAAGAGGAGAAGTGCCAAGGTTTCTTCGTCGTGCATAAGGGAAAGGGAGTGAAGCATCCATGAACTATAGCAAGGCACTTACATACAAGCGGGCCAGTTGCAGAAACGCTGAGTCAACCGCCATAGTGGCTTCCCCGCAGTACTAAAACGACGAGGAAGAGATATTGGTTACTTTCGGCATTGCCGCTGACGGACTGGATGTGTTACGAAGTTCTTTCACGCGCTTAAGACAGCGCAACCGCAGACTGAATTCTGCGAGCACTAGCAAAAAATTGTTCAGATCTTGTTCCAAGGAATGTTCCAAGAATGTCTTTATACCTTATTTAAGTTACATTTTTAAATATTAGGCAGTTTGGATCGTATGCTTTCCCGATGATACATTTTTGTCGCAATTTTTTAAGAACGTAGGAGCAAGGTTTTACTGTTTTACTTGGTTTTACGTGGTTTTACTTGGGAGTTGGTAGTATGAATAAACAACGCAGTGAGAAAGTTTTAACAATTCCAGTTGCTGGCTAGTGGCGAGGGTAGTTGATTGTAATGATTCGAAAGCAGAAGAGGGTGAAAAATTATGGAAATATTTGCTACATATGAAGCAAATTAATTTCCTTTGGATGGCCTCAATTTTCTTAATGTCTGTTAGATTGTAATGGTTCCACTCACAACAACCGTAGTCAAGAATTGGATGGATTAGGGATTTACACATTAGTAACCTGGTTTCCTTTGGAGCCTGGGTTAATGTTTGTCTGAGAATTTTTTTTAGGGCTTTGTTACAAATGAAGTGAATTTTTAGACCATGATAAGTTGGAGGTAAAAAATTGATTCCTAGATGCTTGTACTCGGGCACCCTTTGAAAGGGTATATTATGAAGAGTAATAAAAAATTGATGAGGAGGAACTATCACTGAATGTCATCAGTTTTGTGGAAATTCATTCATTCATTCATTAATTTTTTTTTTATTTCTACTCTTGCCATACAAATTATCAAAACACTGACTGAACCCATAGCCAGAGGTTAGTGTGGGGTTCAGAAACAAAATACATGATGGCAATGACACAGCACTTGTGTAAAATGAAAAGCACAAAAACACGGCGAAAGACCAAAATACATCGTACACTGAGGAAGAAATAAAATAATGTGCATTTTACAGCAGAATAAATAAAAATCTGTCATGAACAACATGGTACAATAGACACAAACCAAAAACGACTGTCACATATGTCAAATAAGGCTCATGAAGTATGTTCTTAATGCTCTATTTGTTTCATGGGACTGTTTTATTTCTGGGGGTAAAGCATTCCGAACCTTGGCTCCTGAAAACTGCACCAATCTTTCGCTGTAAATGTTATTATTCGGTAGCAGATTAAAGTTACTATGTGTAAGGTTTCTTGTGAGTCGAGAAGAAGAGCGAAACAGGGTGGCATTGAAAGGTTGATTATATTTTACTATGGTGTTTACACACACCGCTATCTTTAAAGAGTGCAAAAGGTCAAAAGGAAGGATATTTAATAACTGGAAAAGTGGTTTACTTGGCTCGGTATACTTGCTTTCTGTTATAATTCGGATAGCCCGTTTTTGTAATCGCCGGATAGGATCAAGGTAAGTGTTGGATGTCAAACCCCATGATTCTACACAGTATGTTAAATGACTATTAATAAGTGCAAAATAAAGGGTACGCAGTGTTTGTGTGTTAAAACAATCGCGGGCCTGTAATAAGGCATAACAGCCAGAAGCCAACTTCGAACAGACGGTGTTAATCTGATTTTTCCAGTGAAGATGTTCATCTAGAATGACTCCAAGATACTTAAATGAATGTGTTCGTTCAAGTGAGTGGTCATTAATGAAAATGTTAATTTGGTTGCTATCAATGACTTTTCCTCTTGAGCTAAGTACTATATATTTGGTTTTGCTTAAATTAATTGTTAGTTTGTTGGTAAAAAACCAGCTTTAAATTTTTTCCAATTCAGTGTTTGTCTTTGCTTCTAGATCCTCAGGGTTGTCAGCTGTAACTATGATCGCAGTGTCATCTGCATACATTAAAATATCAGAGCAACTTAGAACCTTCGGCAAATCATTCAAATATAACGAAAATACCATGGGCCCTAAAACTGATCCTTGTCCTCGGTCTTTAAATATTGAAGGCATGATATAATGTTATTCATAATTACAGCTTGTTGATGGTTTTTGATGTAACTGGAAAGTAAACGGTAGACTTCACCGCAGAATCCATAATGGTTTAGCTTGTTGAGCATAATAGCGTGATTCACGGTATCAAACGCTTTCTTTAAATCAACAAATACAATGGCGGCCAGTTTGTTTTCATGTAATGCTGTATTAATTAACTGAGTCAAACTTAGGACTGCAGATGCCGTTGAATAGTGTTTTCGAAATCCATGTTGCTGTTGACAGAGTAAGTTATACTTTTCTAAGAATTTGCAAATATTGTTAGATAGAATCTTTAATTAATGTTAATGTTAATCTGCCAGCTTCTCACCACCTACATAATCATTTGAGCATAATCATTTGAAGAGAGAATGTATCAGCCTACACGCGAATGTTCGAGGTGATGTTACAAGGCAAGTCATTAATACACAATAGAAATAATAAAGGTCCTAAGACCGAACCTTGTGGCACCTCAGAGTGTTACAGGGGCGACGAAAGACTGGGCACTGAGAGAGGAAATTAGGGATTCAATTTAATTTGAACATTAACTTAGAATGAATCAGTGTCAAAAGCCTTTGAAAAATCAATGAAAAGCGCGTCAATTTGATAACCACAGTCCAGGTTATGAGCAATATGATGCATGAATTCTAATAATTGGGTAGATATGCTAAAATTGCCTAAAGGCATGCTGAACATTGGTTAAAACATTATTCGATTCAAGCAGTTTCATGATGTGTGTGTGGATATGCTCAAGCATATTTACATGATGACATTATAAGCAAGATAGGCCCATAGTTATGAGGATGTTGCTTATTGCCTGACTTAAATAACTGCAGAACTTTTGCCAATTTCCAAGACTTGCGTACAATACCAGAAGAAATTTAATAAATATAACACGTAGATAACAAGATTTCTGTAATGAATATATAACGAGGAATGCACTGGGGATTCATCAGGCCCACTTGATTTTTTCACATTTAATTTCAGTATCATATTCAAAAGACCCTCCAAGGAAACTGGCACATAAGCAAAGATAAGTCAGCATAGTGGAATGATGGAATGATTAAATTGTGATGCTGAAAGAATGAGGTAAAAACATCTGAAAATGCCCTTGGGGTCCTGAATTAGTTGGTCTTTAACAATAATTAAATTCGATGGAGTATCCTTTGGAAGGATCGTGGACCAGAATTTTTTGGGGTTACTGATCAGTAAATTTTGCAGTTGAACACGAAAATAAAAATCTTTTGCAGAAGTAGTCAAAACATGGAGCTCCTCTTTCACTTTGTTAAGATGGGCAGTGCTTTCAGGATTAAAGCATGATCTCGATGACCTCAATTTTTATCTGATGTGTCAGATGCAAAATATCCCGGTTAACCCAGGGAGCTTTTAAGTTTTTCTTCTTAGTTTTAACGTGTTTTCAAAAAATGCAACTAAAGTCAACGTCATTTGTTTTACAAAGTACTGAAAATTTGTCGAAATTATTAGCAAGCCAGTCAGTGATTGAAATCTTGAAAGGACGAGAAGACATACTGCAGCTTGTGAATAGGACAAGTAATCGAAACTGAGACTGCTTTGTGATCAGAGATACCGTCTGTTATTTATTTTAATAAATAAATAAAATGGATTCCATATCTGAGGGCTAGGCAAAAGGCTAACCTTAAGATCTGAGTGGAAAAACAGAGTAATGCCCCCTCCTTAGCCTGTTTACTTATCTGCCCAAAATTCAGTATAACCAGGAGGAGTGAATTCAATTGTGGATGCCATCATGCAGCCAAGTTTCAGTGATTCAAACAACTTGAGGTGAATAGACAGAAATGGGCAAGAGTAGTAGACTGGCAAATTTATTGACAATGCTTCGTGCATTAACATTCAAGAGGGTCAGATTTTCCGCAGAATCACTAGTGAGTCATTCAGAAGGACTGTTGGGTAGAAAGGACATCGATGAAGGTGACGGACTGGCTGTTGGTGAAGATGTTGGATGTACATCTTGTACACAAGGATAATCTGGGTTGTTAGAGGTACAAGAAAGCTTGACAAAGGAATTTGAAGCACGGTTTTAGTCATATCGAACATTATCAATAAACAAATGGTCAAAATGCAGCCGTACACAAGAGCCGTTACTGCGAAAAGAAGCTGAAGCCTCCCACAGCTTTTGTCAAACAGAGCACACTCTAGGTGAACCGTCCTTCATAATGTAAACTATAGACCCTTTTAGTTTCGAGACATTCTTCATTACATTAATTTTTTTCACGAAAATCGAGGACTTTCAGAACTGGGCGAATCCGGCCGTTTTGCCTTCTACCTATCCAGTGGCAATGTTCGATCTGAAGGCATTCAATACTCAGTTTTTTTATAATTAACTTAGAAACATTGGCAAGCAAAGTGTCATTGGCTTCCTCTTTTTTCTCAGCCTGGCCATGCACTATAATGTTATTATGTTGTGAACGGTTTTCTAAGTCATCGATTTTATTAACTAATTTGAATGTTTGCCACTATGGTACAGCCCACCTGCAATATTTGACTTCACATTAACACTTTTACACAAAAACAAATATCAAAGGAGTAAATACTACAAGAATTCTACGCACTGCAAGAAAAATGACACCTGCACTGAAGTTTACATTACAGAAATGCATGTTGGAGTTGAAGGCAGTAGCTCAAGGCAAAAGTGAAAAATGATACCACTGCCACAGTGTGCATCGATTTTTACTGCTGAGTGTTATGCCACCTTTGTGGCTGTACAGCAAACAGTAAAAGAGGACATCAAAAATAGCATCATATACTCTGATTCCCTGAGTATGCTCACAGCGCTGCACTGTAGAAATGCTGCTGAACCGCTGAACCTTCAATAGGAACCATCATACATAATATAATTGAAGTCGCAACGTAAAAAATTCGCTCTGGCTTAGCTAAGGTTAAGCCTGGATATCTCGAAGCGAAAGGTTGCGGCGAGGCGGAGGAGGAGCCTCGCGTGTAGTGAATACGGTGCTGTCTTAGAAGGTTGCTTTAGAGACATGTACTGTGGTGTCCATTCTTTTCTGGTGTGCACCAAGATATGAGAGACAGGCATTTCCTTTCCTTAAAACCAATTTTCATTCCATTTTCCTTAAGGCCCTTACGGCGCGGTTTGGGTATCCACCGAGATATTAGAGAGACAGGCGTCGTTTCCATTCCTTAAAACCAATTTTCATTCCATTTTCCTTAAGGCCCTTAGGCGCGGCTCGGGTGTCCACCGAGATATTAGAGAGACAGGCGTCGTTTCCATTCCTTAAAACCAATTTTATTTTCATTTTCCTTCCATTACGGCGCGGCTCGGGTGTCCACCGAGATATCCTGGCGCACTGTTTGTCTTTGTTTGTTTGTTTTTGCGCCTCTTCTGTGACGTCCCTCGGTTCTGTGCATGCGCAGCTGGGGCTAATTCTGATCACGGAGCATACGCCTACCTTCACTACCTTATATACCTACCTTCACTCTCGAAGCCTCTTTCTGCTCTGCCTCCACAATCTCCTCAGCATTCTCTCACAAGAATTTACTTCCCTTCTTGCCTACTGCCGTACTATTGCCCACCTGAATACTGACGCCTGCCAAGCCTCTCACAAAAACCACCTATTACTTCAACCACCGTGCTGTGTCCCTCTTCCCTGGTGTTGAAATGTTGTTGTGGACTCCAGTGCATATCCCTGGCTTGTGCGAAAAATTCCTCAGCCACTATATTGGTCCATACACTGTACACAAACGTCCCCTGTGTATTGCGTTGCCCCTGCCCATCCTGTAAATGACCATCATTGCCGTGGTGCAGAGATCGTCCATGTTCCGCGCTTAAAGCCCATCACCCGTCGCCCTGCTACGCTCTATCTAACCTGTGCCTGGGCCGGTCACTTTCGTCTGTGGCAGAAGAAAGTGTAAGCACAGTCTGCAACCGTAGTCTTCATCTGTAAATATTCATCATCGACGCTAATTTTCATCTTTGAAGAAGTGGCCGCCGTACTTGCGAGTGGCAATAAAGCTTGCTTTATCCTTAGTTTCACAATATTGTTATATCGCTTGACCCGATGATGGCTGACCAGCCACCAGTTACTATGTTTAAACCGTGATTAGTTAAATGGTTTCCTTGAAGCAGTTTGTTCGCACCTAGGTCCTCGGTGAGGAGCACACGTATGACCATTCTGGAAAGCTTTGAAAACGCCGTGATATGGCCTCCCTTGATGAAATATAGGCGCATAACGAATTTTTCTAAGAAATGAACACCAGTTTCTTCGGACTCCTTATTTTGCTGTAAAATGTAAAGTGTACTTATTATGAACCTCTGACACAATGAACACAGTCTGTGCGACCGTCAGGTTCATTATAAGTGGGCTGGACTGTATTGCAGGTAGGGCTGGATGGCACTGACAGTCCAGTGGTTAACTGTAACTGCTCTATAGGATGTTTCGAATATTTTTTGGGGTGCTTAAAGTGTTTCTTTGTAAACTTTCTCAGATTTATGCTTCTCTTATTGGTTGTTTTGCTAGTAGTTCTATATGCCCTCCCACATGTTCTGGGGCACTTGTGTTCGGCTCAACTTCTGGGCAGCTGAATTAGAGCTGTGCACGGGCCGCAAATTTCAGCCCGCGCCCGGCCCGAGCCCTGCACTCCTGACGGAGACCCGGCCCGGCCCGACACTGAAGAAACCTAAGCCCGCCCGGGCCCGGCCCGAGTTAAGGCCCGGCCCGGGCCCGGCCCGACCTGCAAAACTGAAATTGAAGTGACGATGAAACAGAAAGAGATAATTTAAGGAAAATCCGTTTATTTGAATGTTTTTAAAATGCTCGGATCTCATAGTCTAAATGAAAATTAGTATATGCAAACACGGCGCATGTAGAGAGTTATCACTCCAAGTTATGTAAAAACAACACATCTTCCATTGATGACGGCTTGAGGCAAGTGCGGCGCTCCTGCATAATGAACCCGGCAGCGCTGAAATTTCTCTCGCTTCTTGAACTGCTAGCCGGAATGGCTAGCAGTTCAAGAAGAGAAAGCTTTGGGTACGTCGCTGCCTTGCTTCTCCAAAACTGTGATAGCTGTGATAACCTTTTTCTTCACCTCACCTTCCTTTCTGCAGTGTCATTTGGGCTCGTGAAACCACTCATGTGGAGATTAGTTTCGAACCTTGCAACAGTAGGGCGGCTGGAGCCACGCAGGAGCAATCGCGATCGTGAAGCCCGGCCGGCCCATCCGAGACAAATATACCGTGGCCCGAGCCCGGCCCGGGCCCGGGTGAACAGACTTCCGCAAGGCCCGAGCCCGGCCCGCGGGCCGGGCCGGGTACGGGCTTTCGGGCCGTCCCGAGCCCGTGCACAGCTCTAAGCTGAATACGTCTGATCCTGGCCACCACAGCTGCATTTCATTGGAGGCGACACTCAAAAGGAGCCCTTATGCTGTGCCATGTCAGTGTACATTAAAAAGCCTCAAATGGTCTAAATTAATCCAGAGCTGACCACTGCGGCATCACTCATGTATCACTTCGGCAGATTAAACCCCTGCAGTTTAAATTTTTTCTATATGTATCTGCAGTGCCTTTTTATGTTGATCGTAAAGGGAGTTTACTGTACTGTCAACTGTTGACATATGCTGCATATGTTGTACTTTTCCACCTGCAGAATTACATTATACTGTTTATTTTCCCCCTTTCAGAGACCAGGCAGTAGCGGGCAAGCGAAAGAACACATTTGCGGAGCACAAGTGAGTTTATTTCAAGTTACGTCCTGGTTAAACACTCCAAGCCACAAATGTAGGTGCGGAGATGCACAATAGCATACACCAGATATGCACCTGCTGCAATTCTCTTTTATGCTATTATGCTATTTTTTTTATGCTATTGTTTACAAGTCCAATGCACTGCAAAGGATGCGTGTGTTGCAGTTAGATTTCATGAAACTATAATCGAAATTGTAAAGTTTTTTGTAAGTAAATTGTAAGTAAAGTATAATTGCAAACCGTGTGAAGTATTTTTTTTTTATGTATTCAAAAATGGCAAATCAAGATTTCAGAATCATACTATTTGAGTTATAGATTGGTATATATCAAAGCATTATTTTGGTTTACTCAGTTAAGCACTTGCCATCAGTTAACTTCTTCATATAAGGTTGATTTCCTCATGTAAGGTTGATTTCCAACGTATTGAAGGAGGGGGGGGGGGGGGGGGGGGGGTGAGTGAGTGCATGGCACTGCACTTACATGCCTCTTAATGCTTGATTATACCCACCAAACTGCTGGGTTTGCTGTAGCTGCTCCATGCTCATAAATCGAAAGCAAAGTATAGCAGAGCATCCGGCACATCATGTAGTCGAATGTTGTGGTGCAGTTCACTGGATGTGGTTACATATATCTTGGTCAGTCTTGATGAGCATGCCACCAAAAGAAGTGGAATGGCACACGTGTTGTTATCATCATATATTATTTTAGATACTGTGATTAAGACAATTGAAGAGCCACTGGACGTGTGCAAAAGCATGCAGTCCTGTGGCGCTTTCAAGGTCAAGGTGACTCAAAGTGAAAAGTGCAAACAGTGGAAAAAAATCTGGGACACAATGATAGAAATATACTTGTGAAATAGACGACTGGTTCATGCTGGGCAAATTCATACTTGCAAAAGAGTGAATTCCCAGGATGTCCTCTGTTTCGCTGTCGGCGGACTTCTGTTGATCCGTCAAAACTGGGCCTTGTTAATTTGCAAGAAAAGACATCCGGCAAATGTTCCCAGCACATCCAGAGTGGCCCGCAGACGTTCGGATCTGAGCAGGATGTCCGGCAGATATTTGCGGTCTGTTGTGTAGCATCGTGGTTGTGCTTGCGTGTCTGAGCCGGCGCTACCGGCGAACCTACTCTTGCCTAGAATTCTTTATCAAGCCATTAGTATGAGGGTGGACACCATGTTGATGACGCCCCTTGTCAGTCCACAACATGGAAAAGAGAAACAAAACCAACCGCACTGGCACCTTACTGTGATCATCCTGAGGAGTAAGAGGGCGGGCCAGAAATGCACGTGGTGTAAACAGTGTTGGGGTTGCTTGGCTAAGTTCGAAACAGCATGCTACTGCTAAATTTTTGGTTGGCATTGGGGTTCCTTCTTTGCCGTGCTGAAAATTGGTGGCACCAATTGTTGGAAGCTTCAGAGAGAACGGGCGCGCTTGTGCACTGAAACTGGTGCTGTGTTTATTTTGCTGTTTAGAACGATATGGAAGCGATGCTTATGTTTGTTATTTCGTTTTTCTTTCTTGTTTTTATAATTATCCAAGTCATGTGAAAGGTGAGAATGTTGACTGTTGACTGAAACCATGTTGGGCGGGAAATTGAGAAGGTGTATGCACGTAGGAAAGAGCTTGCGAGGCTGCATGGTGGGACACTCACGCGCACAGATTTGTTTGTTTTTTCCTTTAAAAGCTGTGGACAGTATTTTAGTGTGATCTGTACAGGTTGACTGTATGGCATGGCTGACACTCCATGATGGTATGCAAAAGACAACTGATTAAATAAAGTGAGGTAATTGGCTATGTATTCAAGTCCACTTAAAACAACTACGGATATAATGAACGCTAGCTTATTACGAACGAGTTTGGTGCTGCCATCAAAATATGCATTAGGGCAATGGTAATTTGTCTAGAGATACAATGAATGGCCACACCACTTGTTTATAGCGAATGAGGGGGTGTAGTGAACTCTCTCCCGAGGTTGAAAAACCTGTGCTTTCTGCTTAGCACAGAGACCAAAGAGCATTTCTCAGCCCCCACAACAGCGCCCGGAAAGAACATGTCGAACCAGAAAAGCAGGAAAAGGCGGCATTGAAATTGTAGCCAACCACCGGCCAAGTTCAAGCTGATGGGTCAGGCGTTGCCCTCTGTGTGCCTGCTGGGTGAAGCATCCCAAATGAAAGCACAAGCATGGCTGGTGCGAGACAGTGGCAGCGTCAAAAGCACAGCTAGTGTGCATGGTCAGGGATCAACTAATAGCAGTGATTTGAAAAGTTTGAATGCTTTGCTGGCCATGCTGGTCACATAGTATGGGAAACCCTTCGGTTTCGTTTTTGTGCTGTACCCACATGCAGGCAGAACCAGGTAGCAGACAGTGCAGCTGCAGTTTCATTTGCAGCTGCAGTGCAGTTTTTGGCTATATATTCGATCTCGCAAAAAATAAAATCAAAATGCCCAGTGAGTGATTCCTTTTTTTTTGCATAGAGAGTAACTCTATATCACAACGGGCACTTGTTCCGAAGATTTTAGATGGCAAGTAATAAAAGGAAAGCACCCTTTCTTTTTTTTACAATGCTGAAAATAGCTGGGTATTTAATGGTTGAATATTGAGTAGTAATTTTCAAACATCGCATGTAGAGTTTGTTCTTGGGCGCCAAATCATCAATAGCTAAACTTTCAGAGCCACCAGCAGCAAGAAGCCCTTCCGAATGAACATGGAGGGTAAAAAAATGGCCAAAAATAGTTGGCGTCTTGGGTGGACTTTGGCTCATCGGCAAAGAACACAAAATCCTAAAAGTCAAAGGTGCAGATACCTTTGGGGTTCCACAACAGGAAAAGTAGTGCGAACAAGTTCATGAAGTGGTTAGAAGAAACTAACTCAGTGAGGAGACCTGTGTAGGTCAATGGGGCAAATACGTCCCATTTTCTTTATCCCCATTTAATGCCAACAGGACAAATATGTCCCACTTTTTTTATTCCTGTGCCTCTCATCTGTTCGTGCAGTCAAATATTTTTCATCAATTTTGCAAAAAATATATATACTGTCCCTCACGAAGGGTCAAGTCAGGGAAGGTATTTATCTGATTTGCCTTCATTAGACAGTTTCATATTTTGTTTTGACAACCTGTAATGCATACCGCACACAATGTGGGCTGATTTGCTCTTTTGCCTAATTCTGCGTTTTCAGTTCATCTAGCCTCCAGCTGTACGAGACTGATCCAGAAGTGCTCAGCAGGCGCAACAAACAAATAGACTATGGCAAGAGTACTGTTGGTTACAAGCGTTACTGTGCTTCTGTGCCTCGGTAAGTGCAGTGCTTCGACTCCTGCTCCAACTGCTTCATTCTTCTCCAAACAAGATTTGCTGCTCTACCCTGATAGAGGTTGCCAAAACTGCTTTAAAATGAATGTTGGGAAATGCGGCATTTACTGGTGTAATTTGATCGCGTAATTTGATTTCTTGCATAATTTGTACATCCCTAATTTATTATTCAGATTAATAATAATAATAATAAAAAAAACATATTTTGCGCACTAGACAGACTTGGGAAGGTCAATGCGGCCTTGTCGCCATGTGTGGCTGCAAAAGGTGAGTGGCAAGGGGGCAAATTGCGCATTGTTTATCCGGCTTCCACGCATCGGAATTTTAAACTACCGAGCTGGTTGCTGTTTGGTTTACTGTTAGTCAGCCGAGCTGCACTCAAGGGCATGTTTTGTTTTATCACCCGATATCTCCGTTTGCCTCCGACTGCTGGCTTCACAATTGTGTCGTTGCAAGTTTATTGCTTTAAGCTGTGCATGTGCCATCATGCCATCCTGCGGAGAACTAGTATATAATCTGAGGCAGGGCAGCAGGGAGTATGCATCTTATATTTGAGGCCAACTTTTTTTTTCGGCCAGCGACGGGTGTGAGTTGGAGAGGTTCAACTTGGTAGAGTTTTTTGCGTAATTTTCACGTAATTTGCGCTCACATTTCTTAAAACCTTAACTCTTGCCTTACTGTGCCATAGGCCATGGGTCATATATGACCATAAAGTTTTTTGCTATTCGCTAGAGGAAAGCTGGTGGCTCTGAACTTCATCCACCATGGATTCCCGAGGCATGCCAGGAAAACAGCACTTCAGATTGACATCTGGTGGCCGGTTGACTGTGCTACAGATTGGGATCTTTTTGGGTGTTCAGTTCGTTTTCACTGCTGTAGTTTTCACTGATGTTTTGTGTGCTTTGTGGTGGTGTAGTTATCCAGCTGCACACGCAGTTAATTTGAGATCCGATGGATCCGAAGGTGCTCAAAGTGTGCTGAGCACAGTGTCTGGTGCTTGCGAGACCTGAAGCTGGTTTGCCCCACTGCTTGGAGCCATTTATGCAGCAAGCTGGCTTTGTTCAGCAGAAGCCCGTGCTGCCTATGCATTGAAAGGCGAAAGAAGGGAACAAAGTTTTTTGGGAATTGAGAACTCTGCGGTCTGCTGCTGCGACCACTGTGCACATTTCTCGTAGGAGTCTCAGAGACGCTTATCTTTTATGAGCGCAAGGTACTTCGACAAGCGCAGTTTATGTTAACCGTACTTGCCGGGATCGCATTTGTTTCATTTCGAAGACTGGCGGTAGCCGTGCATTGCAGGCAGGAACGACTTCAACTTCATGAATTAATTCGCGCAAATACTCGTATGTTGCACTGGCTGTCACTTACTTGTGGTAGGACAGGTTTCCGCTTCTTAATTCATGTTTTTCTTGGCAAAATCTGTAAGTGCTAGAATGTAGCATAAGCTATTTTCTAGCACTTCTTGTAAGTCCTAGGAGGTGGCAGCACCTCCCAGTTAGCATGTCATCGGTATGCCGTGAAATTTCAAACGCAAGGTTGGAACCGTTCCTGTAGGGCAAAAAACCCTGTGGGGCTGAAATCCGCCACCGTACATGAACAGCAAAAACCATGAAATGATATAAGTAATAATGCACTAAATACTCTCTTCTTCCTGCAGAACATCTTAAAATAATGGTCAGAGAGGCCAATGGCAAGATGTTAGTGATAATTATATTTATTCACAATATTGCTGTGCTTTAAAATCGGCTGCTTCATAGTGCACCTCTAAACACGGTGCACAGTTGCTCTAAATCGCAGTCTTACAGTTTGTTAAGTGGTTCAAATTTAGTAAACATAGAGAGGGGATATATGAAAACAAAGAAGATACAACAAACTTGCAGCCTTGTGTACGTCGTGCCTTGTGACCTTGTATGTACTCAGCAGCCGTGGTATTCGGCTGCTGAGCCCAAGGTTGCAGGATCAAATATCGGTTGCAGCGGCCACATTTTGATGCAGGAGAAATGCAGAAATGTCTATGAGCCGTACAATGCCAGTGCATGTTAAAGAACTCTAGGCGGTCAAAATTAATCCAGAGCCCTCCACTACAGCCTCTGTCATAGCCCATGTGCAGCTTTGGGACGTTAAACCGCACGTACCTTTTGTGCCGGAGTCGTGAGAGAAAAGTAAATTCATAGCATCAATGTATAAGAAGGGCAGTGTTAGACCTGAGTAATTATAAACCAATGAACTTACTCGATTACTTAGAAAACATTTAGTAAAATAATTGACGATATAATCTGGGCAATGCTAGACTTTAGTCTCCAACTCTGAGTCTACCAAGGGAATGACTTGGTTTTAGGAACAACAGACCATATTCATTCTATTAACCAGGTTGTAGTAGTAGTAGTGGCTTTATTGATACGTTTCGTATGGAAGGTAAAAGAATGTTTGCTGCCCTGGCATCTGCCATCGCGGCTGGAAGCACCTGAGCTGGGGCAGCGGAAATAAAGGATAGCAGGCAGTGTGTAGAAGTGCAAGGAAAGGGGTGAGGGGATAGTAGAAAGGACAGGGGAAGGGGTACACTGTCAATAAATCTATTTACATATCTACATGATAAATATAAATATATACACAGGTCACAGGCGCGTGAAGATCTGGTAGGTCACACTACAATCACACGCGCACGACACAAAGCACAAAACAGCTGGAGTGGGGGCGTTCAGTCACTATACGTAACTACCTGGCGGAGAACAGGCGGGACGTCAAGCCCGTCTGTTCGAGGAATGCACAGAGGCTCACCATTGTTTGCTCACGGGTGCGCGCACTGCCCTGCGGCCACAATAGCGTTGTGATGGAGTCTGGGAGAATGCCCAGCGCCCTGTAGGCCGCAAGCATGTCTCGACGGGCATCAGCGAACGCGGTGCAGCGAAGAACCAAGTGTTCTAGAGTTTTGGCCGCACCCCATCCACAACACACTGCACTCGTCGCGAACCCGTGATGCACCCGTCGTTCCGCGGGCCACACGCATCGAATTCGCAAATGAAGGATCATTGCGCGCTGCGCCCACGTGAGCGGGCGACAGCTGTTGATGTAGCAAATGTGCTCGCCTCCTGCGATGCGGGGATCGGGGTGAGTGTGCTGGCATGCCACGTGAATGTGGCCAGAGGATACAGCAAACCCAGTGGCACCTTCAGCCTGCTCTAACCTAACCTTGCGCCATTGTGCCCCTTCCCACTTGCCCCGAAATTTCAGGTTGTAGGGGAACCTGCAGAATATAACGAGGCTCTATATATAGCTGTCCAGATATAGCTGTCCTAGGCATTATGTAACCAGCTTGTGAAAGAACCATACAAAATATGCTAGAAAATAGCTGCGTTAACTGCATACCAACCATAGTCCTTCAAGGAGTGATAAATTGGCAATCAGAAATGGTGTCTGGCAGGAGACGCGGTATCTCCATTGTTATTTCCTGCATGTTTGCAAGAAATATTCAGGAGGTTGGATTGGGAAAAACTATGCATAAAAGATAGTGATAAACACCTCGGCAACTCTGATTTGCTCACGAAAAATTGGGGGGAGGGGGTGAAGTGCAGCTCATAGTAGAGGACATTAACAAGCATAGATTTAAAAGGTATAATGAAGAAAACTAAGTCTGGCGAGTGAACGGTTGTTTACCATAGGCAGTGAAGGAAGGCATCTATCTATAGTTCATCTCACAGGTTCCTTGCAGCACTGTGGAAGCTAGGCACCTCAGCCAATTGGGAGTGCGTCAGATGTATGCCGCAGCACCTTGTTGTCTATTTGTCGTCTGCTCGCAGCACATGCAGATGTAGTTGAAAAAAGGTGTAAATTGACGCTGTCTACTTACTAAACACTGAAGAAAAATTAGGTAATTTTAAAATAGTGTATGCACGCTTACATACTCTAAATGCAAGCATTTTGTGTGATGTTGCGCTATTTGTCACTTTTGCTACGGAGACTCGATGACTGCAGCCTAGTGGCACCATCTGGTTCTTTGAACAGAAACCATTTTTGTCAACAAACTGACATTCAGGGTGTTTAGTGACCTCGTAAGCTTGGAACTGTCAGGGAAATTTTGTGTACCTGGAAAAAATAGGACAATTATCAAGGATACCGTCAAAAAAGTCTCCAAGTCGTGAAAACAGGCTGGCTGAAATTGACGTTATGGTCTTCCGTGAATTTTGATAGTACTGTTTATGCCCAGCACACACTCCGTTCAGACTGACTTCGTATCTGTTTGCTTCTGGCATTTACAAAGCGAGGCATTTTGTCAGTTTCAGCTTTTTTTCTTGTCTATGATGTGAGCACTGTATGTGCAGCCGAACCCACTTATAATGGCTGCAGTTATAACGAATGCTCGCTTATTACGAATGAGGGCGGTGTTACCGTCCCGAAATGTATTGGGGCAATGGCGCTGCATCTCAGATGCAATGAACGACTGTTGCCCCACAACTCTGTTCGAGCGAATGAGGGGGCGTTGTAAACTCGGGTTGAAAACCCCCATTTTTGGCAGGAGAAGAGGGCGACGAACGTCTCAAAGTTTTCATGACGCCCTTCGATTTTGTAAGGACAGAACACGGCGACAGAAATAATCAATAAAAATGCTGCATGTATGGAATGCTGATGGTTACCAGATGCAGCTGTCATAAATGCAGACTTTGAAAGGTTACATCTATGGCTTGTGGCAAGTGCATGCATTAAGCTTCTCGTTACGCATCCTTCTGTACATGAGCTTGAAAGGCAGCGAATGGCGGCTGCTACTTGTCATCGGGAAGACTCGTGAGTCGCAGTGCTGCGAATGCTATGTTCTCTTATGTGCTACAGGCACGACTCAAAGGCTTGGTTGATGCGCAACTTTTCTTTTAATTCAACGAGTATGCTTCAAGGCGTAAGTTTAGGCAGAGTATGGGAATGACAGGAGACTTGTTCGCCAAGTGCCTTGATGAGACTGACCGTGGCATGGCGAAGGAGGTACTGCTCATGTTCGACAATTACACGGCGCACCACGTGCTGCTTTCCCTAAAAGCTGTGACTAACCTCTTTGCCATCGATGCAACGGGCTAGAACAGCCACTTGACATGGGCATAATACACAGGCTCAAGGTATCCTATCGGTGGCACGTCACCAGCACATGCTGATAGCAATTGACAGACCAGGTGCCGACAGTACAGTTTGTATTTCTTTGTTCACCGCCGCAAAACAAGGTCGCGTGGATGGAAATGACTGCGGAGTGCATCAAGAATTGTTTCCAATAAGGCAGGGTGCAGACATGGATGTCTTACGCGTGAAAATTTGTGGCAGTGCATTGTCGATGCACAGCTGGCCTGACCAGCTTCCGGCGTGGGTGAGCTCACTAAAAGAGCTTTTCACTGTAAAAGTCTACTGATCAGATTAGTGATAGCGGAGAAATCTGTGGGGAAAGTGCGGCAACGTTAATACGGAAAGATGGTGTGTATTAGAGAGACAATTAATACAGAAGACAAGTAAATGATTTGCAAATGGGGATGCAAAAGAAAGAAAAGCATAGCAGATGATTGCAGGTAGTTGGTTGGTGAGATGAAATTGGGAAATTTCCTGCATAGGACGTTGGGCTACTGGTGCAGGACAGGGCTTACTAGAGGTTAATAGGAGAGGGCGTTGTCGTGTAGTGGATGTGCTCCAACTATTAAAGGGACACTGAGGAGAGCACTATTAATATTTTTTTTATAGTAAAATCCGATAGTTCGGCATGTCATGGCTTTGTTGCCACTTGGCCGGCAGCGAAAGATGCATTTATTTCGAAGAAATTTGGATTCGAAGTTGAAAAAGTTTTTCCCGCCGCTCTGATTCAAACTTGGGATTCGTCTATGACGACACAGGACTAAGAGACGTGAAACATGACGTGCACATGACGTAACGCAGACTCCGTGATTTCTGGCGGCCAGCAGTGCGGCCTAGCAGCAGCTGAAAAGAAAGCTACCGCCGGCCGCACGTTGAAGGCATCTATCGGCTATTGCGGCCGTCGCTACAGTCGCTTCGATTACGTTTGCACTGGCGTTTTGCCATCGTTACGATGGAGCTCGTTCTCGAAGTCGTCAACGAAGTTCTCGCAAATAGACACCTTTAGCATACCGTGTACCTTGTTACCGCTAGCGGAATACCGGGAGCCCGCCTACCGCCGGAAAACAGGCGCTGATTTGTCCCGATGCTTCAGGAGCGCGCGTAGCAGCCGGGCACGTGGCGCCATGTGGCGACGTCAAGGAGATTTGCGCATGCATTGGCTGCGCCTCAGTGATGCATGGTTTCTCGGTTCCTGGTGTTGCTAGAACCATTCGTTCTAGCAACACTGTTTTGTCCTATGATCTCATCACGCTTGTACTTGCGAGTTTGGCTTGTGGCAGCGATACCTGTATTTTGGTTCTTGCTCTTTTCTACGTTACAAGAGCTTTGTTGTCAGTATGAGTGGCGTTTTTGTAATCAGGAGCTGGTATTCTGTTGATACAAGCCAACTTCAATTTCTCCTCAGTGTCCGTTTAATGATGATGACAGACTTTAGAAAGCCATGCAAACTTTTCGTCATAGTTGTTGGCTGCACTTGTGGTATGTGTAATTTTAACCAACTCGCCTGTTTCATATTTTATTGAAGTATGTACTGTTGGTTTTATTTCAAGATTACTGGAATGTAAACAGTTTTAGTTCTGGGAGATGAATTAAGTGGGGGAGATTAATAATACAGTTCAAATTTAGTGGTGTAATGGCTGCTCTTTGCTAGTGAAGACAAACCACTGCTATTCTTTGTAGATGATTTCGTGTTTATGTTCGAATTCTTCCGTTTGGGTTCCATTTGCCATGTGTACTATGTTGTTTTTGCTTGCAGATGATCAAAAGCAGCTTCTTAGAGTAACAGAAAAGTAATGACGTCACTTCTTCATTGTGACTATGACACTGCTGTTGCTTGCTGTTGGCACATCCATGCCTGGTTTGAACACATGACTTGTCAGTATAGATGTAGTTATAACCTCACAGTTCTTGCAAGTTAGATGACTCTTGCAGTTGCTTTAGTCTAATACTGTCAATACTACAGTGTGCCAAAAATATGCGAACCACTTTGTAATTTGCCCAAGTTATTTCTGGGCCTCACTCTTAGCCTTCTGGGCAACTATCACTATTTGGAGTAGTAAAATGTGGTAAGGGTGACTTTTTTGCTATCTTGAGATCCACAGCTCCAGGAGTGCCTCAGAAGGGCCAAAGCAGGGCCTTGAAAGAACTAGGGCTTGTCTAGAAAATTGGGCTCTTTTGACAAATGCGCATCATTTTATTAACCCTTAAGGGCCTCCCTGTCGGGGCATTGCATAAGGGGAAGGTGAATAAACAATAGATACAAATCAAAGGTCAACATAGTTGAACACATGGTATCGGTAATCTTCTGCAGACCTGATCATTCAGAAACAAATCCAGTGCAAAGGACGGAGACACAGAACAGGAACACAGGACGACGCTGGTCCTGTTCCTGTTCTGTGTCTCCGTCCCTTGCGCTGGTATTCTTTCCACAATCAAGTACCGACTCGCCTAGCTATCCACTGTACCAATCAGTCACTTGTCTAGAGTGGTCGACTGGGTATTCCAAACTGCCAAGGGTGTGGATTCAGCATGTCATTGTAGCCAATCGGGATACAAGCCTGCATGATTTGCAAGTTGCAAGCGGCGATGTTGAATCACTGCATGTGTGCTGCCATTGAGCTTGGACATCGCTCACAAGCCTGTTGTGTATCGCGAGCACTGCAGCTGCGATGCACAATGGGCTCATGCGATGCAATACCTCTGCAAACAAGCATGCATGCTATATGTATCTTGTGAGCTTTCGCCAAAACCTGGTGTATCGTTGAACTGTTATCTAGACTGCCGCAAACCTCTCAGGCTACAGACACACACCGCACAATTCTACTAAAAAATCCTGCTTTCCGCTCACAACACACCAGTGGAACTGTTAGCCTCCACTGACTGTCGAATCTGTATGAAAAAATCTGTGCAGAACTGTTACTGCAGCACATGTAACCCTCGTCTGCTTGGGCAGTGCTGCTGCTTGCAGTATTTGTAAATAAATAATAAAAGAATAATTCGGTGTGTGTTCATAACAATCTCAACGTGCTAATCATGCAGGCCTGCATCTTGATGATTTACGAATGCATGGCTCATCCACGCTCTTGGCCAACTGATCTCAAACACAGGGGCTACCACCGCCACACTGTGTCACACACAGTTCAGAGCAGCCTGTCGACCACTCTAGACAAGTGTGGTCAGGACTGAACGTTCATTTTGCTACTGTTCTGGAAATAATGCATGCACTATTTTCAGATAGTATTGTGCATTTGTCCCTGGAATGCAGGAAAAATCGAGCCAAGCACCACCCACGCACACCGAACCGATACCTGAAGTACAGCAGAAGGTCATGGGACGCCCAGATTCGTATCTGGCGCAGGCAGTTGCATATCTGGGACCCTCCGAAAGAGGTGGAGGCAAGTGATGAGCTGTTGGACAACAGCAGGTATGTGTTGCTTTTTCACCTCTTCCTGTTTTCCGATTTAAAATGCTTGAGTAATTGCAAACCTTTGCAGTGATGGCTTTTTGTTGTAGTTGACCCTACGTAATACTTTGCAGTCACTTGAATACATTGCATCTCCCTCTGTTGTTTGCCACCGCAAGCTCAAATTTAAGGCATTTCTTTCTTCAAGGCGAAGACTGCTCGCGCACTGCCATAGTGGCTCAGTGGTTATGGTGCTAGGCTGCTGACCCGAAGGACGCGGGTTCAATCCCGGCCGCGGCGGTCGCATTTCGATGGAAGCGAAATGCTAGAGGCCCATGTACTGTGCAGTGTTAATGCACGTTAAAGAACCCCAGGTGGTTGAAATTTTTAGAACCCTCCACTACAGTGTCCTTCATGGCTTGAGTCGCTTCGGGACCAGTTAACCAAACCAAACCGAAGACTGCTTGCAAGTTATACACTCTATTAAGTCTTTTTGCAGTCTCGTCATTGCCATTTTCTATGAATTTTGCTAACACCACGCATTGCTAATATCGTGGGAAACAATGTGGCTGCCAAAAAAAAAAATTTTTTTTTTTTTGCAATCTAACGCAGCTCCAGTAAACCTTACAGCAGTAAGCTACTGCCTGGTTATGCTTACGGTCTTGAGAAAAAAAATGAGGTACTGTGGTAATTATATCTCAAAACACAAGCCAGCAGTTTAACAGAAGGTGAAAACATAAGGGATTGGTCAACTGTTGCTTGATCGTCTTTTTTTTTTTTCAGAAATATTTAGGGAAATACTTCACTCGTCCAATGAAGAATTATGCATATGCTGTAAAGTAAATTATGCTTGGAGCACAAAGGAAATGCTTTTCATATTTGACATTGTCGGCCTGATGCAGTTTCTGATGCTTGGAATAATCTCTTCAGCTATTTGTGCCAGCATACCTGATTATACGCATTAATTTGTTAAGAAATTCATCGTTAATATTATATGGGCTATTGATGTAGCATATCGGTCAAAAAATTGGTATGTATCATACCGGATGTGAGGAGCTGGCATAAAACTTGCACTCGTTGAATCTGCATTCCTTGCCTCTCGCGTCCACTTCAGCTCACTTTCAGCACTTGTCATTTCGGCCGAAGCCATTGCTGGCGGCGCCTACAATCTGTATGGGATATGTGGAGTCAACGTAGAAAATAAAAATCAGAGTTTGTCCCTTGCATTTAAAGTGCTTTAGATAAGGAGTAGAGAACATGCTTACGCCCCATGTCTGCATGCTGTTTTCTAATTAAGTAAATCATATTGCCGGCAACCAATTGGCTTTGACATAGCAATCAAGAACGATGGTTTACAGCTGCCAATAAAAAGTTTAGCACCGTCATACGGCTAATGCGGCCAGGTAGGTACGGGAACGGTGCCAACGGCATTGCATCATCATATTGGTCCTATGGCTGTCTGGCAGTGCTAAACTTTATAGTAAAGGCAGCTGTGGATTCCACATTAAAAATAAAAATTATAGAATGTCAATCGATGACCTTATACACTGCCGATGCTTAATTCTGTGTTCTCATCTTCTGAACACGGCACCCTTTTTTTTCTTTT
The DNA here is from genome assembly GCF_055824585.1 of Amblyomma mixtum. Classification (NCBI taxonomy): domain Eukaryota; kingdom Metazoa; phylum Arthropoda; class Arachnida; order Ixodida; family Ixodidae; genus Amblyomma; species Amblyomma mixtum. The sequence goes on from NC_143014.1 coordinate 26,400,211, forward strand.
TGCAACGAAACCTACATGCAGCTGCATGGCATCTGTTGGCAATTTTAATTAAAAATTTTTTTTTGTTGTTAATTTCAAGGCCTTCAACTGGGATCACTCTGCACATTTCTCATAGGAGTCTCTGAGATGCTTATTTTTCAGAAGCGCAAAGTACTTCGACAAGCGCCACTTATGTTAACCATACTCGTCAAGGATGCATGCAACTTGCATGCAGATGCGACTTCCTTTTCATAAATTCAAAAGAATAGTCATGTGTTTCACTTGTCACCATGAGCACGGCAGTATTTTAAACAAAGTATAGGTATCTCCTTTAACACAAGACATTGTAGCCCTTTGTTTGGCACATCATAGCCTTGGGTGTCGCCTCGCATCCTGTTTCCTTTTGTGGGCTACGAAGACACTCAACAACCAAGTGAAATTGCACCACAAGGTCGAGCAAAAAAGAAAAGCAGGAGTGCTTTAGAAATACAGCTGAAGCAAGAAGAAAAGGAAAGAAAAGTCAAATTTGTCCAGATTCTGAGAAAAACCTGCGCGCACCAACACAGACAAGGAAGAGTACAGTAGCGACAAAATAGTCTGACGCCAGATGGAGCCACGTCTCACTAGTAGTTAAATTTGGTGCGAATTTCAAATCCCCGCAGAAAATACATACACAGCTTTCAGAGCCTGTAAAACTCAAATACTGGGTTGATATGGATGAACACTGCAGCTTAAAAATCAAGAAAGATGGAGGAAATTTTGATATTTGTGTAGTTTTTGACGAGATGACATGACAGACGGAAATATCTGAAAGCACAATTTTTTGGGATATTTACTTCTGATTTGTAAAAAAATGAAGCTCGAAAATAAAATGTCTGCAACATTTCCACATTTTCGCTATTCACTAACGGAGAAAGCGCTGCCACAAACCTCATGAAAATTGAACCATGCTATAGATTCTAAAAGTTTGCGTGTATTTCTTATGGATACTGCCACTGATGAACCTCTTAAGCACACACACAAAAAAAAGATGATTTCGGTGTTTAGCTATATTTAGCGACATGAAGAGAGAGCCCTCTCTCACCGTGGACAAACTCTGTGCTCGTGTACACCTACCTGCATTTCTGCTCACTTATTGCAGTTTACATAAGCAGGTTTTATTTAGGACATTTTGATTGTAAAACGTTTCCTTGCAATATTTTTTTGTGAAAATTAATATTTCTGCAGTCAGTTATGTTTTAGGGCTACCACTAGTCAAGCCAAGTAAGAAACTTTGTCTTTCCGGCATTCCCGCGGTGGATAAACTGTTCTTTAATAAACTCTCGTGTACAGTGGTGCCAGCGTTCCCTGTAGATAATATTCAAAAAATGTCTCCACCCTCCACGACGGTGGTGGAACGAATTGGTTTCAGTTGTATATGATTGAAACGAGTTAGGTCTATAGAAACTGTTGATTAACTGTTGGCTCCCAACTGAAGTGACAGCTCGAAGTGGGCCACAGGCAAGCGTGCATGACACATAAACCACAGGAACACTAAAAGCCTGAAAAGTTGACACAAAACCAGTGTGTTCAATATATGTCCACTAAACCACTTCTTTCTTCAGTATTTTATACACCATTCATCAGGCTTCTCCTGAAGCCAGTGGCGCTGGTCCATTGATTGAATTGATAGTATTTAATCACGACTGTAGAGATGTTGGAAATATGAAAACAATTCAGCAGATTAAGCTGCTAATATCTGCTTTCCAAGAACCTCACTGTTGCGCTGTTCTGTGATTGTACAGAGCAAAGCAATATGCAGATCTGTCGTGGAAATCATTGGCTTCCAAATAGGCTTTCCAATTGGAGGAACCAATTGGGCTACCCAACTAGATTCATGAGCCCCACTTGCTGGCCTATTGAATCCATTTGATTATTGGAGGGCCCATTTAGACCCCCCCCCTTTTTTTTGCCTGGGTGGCATTGAAAACTAGCATGCTTTTCCCTATTTGGCTGTACGTGTAGCCACTGCCTTAGCTCACTTGGTAGAGCACGTTATGCGGCATGCAGAGGTTATGGGTTGGTATCTTCCTGGTGGCATGTGGTTGTCTTTTCTCTATGTTCTGTTAAATTATCTTTCACTTTAAAAAATAAACTACTGATATCCCAGTGATTAATGATACAGTGAAGAAATATACGCTTCTGCTTTCTCTCTCTTTGTGTGGGTGTGGGGGAGGGGTATTCACATGACGTTGTGGGTGCCATTTTGGCATTCAACGCCCAGCTTCGGCGTTGCAAGCTGGAGGAGGGGGACACCAAAATGGTGACCACTGTGGCTTCAGTGCATATCTGCGACAAGTCGCACCCTTCCTGCAAGCGGCATTCCCCCCCCCCAAAAAAAAAAAATGCACATAAGTCGCGCCGGTGTTTAAGGCTCACCTGTTCCTTCGGTATGTGCTATAAAAACTGGATGAGGATTTCTTTGTTGGAGAGTGACGAAAATACATGCATGTGTTAGCTGCTGTGTGCAGACAACCCTCGAGCTCTGAAAAGCATGCCTTCTCCCACTGCCTTCCTTTTTTGTTGTCTTTTTACCTACCGGAGCACTCGTGCAGGTTTGTGCTCACATCGAACTGTCTCTCTGCTGCCCGGTTCCAGTTTTCACACATATTCAATGGCATGCAACTTCAATTTTGCATCGTATCTTCTTTGCCTCTCAGATGGTGTCATGTTGAGCTGGAACAACGCATGACGTGTACAGTATGCGACGCAGAAATTAACTTTTGAGGATGTGATTGGACTGGATGCGGCGGCAGCACGAAGCTCACGCTCCTGCCACATTCGGATCAATTGTTGCAAGAATGGGATTCTATTCGTAGAATAACATATTGAAAGTACACTTCTAGCACAGCGTGATCTGCATTCCACTACCTTGAAGAGCTTCCACACATGCACAGGTGGCCCCAAGGAGCACACACCTGCCACTGCACAGGTGCAGCTGGGTCACAGTGGAAGTGGATCACCGTAGCAGATCACGCTCTGCTAAAATCCTTTAATAACTCTATTCTTTTTCTCATTTACATGTTGGTTTTTGTTTCAAACATAATTACTGGGAACGGCAAAAGATGGCGCGCGGTGGTGTCATTTCTTGTCATACATAGGTCACGTCAATTGGTATATGTCTGCTCCAAACGCTCCTTTCCTGTGCCAAAAGGCACTTTTGGTGCTTCAAAAGCTGCTCCAAAATGACTTCAGCCAATCACATCATTGTGCTTTTTTTTTTGCCACTGCTCTGACTGCCCATTGAGATGCAGCTGCACGAAATGGCCATTTCTGTACCTTGTTGCAAAAGGTCACTTTGCCCCCTGTGTTATACCTCTGGTTGCTTCAAAGCAATGTCCTATATGGTCATTCCTCGTCACACGATGTATGAATGAGTTTTGTAGACCTAATCGGTCTGTAACAAATGCTCAGAACACTGCAATGGTTTCACAAAACTGAAGAAATCTTAGAAGCTTATGTGGTGCCAGTACTGTGCCTGCCTTTCTATTTCTTTTCTTTGCTTATTTTTGACACTTGAAAATAACAGAATTGTTAGTTTTCATCAAGATCACTAATCATGTGGAATTTGGTGCTTGATTGCATTAGGTGACATGCAACTCTATCATGAGCACCATCTATTGGAGCCAGTCCTATAACACTTGTTAAAACCATTGTGGAGTGAAAGTGGCTTGCCTGTCATTTTGGCTTGACATTTTGTCCATCTGCTTGTGTGTTAATGCAGTAATTTCGTGAAGCTTTCACTGTTTCTTTACATTTGCAGCCTTGATCTGGATGACGCTGATATCCTTCTTGATGAAGATGTCAAAGCTCTTCTTGATGATGTCAAACCTCTTCTTGATGAAAGCACTGAAGCCCTTTCTGAAGTGGACTCCTCTACCAAGCCACTGGAAGAAGTAACCAAAAAACTGGACTTCGAATAAGATCTTTAGTCAGAGTGTATTGTGTTTGTGTTATATGTACGAATGTCGGGTGCGGATTGGTTGACATTGCCACTGCATCATTTCATTTTTTTTGTATGCACTGAAATGTGCCTTTGTGTATAAAAACAAGCTATCGGGCTGGTCAGATACACCTGATAGTGCAGTTACTTTGGAGTGTTGCACTTGCCTAAATCTATATGGCATGAGCAAGTCTATGTGGTACTATATGTTCTTCCATTTTAATAAAAACCTGTCTTTGATATGAGCCATGTTTCTTCAATACTACTGTTCAATTCTAGTAGCTCATTTGACCACTACACATAGCTAGTACAATGCGAACTAGGATCTTTAGACGTTGTAAAGGCACCCGCAGAAGAGGCCACTGTAGAAGCAGCACAACATTCACTACTTTGAAAGGCCAGGTAGCCTAAAGGCACACACTTTCACAAAGTAGCACGGAAGCGCACAGTTTTGATGGTAGCATTGAACATTTAGGGCAGTCTTGGCTTCATTGCCTGCTGGTGTAGTAGTGCGTGCTTCCTGTATTAATTGCTGTGGAGCATACTTCACTCGGGCATCAAACTCTGATTTTAAGTTTCTTCTCAAATTTAATTGGTGTATTTCTGGGTTGTTTTGTACGACTGCAACCTACTGTCTGAGCCTTCATGGGCACTTAATGCAATAGGGCAAAACACCTTGACAGCATGCTCAAGTTGAAGGCCTGTACAACTTGAACCCAAAATTAAAGTTGTGCTTTGCGCTGCACTGTAGACCGCTTGCATCATAGATGAAGATTTTCTAGGTCACAACGAATAACTCGAAGTTTACTACAGTATGAAAGAAGCCTTTTCATCTGCAAGACTTGTTGCATATGAGTTGGTGCTCCTTTGATCACATTAGGGAAAAAGTCCCTGGAAATCCAACATGCAATGTCATCTGCTTGCTTGGATAATGGGTGGCAGCACAACAGTGCACATAATATACCTCTATATGCTGGCCACTGAAAACTGTCAGCTCTCATTTGGCTTCTCCCTTGAATTTAATCAGCACACTGTTTATGTTTAGTCCTGGTCAAACTCTGCAACACATTCATTTTGCCCACATGGCCCGTATATGGAAAATGACAGCCAAATCATGGAACTGTGTCACAGAAACGTTGCACAAAAAAATATGCTAGAGAAGAGAGTATATGATCACTGAAGACTAAATGGTAGGTTTGTGTGAATACTGTTTTTTTTTTATTTGAAGTGTGGTAATGTTCTCCGAATACTTTTGGTACGCAAAAAATGTTGAACAGGCATTTTCAAAACCGTACTTTTCAAACACGCAATCAACCATTGTACGCCCAGCAGACATACGACATACAGCCCGTTTCGGATATATGCGGATACCTGTCGGAGATCCGCCGATTTCCAGGCGATCTCCCATGGGCGTCCAACAGTGGTACATGTGTAACTGCAACAATCTCCAGTGGATATCCAAGGATATTCCCCGCGGATCTAATGAGGCCATTGGCATGTCATGCCTTCAGTGCTTTCATGAAGCAGGACTTGTCGACTAGCGAGATATGTCCGGCAGTTCCCATGGGCTTATATAAAAGCCCACAGAATGCCCAAAATCGGACATACGTCCACCATATATCAGATAAATGCCTCTATCACGATGTAAGAATATTTTAGGTGTTGCCACTGACCGCCCACAGCGGCGGAGAGCGCGCATAGATCATGTTCGCCCTCTAGTAGATGCGCCGACCGCAGCGGCGGGGGGGTGCGCTGTGGAGTAGTGGCCATTAAAGCCTATTTAGGGGCTTTAGTGGCAATTAGCTTGCGGAGCGGCGGACGCGGCTGAGTGGTTTGCACGGCTTTCGGTGCCGTTTTTATGCTGTTTGTCGGTATTTTACGCTGCCAGAGTGCATCACAAGGTGTGCACGTTAGGTTCGGCTTTCACGTTGTGGTAGGCACCGTGAACGAACAAAGTTTGCTAGAACTAATTTTTAAGGCGAAAGCCTTTAATGTCTCATCGTTGTAAGCAGCAGTTGTCGACAGAAATGTCACGCTTTTCAGTTGGTCGAAACGGTCGTGACGTCACAGTGCGCGAATTTCAAACGGGGCCAATGGTACTTTGGCTAGTAACCAGGCAACCAATTGAAGGGATCGTATAGTGATGCTCCAAGTAAGTGGGACTGAGCTTAGGTTAAATGCTTAATTACTCGATTAGAGTCATTAACTTTTCTAGTCAGGCCATATAAATAAATAAAACCGAGTAAGAAATCGGTCGAGCTCGGGAATCGAACCCCGGTCTTCGGAGTGTGAGACGAGCATGCTATCCACTCCGCCATGCCAGCTCGATGGTTTGGGAAGAACAAAGGTGCGTCTAGTGAATACGGTGTCTTCGCTCACTCCCATCCTCCCTTCCCTTCCGGCGAGGTTTAGGTGTCCACCGAGATATGAGAGACAGATACATTTCCTTTCCTCAAAAACCAATTTACCGACGAGTGAGGCATGGAACCGAATGGGCGATGGCGTTCTATGGACTCCTGGAAGCGTTGCAAGACGCAGGCGAAGCTTAACATCTTAACCACACATCAGTGACCGCGCTTTAGGTCAAAAAAGTGCCCCTCTGAATTTTGACGGGTGTCCACCGAGATATGTGAGACAGTTACTGCGTAATTTCCTTTCCTCAAATACAATTTTCATTTTCTTCATTACGGGCCATCTTTGTATTTCTTCTTCCACTCCCACTTCCTCCCTTCCTCTACGGTGCGGTTCAGGTGTCCACCGAGATGACAGAGAATTACTGCGCCCTTTCCTTTCCTCAAAAGCGTTCAAAGGGCAAGGCATCGCGCCGAACGGGTGGTGGCGTTCCGTGGACTGCCTGGCAGCGCTACAACACGCTGTCGCGTTCCACTCCTAAAGGCGAAGCTTAAGCGTCATTAATTAGCAGTTAATTAGTGTTCAGGCACAAATCAGTAATTAACCATTAATTAGTGATTTGTCGTCACTTAGCAATTGGTACTCAATTGCATGTGACGCCACCAGTGCCACAGAAGCAGTCAAAGTGGTGCGGAAAACGCTTTCGCCTCTACGCACTTTAGACATTCAAAGTGCCCCCTGAATTTTTTTGTGTCCCGGTTTGGGACCAGCCGCAGTAATCGTTGTGCCGACGCCGTGGACGTTCGTTGCGGCCTATGTAAATAGTGGCTGTAATGTTGGTTGCTGTGGCACACCTGAGGGGTCCAGCCTGGTCCAGAAGTCGACTAGACGCGATTATGCTTCGTACCTAACTGCAGATCGGTCTACAAAAAAAAAAAAGCGTCAAGTGTCAGCTAAGATCGAGTGTCACTTTTTAAAACTGCATCGGAGCCTGCTCGCCAAACACTTTGGCGCCAGGCAAACCCCAGAGCAGACAGGATATTGCAACCGAGCGACCACGTCTGCTTGAAGCACTTTCCCGAGCATATAAAATCGTACTACGCCAAGTTCTGCCAACGCACTTTTAAATGCACCCGAGAAACCATGTGCTGTTGGCGACTGCTGTGTCCTGTATTTTTCCCGGATGCCTCAAATATCTGACAAAACAGGCAGGTTCAAGAAAGCCTCCTAGCAAACGATAGTCTGCAGCCATGTGTGCCAAGCAGGCAAGCATAGCGGTCCGCACCCGCTGCTGCCGCACTGGCCTCGGGACGGCGTGTAAAAAATTGGCATTGGCTTAGCTTAGCTCAGCTATGCCAGGATATACGTAGCGAGAGGTACGATATATCTCTGGTTACGTCTAGTTGTTTTGCTTATCGCTCTCTCTCTCGGTTGGAGGCGAGCGGCGTCGGCGCACGGCGCCGGCAGCTGTGACGTCACCCGGCGGCTGCTCTCGATCAAACAAAAGCCAATTTTATAATTAGCGATAGCAAAACAGCCATCTATAATTTTGGGAAGGGTAGGATCTCGCCGGAAGGTTGGTTTGGTTTATGGTTTATGGGGCTTAACGTCCCAAAGCGACTAAGGCTATGAGAGACGCCGTAGTGGAGGGCTCCGGAAATTTCGACCACCTACGTGCACTGACATCGCACAGTACACGGGCCTCTAGAATTTCTCCTCCAAAGAAATTCTAGCCGCCGCGGCCGGGATCGAACCCGCGTCTTTCGGGTCAGCAGCCGAGCACCATAACCGCTGAGCCACCGCGGCGGCAATTAGCTTTAAGCGGTAACATATTCATCAATTAGCTTTAAGCGGTAACATATTCAGTAATATTCTTAATCGAACAACAGCACAAAATAAATACATTAATTAAAAATCCCCTGTGCCCTTTGGTTTCTGTGGCTGTTGGCTTCTCTCATATTTATAACGAGCCCCTCATTCCCCTTTCCTTGTCTGCTCACGTGATAGGGAAGCAGTTTCAGCGCTCCCAGACGACCGGCCAAGCAACGACATCGCTTAGCTTTGCAACGCACGGGGTTCGGCGTTTTGCGATGGTTGCGAGATATACGCCAGCAACTCTCGCGTCAGCGCTAGGGCGACCGTTTCTTCAGCGCGTGACGGTGCAAGTTAAGGCCGATTCACACGACGGACCGTTCTCCCGCGGCCCGCGCACTACGTGTGCATACGTCAGCACTTTGAGAGGCGCGCTGGATGCATGGATGGATGGCGGCCGACAGCGCGCCCCTCAAAGTGCTGACGTATGCACACGTAGTGCGCGGGCCGCGGGCGAACGGTCCGTCGTGTGAATCGGCCTGCACGGCCACATTCCTATCACTCGAGGCGAGGTTTCGCGTGAAAAAGCGCTCCGTGCGAGCCGCGCTTCACTTCCTTGAAAAGCAGTGGCCGCTCACTTTCCATGACGCATAAGCAGTTCCTGGGGCATATCTCGCCACCACCTCAAAACGCCGAACCCTGTTCGGGACAGCGTTGCAAACATAAGCGAATGTCGTTGCTTGATCGGTCGTTTGGGAGCGGTGAAACTGCTTCCCTATCACGTGGTTCTTTTTGTATTTCGCAGGCTTTCTTTTAAGTAAAATAAAAGAAGCTGTATCAGTGGTACTTGGCTGCAAACACGGCAAACGGTTATTTTTTATGGGATTTACAACTCCTTCATTGACACTTTCTTCCTGAAGGCAATAATTAAAAATATAGCTAATTAGTCTTTGCTAATTAATCACGTTTGCATAATAAAAAATACTGTAGTCTAGGACACGCGATTGTCAACAACCCTTAGTTGGTCTCACTGGACTAGGGAACATCCTCTTTTTTACAAGCGTGGTTTCTTTTAGCTGGGACACCCTGTATATATGTAATAATAACTGCGCCTTCCTTCGGAGCGAGAGCGCAGCCGCGCAGCGCACGCTGGCTATGCCCACAGCTTGCTACTGAATGCAGTAACTACAAAGGCAGGAACTGCCCCACGTTGGTGCGCCAGTTATGTGGGATTGCCAGCATCCTGGATTATAGGTGGCACTTCGCCCACATAACGCCGCGGGTACGGGCCAGAGAAAGCTGGGGGCATAGGCAGTGTGCGCCACGCGCCTGCGCTCTCGCTCCGAAGGAAGGCGCAGTTATTCAAGAGCACAAGTGTTTATTACACAGTAATCTACATTACAGAACACTGCACCTATCCCCATACCTCGGTACAACCCACAGTCCAGCCGCAACCCGCAAGCGTGCTAGAGGAGAGAATCTGCGGCCTGCTGTTTCTCGTAACGGCAGACACCCGGGGGACAGACTTGCAGTCTCCAATGCAGGTCGGGATGCTGCCCTTTTCTTTTGAAGCGAAAAGCTTCACTAGGCTCGTCAACACCGCGCTTCACGTGAGCCACCCCATGGCGCCGCCGCGGCGCGCGCTACGTCGCCACTTCTCCTCCTCGCCACCGTTTTACCCTTCGCCGCTGCAGCGCGGTCGTCGTCGCCGTCCCAAGAGGAGACGGTTCTTTCGCAAGGCGTTGCGAGAACGCGTGGGCGGCGGCTGCGGCGGCCACAAAAGAGGCCGCGCGCTGCGTCGCGAGCCAGCTGCTTGCTACTACTCTGATCACCGGGCCATCTTTATGTCTATACAGAAAGTGCAAGACATTGTGTCCATTGAAGAAGAAGAAATAAAGAGATTTTAACAGCCTTGTATAACGATATACAAGCTTTGTATACCTAAGACAACACGTTTTGGAAAAGCTAGAAAGCTATACCCAAATTGTATCCCTATGTGTGAAACCTTAAGCTAAACCACGAGCATCACCACGAAGCTTTTCGCTTCGAGATATCCAGGCTTAACACTTTAGCTAAGCCTCAGCCCAACTTTTTCTCGCTCCCTTTAGCCGTTATTTTTATGTATGCATAGCATGGATGGGGCAGTGCTGAGGTTCAGCAGGCCGGGGCGCCTGGACCTATTGCGTGTGTGCGGCCTCTTCCTCCCCCCCGACATGCATGTGTGTGTGTACAGGAAAGGGGGGTGTCCGGTCTCACGTGGGATCGCCGGTCCCTCCCTCCTCCGGGGCTCTGCTTGCCCGGAAGTGGGCTCTGGCTCCGCAGAGTCCGCCTCGCTTCGCCAGTGGCCTATCCGTGCTCGAGCTCGTTCGTTAGAGGCACGAGCTCGATGCGTACCACGCTAACGTACTAGGAGCGAATCGCCGTCACGTCGCCGACGCCACCGCTACCGACGCAACCGGCCACCTTCGCAACCGTCGTCGCCGCCGGGGTGGCCGCCAAGAAAGAAGGATACCCGGGGCTCCTGGAGCGAAGTTAGCGGCCAGGGCTGGATTAACAGTGTGAGGGCCCGGTTCAAAAAACAAAAGAGCAAAAGAGCACCCCCTCCCCCCCCCCCCTTTCCTTCTGCTTCACCCGCCCCTCTCGTCGTTCTTGAGACTTGACACTTTTAATAATTCTGTACAGAGAACACATGCCGCATTTACTCGAACAATCTCCGCAGTGTTCATGAACATCTGCTGGACGTCTACGTTCCCGTAGAGCACGCGGACAGACTGTGATCAGGATTGAGCTATTCTAGGTGATAACGGGAAATAAAAAACATCCTCCATCGAAAATCAGAACGCGCACTGAAAAATCGATTTCTCGAGTAGTTATTTGCTTCGCCAGTTCGCTAGTGCGCGCTTTGATTGCCTGCGTGTGAGCACTGTTGAAGTAGAGGGGTGGATCGTTTTCATTAACTGTTTGCAAATTCGTATAGCTAATTCACTAGGAATCGTCTGGCTATTTGGTGAGTTCACCCAGCAACACGAATTTAAGCTCTCCAAAGCAGTGTTTCGTTGAACTGTGATATTATGCATATTCTATATGCCGACTTAGCGCAAAGCGTAATGTAAATGGTTTATTATACAAATGCTTTCATCATGCGGGAAGGCTGAACCTTTTCGAAAAGGTGGCCTCTGCAGAAAATTACATCGATACTTTGTGGGAATCCTGGCTTCCCGCCGTTGCCTTTGCGCGGCTGTTGCCGGCTTCCCGTGTTGTTTCTCCTCTTTCCCTTGCTCCCGCTCCAGGCGGTGGAGAGGCGGCTAAGTGACTAATCTGGCCACAGCTCCGCCTCGGCTCCCCAACGGCCTTTGCCATTGGCGCCTTTTGGCGGGAATTCGGGACCCGCTTGGGCGGCCGCGCGCCGCGCGACAGTCCGACCGGGGCCCAGAGAGAGATCCCTCCGAGACAGCGTAAGGTGCGTACGCTGCTGTTTGTCCGTGCCGGCCTTTGCCGTTCGGACCAGGGCATACTCGAGCTCGCCCGCACGTGTCCTCTGACCTGCAGCGGCTCGAGCCTGTCCAGCGGGGTCCAGCGACCTCCGACAGGCGTACCTTGCCTTGATTGCCCACTCTCTCTCGCAACCGGCCCAACGGTCGACACGAGAGAGAGATCACAGCACTGCCGCGGGGACATTCTCCTGCAGCGGCGTGCTAGCGGCGCGCATTGCTCTAGTCGCTTCGTGCGCGCAGCGGAGCCTTGCTCCTCGCGCGCCCCCCGGGACGGGGTGACGACTGAGTGTTTGTGTATCTGCTGAAGGACGACGTGAATAAGCGTCTCCTTTGTGAACTTGGAGGCCTATTTCTTTGCGGCGAATCGCTCTCCTCCCTGCGGAGGTTGAGTGCGCCGCAGCGGTGCCCCAGGGTATGTGTGGTGACGGCGGATCGGGGCCCTTGGCTCGCGCGAAGCCCGAACCCGCGGTGGTTGGTGGCCTGTGTCCACTCAGAAACCCACAACTTAACTTCCCCAAAAATGTTTTAATAACACTCTCAAATACACAGTGTACGCATTTAAATTTATACACATCTTGTCCACTTAATATGCAGTACATTTACAATTTTACACACAATATGCAATTTTAAAATATAAGGAAGCGCATTCATATTTCACACCCCCTTTTCTCCTTTGAACTTACAGAATAAATTTATTTTTGCAGACATTTTACACTTTTACATAATGTAGAAAATACTTTATGCATTTCCCAGAAATTCAACCCTTAACTGGAGCGTGTAAATGTAATAAGAATTTTGATAAGAAGTTTACTCTTTCTATTCCTCTTCTAAGCAAAGGAAGAAAGGCATTCACATTTCTACAAGCGTTTTCGGGCCTTTTGCAGGGAGAGTTTGTTGATCAGATGTTCAACATTGACCCGCCTCAGAATCTCCGTCTCCACGCTTAGCAACGGCAAATCGCTCAGGCGGCTATCAGTCATCGTTGATCGAAGCCTGTTCTTGATGAGTTTCAGTTTGCTGAATGATCGTTCGCCTGTGCAGTTCGTAACCATCAAGCACAAAAAAAGTCTAAACGACATGAGCATCCGGAAGTGAACCTTCAAGCTTTTCTCGAATTAGAAGTTTCAGCATGTCTGTCGCAGAAGAACAGCCTTCATTGCTCGCAGATGAAATAAACTGCTCAAGCTCATCTAGAAATTTGCCGGCCAGATCAGAAGGATACTTTGTGGCGAGGTCTATTGCCTAGCCGCCGCTGTGATGGGGAAAAGCTCTTCCAATCCGCAATAACAGCAAATTGCGAGCAGGCTTCGGTGTGAGCGCCCAAGCGAGCTGTGAGCGCATGCAGGAGGTTGTCGATCATGACGAAGAAGGTCTGACAGCGAAATTTAGCTGAAGGATCTTGCGTCTCTGGTGTGCTTGTACATTCAGCGCTGTCGTGTCGTGTCGAGTGTTTCGGTTTTCTCTGGGTGCTTGCCTTGTATGAAGCATTGTCCGACGCTTCCTTCGCAAGTTTTTTCAATTTCATCGAACCTCTCTCTTAAGCCGGATACATAATCACACAACGATTTCACAAGGCTGACAGCAGCATTCAGTGAGAGCGTTGGGCTTTGAAGTGCCTTGCTGGTGGCGTTGAAACGTTGCCCAAAACTCGACCATCAGTGCAGCAACGTTGTCATTGTCATCAGCAAACACTTTGCCTCATGCTTCGTTTCTCCTCTTTCATTTTGACCTTCGGATAGTTCCATCAAGGCGGCTATGATTTCTTTAGGAGCCGGCCACGAGAGCCCTCGTTGCGTCCGCCTATAGGGTCCGCTCGAGCTGACCGCCGCGTGTCTGAGACTTGCTTTGGGATTACCGCTGTCGCGTTTTGTTTCAGGTGGGTCTTGAGTACAGCCCAGCGATGAGTGCATGCAGCAAAGAAAACGTATATACGCTGTACAAGCCCGAAAAACTAACGGCTTGCACACAAGAATCTACAGCATGTGCCCCGACCAGGTTCAGTGAGCGGGCAGCGCAAGGGATAAAATTAGCTTCAGGGTTGATTTTTTTCAATTGTGCCTGCATGCCGGAGTACTTGCCAGCCATGTTACTTGCGTTGTCGTATGACTGGCTGTTGTGACTCTACCCCCCCCCCCCCCTCCCCCCCCCCCCCCCACTCTTTGTGTGTTCCCGCCACATCCATCTTCACATACGCCTTTCCCAGAGACAGTGCGGGGTTCTGCTAAAGGGGTGTTTCTCCAAGCACGCGCTCTCATGCGACCTCCTGAAAAGAAAGGTGGAACCGGACACGAGGGACGGATACGACTCCTGGATTCCACGTACCTCCACTGCGGCATAGCTGCCACCACGTGTTTTTCCCGACTTAAGGAGTTCCCCTTAAACAGCACCCAACGCAGCAGTATTGACCGTGCGACCATGTGTGTACATCCGTCAGGGTGATATGACTCAACGCCTGCTGCCACGTGAGGAGACGAGCGTCTGCCATTCAACCGCGCCTCGCTCTTTTGTCAACTGCGCGGGTGACGCCACTGCAAATGTTCGCCTTTGGGCGTTTCGTTGAAACAAGATATGGGATCCCCCTGGCCGGAAAGGACACTTCCGGGTATCCAAGTGACTCAGCCGAGGAAGACGATGAAGCGGGGAACGCCCTTAAGGAGCACCCGGACGAAGTCCCTACGATTGGTCGAAAAAGGCGGGAAGACCTCGGGAGGGACTATTTAAAGCGCTCGACACGTTCATCGAGGAGCGATTTCCTCAGCGTTTCCCTGAGACTTCTCAGCTTTTACCCTGTTTGTCATTGTTTGTAAATAATTTTTGTAAATATGTGAATACAGTTTTTCCTTTGCGTCTCCTACTCCCTTTCTCCGGCCCACGTTCCTTCATCCGTCGGCACAGCGGTGGTGCTCCTGGACCCGATGCCTGGTGGAACACGCTACTAGCCCGGCAAAACATATCATGGCCACGACAGTCTTGGAAGTTAACTCCAAGATTTTTTAGGAAGTCAAGCGTTGACTTCGCGAGATGTCTGGTAATGGGTAAAAACCCGAGAAAGTGTTCTTCAGGCTCATCCTCAGCGACGTAGCGAATGACCACTGTAAGCTGGTCCTTGTGACTCGAGTCAGGTGTAGAATCAACCGAAAGAGAGAAGTACTTGGCATTTGCAATCTCTCAAGTGATTTTCTTTCGGACTTCAGTTCCGAGAGCTTCTACAACCTCTTCCACAATGGTTGAGGAGAGGTAGGATGTCTTGCTGCGTCCAACATTTCCAAAGTTCTTTATATGGGCAGCGAGAAAAAGATCAAACTTGGCCATCAGTTCAAGAAACCCTAGAAAGTTGCCATTTTGGGATGATCCGATTAAATCATCAGATCCCCTGAGAGAGAGCCCTCGTTCTGCCAGAAACATTACAACAGCAACCACGCGTTGAACGACATTTCTCCAGTAAGTTGCCCGTTCCAAGCAGTGTTTTTCAAGGTATCGAACGATTGAGGCTTTAGCAGAATGTCGCTTGCACAGGTCAAGCACGCATTGTCTGTGACATTGACTTTCCTCATGTGCCTTCAGCTTCGCATATGCCTTGTTCCATCCCAGCAAACCAAAAACCTCTCAGAGACATCTAGCTAGACGTCTCTGAGAGGTTTTTGGTTTTCTGGGATGAACTGAACCCATCTGGCTCCGAAATCTGGTCCTTTCCTGCCGACATCAGGGTACAAGGAAAGCAGTACTATACGGATCCTTTGGAGGCACTGTAGAGCATCCATTCGCGTAAGACAACTTCGCCGCTGGTGCAGTGAACATAGAACATTTTTTGCTTGAAGTAGCGGTAGCCTTTCGATGTCGCGTCAGTTGGCTGAAAGTACCTCTTAGAGCGAGAGCAATCACCTTTCATGTATCTAGCATTATCACATACATTCTGGTTTTGTTCTACCCAAAAGTTGATAGTAACTGCGCGCAGGGGAAACCAGTCAGCGGGATCCGTGGATGTGCAAGGACCGTCACCAAGCACTGGCTGACTGTAACACGGCGTCGGAGAATCCTCCTCGCACCAGCCGGAGAGCGTATCTCCCCGGGCGCCGTGCCCACACAAGCATTTGCACGAACACACGAACGCACATCAGCACACGTGGCAGCGAAGCACCCTCGGGCAAGCCCATCGCGGGAAGCGCCAGCCGGCGGCGTCCCTGGCGCGGAGCCGGCCCAAAATGTCCGCCGACTTGAATGAAGCCCCGGCGTTCGCTGCACCATTCCCACACGGCGGTGGCACGGTGGAGAAACGTAACAATGCTTATTTATAAAACTATTTATAGAGAACGTGCATACGGTGTTTTAAAGATACCTTAAACTTCCCGCGTCAATCGTCCCCAGATCAAGTATAATAAATGCTCTTCCAGTGCTTTCCGATAACTATACATTAGATGTAATTTTTGAATCTCTTACCCTTCAGGTCAGCAGATGGTGTGATTGTCCTATTAGTCAACCGTGTTACGACGAGCACAAAGAACAGGGAAGACTGCAGAGCACAAAGGTTTCACTGCTCACGCACACCGACGAGTCAACCTCCGGACAAAATGCGAGCTTCGCGCCGGCGCCACTTTTAGTACATTGACTGGGCCACCTCCGACGCCGAGTTTTGTGTAAGGTTTGGCGCGTTGCTCTTTTATCCTGTTGTCTGACTACGGACAGTGCGCGAGTTGGACAGGATACCATTGCGATCGTTTCGCTATCTATAGATGTGCGCCGTTTCTTCTGCATCATAAGTGCCGCACTGCCGGGAGGATCTCTGAATGCGGCAGAGGTAGGTGTTAGGTGCCTTCGGAGTGCACGCATCCAACCGGCTCGAAGTGCCATGTTCAACTCGGCGGTCCATGGTTGCATGCACTAGGGGAGTGTGTATATCAGGGAGAGAGCAGCTGGAAAGTGATGATCGTTGAAGATGCAGTTTATGCATTTTTCTTTCACGAGGGAAGAGGATTGCGACTGGCACGGTATTTAACCACCATCGCACTTGTTCTCGAGCTACGTGGACAGTCCCCACGCTCAAGCAGCCGTGGAAAGGGTCCGAGGTATGGCCAGGCAGTTCATTGCAAAACGCTATGTATGTGCTGTAAATATTTCCTGTGCACAAATCTTTTTCCATTTGATGTTCCTCTCTCACGTCTCCTTAAAACCGACTAGCAGGAATTAAGAGACGACGACGGCAGCGAAGAACCAAACGATCACTCCTTCTATAATGGGAGAGTCCTATACCATATGCCAGCTGCACATTTGGGGCGCACTGCGGTCCGGGATACCTGACGCTCCTGCTACACGTCACAAGGACCTGTCAAGGGCCTCAAAAGCACTTAAAGCTCTGGCGCGGCGATCGCGAGTCGCCCAGCATCGGACTGTGCACCCCGCATATACGATCCCCACGGATCACGAGGTGAGCGGCAGGAAGAACTCAACGCACGAGAACAAGAGCTGCCGATCCAAGGTCACCTAAACTCATCCCAAACACGAGGGTCCGTGCGAGGCGGGCTGGGAAGGAGAGGCGAACGGGAGACGCGGCCGAGTGAAGACACAGCAGCAACGTAGTACTTCCCGGCCTGCAGGTACTCATAGAACCATTGTTAAGTTTTAATAAACAGTTCTCTTTCATCGAGTGTCCAGCGTATTGCTGTCACTTAAATTTCATTAGGAGTTTGCATTATCATGAAAAGACAATATAATTTAGAAATCTCTACATTAACTTAGTTCCGATGATTTTGTTTTTGTTGTCAGCGCATGAAACGAGGTTTCAAACCGAAACCGCTCTTTATGCGCCTTCGCATTGCTTGCTCCGAAACTGTTGAACCGTTTCTGCCCAGAACGCCTATGAGCCAGTCTGCGTTGATCAGCTGGGTCAGCCCCGTCCGCTCCATCGCTCTGCGCGATGCATGGGTTCTCGGCCGAGTGCAATTTTTTTCTTTCGACTGGGGAACTATGAGCTGACTTCGGCATTAAGCATTTGATGCGATGAAAATCTTTTTTGCGCGGAGGTAGAGAGTGAGGAAGACGGAGAGAGAGTGATGTCGCAGCTCGGAATTGTGCCTGTCACGATGAACGATGCGGATGTGCGAGGCTTCTCGAGTGACCGAACATACCGCAGCCACCACAGCGCCGGTGCGGCCGCAGGGATTCCTCTTCGCGTCTTCTACACATTCATTATTTCAATAGATAATCTCTGTTTCAATCATGGGAAACCAGCAGGAAACTGATTTGGCTTTTCGGGCCAAACCATGAAATCCGCCATTTTGTCCAGCCCTCTGGGGGTCCCCTAAGCACGGGGGGCCCGGTTCATTTGAACCCTTGAGAATCCGGCCCTGTTAGCGGCCCCAGCACCTCTACGGAGGCCAGCAGACGGCGGCCCCGAGGAAGCGGTGCGTTGCCACATGGTCCTGTCAGGACGGCGCGTCACCGCCGCTGTCACACCCATCGGCCACCCCCTGGACCGCCCAACGAAGAGTGGAGTGTGGGGCAGCTCCGGGTGCCTTTCCCGTTTCGGGGCTACACTATTACGGAGCGGGACGCGGAATCGGGCGG
This sequence comes from Amblyomma mixtum, assembly GCF_055824585.1. Classification (NCBI taxonomy): domain Eukaryota; kingdom Metazoa; phylum Arthropoda; class Arachnida; order Ixodida; family Ixodidae; genus Amblyomma; species Amblyomma mixtum. The sequence goes on from NC_143014.1 coordinate 26,418,391, forward strand.
TGCCCACATGCCCCGTTCTCCGGACGCTGTCACTTACGAGGCGTGCGGTACGCCCGTCATACACGACTGGCACTACACCGGGCGCCTGCATCCCGAGGCCATGGAGACCACCACCGTTTCCGCAGTGCCCTGCGAGCAGGCACCAGCGATATCCAGCGAGGAGCTGGCGGCGATGGTGCGCGGCCGGATGCAGGTGGACCCGGGTTTTGCAGCGCTGATGGCCGCGGAGGAGCGGGCCGTGGTGGTGAGGGAGGCGACCGGTGCGAGCACAGCTGACGCTGGGCAGTCGATGGGCGCTCTTTAGGACCATGACAGCTTTTTTCGTTATTTTTAAGTACTATATTTCCTTTGTTTGTTTCGCTTCTTTGTCGAGTGGTTAATAATTTGTACAGCATTGCGTAATCCGGAGTGAATGTTATCTTGTATTATTTGGTTTCTGGCGTGCATATAGCATCTCACCATCTGGTGCTTTCTTATCCTTTGTCATTATATTTCTCTATTTTATATTCATCCATACATAGCATTTATCGTAGCGCGTTAGGGGACAGGAAGGACTCCTCCTTATGCAGTGCCATATTGCATGTCTGTCGACGGATGTACGGCTGGCTTTCCAGACCGACCAGGGCACTTAAGGAGAGAGGGATGCGGGCATTTGCGCTGTCTCGAGGGCAGCCTGTGCTGCTCCTTTTCGACTGCTGCGAAACCCCCTCCGCTAACGGAGGCATGGTACGGCTCTGGACGCTGCCTGACCCCCCCGCTAGGCCCACCGGTCGCGCGGGGATCGCGGCTTCGCTCCGTGGTGTCGTGCTACGTGGTCCGCTGATTGGGCTGCGGGGGCATGACGTAGGCGCAAAGTTGTGCTTGCTCCGGGGCCGGTCGCGGGGGCGCAGGGCAGCTCGAGACAAACGAGCGACAAGTGCGGAGTGCACGGGGCCGGACGCAAGCGGCAAGGTACGTGAGCGACCGTTATTCGCTGTCCCCGAGGCCTTTGCCGACGGGTATTCGCTTGCCTTGTCGTACAGGTCCCCAGCATCACAAGCCGAGAGCCGCCCTTGCGGAAACTGCGAGCGCCCGGCGAAACCCGCCGAGTAACCGCCGCCGTAGACATACATGTAAGTTAGCAGCGGTTCGCGCCACAGTTTTCCCGCCGCACCTAGCGTTATGCATATAGCGGTTATATACTGTATATAGCCGCACCGGCCTGCGCGCGCCATCCCGTGTCCGTGTGCGCACCTGCTACGGCCCGCTGTCGGGTGGCGGTGGACGCCAGGTGAGCACTAGTTGAAGGAGCGCAGTACAGTGCTTGTGTTTGTATTGTAGTTGTCTGCACAATAAATACGTGTACTGTGAACGCGCTACTTCTCTTGGATTGCGAGCGCACGAGCGCGGCAAGAGCAGACCGGACCTCTTTCGGCTTGGTTCTCGAGCCACGCAGTGAGTCTCTCTCTTTGCACGTCCCCGGGACATGTAAGGTTTGGTTTGGTTTATTGGGGTTTAACGTCCCAAAGCGACTCAGGCTATGAGAGACGCCGTAGTGAAGGGCTCCGGAAATTTCGACCGACCACTAGGGGTTCTTTAACGCGCACTGACATCGCACAGCACACGGGCCTCTAGAATTTCGCCTCCATTGAAATTCGGCCGCCGCGGCCGGGATCGAACCCGCGTCTTCCAGGTCAGCAGCCGAGCGCCGTAACCACTGAGCCACCGCGGCGGGGCGGACATGTAAGGAAGCCCACTCTTGGGCTATGTACTGACCCTGTGCGCGAAGGGATTTAAGGAAGCACTCACAACTTGCTGCACTTCGCCTTCTTCAGCCATGCTATACCGAGCTGCTACTTCTTTCTTTGACCGCACGTTTATACTAGGGCTCAGTGCTGACAATAAACGTTTTCCAATCCAATCCAATACAGGGGCATGGTGCTATGGAAATGCGTGAACACTGATGCCGATAGCAACAGGGATCCCGGAGGAACTATCCTATTAAGCAGTTATCGGTATTTTCGTCCGTTACTGAAGCACGAAAGGGCTCAAGGGGTTAATTGAAAAGAAAGTAGAAGAAAAAAGAACTACGTGCCGCCAATGGGATCGGAACCCACAACCTCCGTATGTCGCGTACGGTGTTCCAATTGAGATACAGTCGAGCCCACTTATAGTCTGACTGTCAAGGGAATTGCGTTCGTTGTATCCGAAGTTCGTAGTAAATTGACTTGTTTTACTGAGGGAAAGGTAGAATTTAGTTCTTTAAAAAGTGTGTTGTGCGCGTCTTTTTCTTCAAACCAGACCCGAAGTTCTGAGTTCTCCATCAGCCATGGGTTCCTAGCTGAGACCCTTGCTGCGGACGAGCGGCTTTCGGGGCGCGATAACACCGATAGCGATTGTGGCTTTCACGCACCTGGTGATAGGTCGGCATACTTGCCTTAGATACTTGACAAAGTTGTCAGAATGCAGAGACGAAGCTACCGCTGCGCATGTGCGCGCAGAACGTACAGTTCGCGCCCCCTTATGTAAACCGCTCGAGCAGAACACTCGGCTTCAAATCACCTTGCAGCATAACCCTAGAAGCCAAGTGCACTTTAATTGAAAACCATCGATTACTGTATGATTTCGGTTTCAACTGCTTGGTGCACACTGCTAGGCCGCTACACAAGGGTGACGGATACTGGACTCGGCCGTCTGAGCGCTGCCTGCACGCGGCCACAGCGCACAAGGCGGAGATACAGTAGGGCAGGCGACGCACGGCACCCTGATGGAACATCTCGAGACTAGTATTCGGAAGGTAAAAAACGTAGCGCAAAGAGACGAGGACACAGAAAGACGGAGGCCGTCTTTCTGTGTCCTCGTCTCTTTGCGCTACGTTTTTTACCTTGCAGTTATGAACCAACAAGCCCAAGCATATACCCTTCTGTAGTATTCGGACTTTCAAATTGCTATCATTTGTTGATCACCGGCTGCGTGGAGTAGTTTCGCTTTCAAAGCAGCCCCTTTATCGCGCTCACCAAGCCGGCAAACACACCCGCACCGATTGAACTGACAGCCTCTCAGGACGCTTGGCCGGCGGTTAAGTAAAATTTCAAATGCCGGGGGTCGACACTATTTTTGAAGGGATCACGGCAGCTGGGACGCGTGCTTCGGTCACTGCGCTGTGGGGGAAGCGCACGTTTTTCGTCTTCGGAGGAGAGTTTAAGGCGCATACTCTTTCGTTATAACCGAGTGATGCGGCCATAGTTGTTCATTGTATATGAGACGCAATGCCACAGCCATAATACATATTTTTGACGGTAGCTACACCCTCGTTCGTAATAAGCGAGTGCTCGTTATAACTGCGGCCGTTATAAGTGGGCTCGACCGTATACGGCGGCGGCTGTCCGGTCTTCTGTGCTTTCGGGGGCATATATGTTTCGTGTAACCTGCGTTCAGCTCCAGACTGTAAACAAGTTTGCCGCACGCTTGGTTAGAGTTAAGTTTAAGGTTAGGGTTCGATTAGGTAGGTTTTTAACAGAGACATTAACAACTAAAGGGTTTGCTAAAAGCATGCAAGGCGATCGGTACGGTGAGCTTGTATGTCCGGGCACGTTCAAAATTGGCGAGCTTCTTTCCAGTGAGCTCATGTTCAGGGAGCTTTCGTCCGGGCACGCATGCCCACATCACAAATTATGTGGACCGCGGACAACGCACCATCGTTGTGTTGCACTAAAACGCGGTGCAAATTGTCATGGCTCATTGTCCGAGCGCTCTACAAACGAAAACGCGTTGCTTTAACATCGAAATAGCCGCGCGCTGTTAAAGCGCGTCAAAGTCGTTTCTTGCGGTGTAAAATTCAATTTTTGACGGCTCATGATCAGATTTATAGGTAGTGCCTGGTGTGAACCAGGTGGTGGTGAAAAAATTTATTACTGGCAATCCTCGAACATCGTCATCGCTACAATGTAGGCAGGCAAATTTATGGACATGCCACACAAAATAGAAGAAAGATAATTATATTCAGTGGCATATAAGGAACGCTTTTCACATGCAGCTTGACAGTGTTGCATTGGAAGGTTGCTATCAGTTTTTAAAACATCTAAGAAACAATAAACAGCGGTAAATTTGCCCTCACTGTAGTGCTATGCAAAATTGTGGCCTGAAATTGTTAAAAGCCACATACACCACAACAATCTAGTTGTTTTTGTGGCATCAAGTTTCAGCTTATCATCCCGATTTGTAGACTGCCTCAGGGCAACCCGAAGGCGGGAAAACCTGCTGTGTTGAAGAAAAGTTTGCTTTAAAATGCACAACGTTATTGAGGTAAATGGTTTTTGTTATAGCTGCAGTGAATGCTGTTGACATGACTGGGGAGAAGCGGGATTCGGGTCTCGCATAGGTCTTCTGCGGGCGAGACTGATGTTGCTGAAGAATTCAAAACGAATGGCGGTGGCCGAGTGCATCGCATGCGGGAGGTTCGATTCCGAGTTGTCGCCGTTTACAATATGCCGGTGATACAATATGCATACTCATGGGGATGACACATAATTATAACGAAAGACAACATCCTGGTTGCACTGTGAGATCAGAAAATTACATTGCACTCCAATGGGCCGCACTCCTAGTAGTGACCCGGAACCGGGCGATAGCTCATGGTCTCCTTCACCGAATTCAAGGTACCACGAACAGGGAGGTTATAAGAAATTCTTTAAAAGGTTAGTGTTGTGTGCGCGCGAAACCAAGCACGCGTGTTATCGCGTACTGTCTGCGCATGCTCACTGCCCGGCTATCTCTTATCGGGTAGCCCGTGCTGGCTTTAAAAGACCGCTCGCACGGGCCCACCGCGCTCAGTATGTAACCTGTTGGCTTCCTGCCAAGTAGCAGGAATAAACGTTCCTTCGATGCTACATCTACGCCGCCCAGTTCTTGGATGCCAGACATGACATATTGGCGACGAGGATGGGACGACCGCCGTAAGGAATTCGCAGTGTGAAGAACCTGGCCCCCGTGTAAAAGCTTCCCGCCACGAAGATTTCCCTGCGGTGAAATTCCTGAAACTGGCATCACGGCAGCCGAAACTTCCAAGTGAGTCATGAGTCACATCGGCCACATTGAACCTTTCGACGAGACCACGAGTGACTGGCGCTCGTATGAGGAAAGGTTGAAAGCCTATCTTTTGGTCAACGATGTTCCAGTAGCAAAGAATGTTCCTGCTTTCCTAAGTCTCATCGGCGCGAAGACCTATGCGCTGCTCAAGTCGCTGACGGCACCGGACGCACCGTCGTCACGAGAGTTTGACAGTCTTCTGAAACTCCACCTGGCGCCGCAGTCGTCCATCATCGCAGAGCGTGCGAAATTTTACAAGCGGTCACAGCGAAGCGGTGAGTCCATTACAGAATTTGTCGCGGAACTTCGAAGGCTGGTGCAGAGTTGCGAATTTGGAAGTTTCTTGGATGAAGCGCTCCGGGACTGTTTCGTTTGCGGCCTGCTCCGCGAGGACATTCAGCGTGTATTATTCACAGAAGACAAGAAACTAACCTTCCAGAAGGCCGTAAATAGAGCTCTTGCCATGGAAACTGCAACTAAAAGCGCAGCGTTCACGCATAACAGCGCATCCCCGGCGTACGAAGTGAATAAGGTTCGAGGCGAAAAGCAGTCTGTGATGTCGCCAAGCTGCTTCCGTTGTGGGTCACCCAATCATTCTAGCGAAGCATGCCCTCATATCGGCGATACATGTTATAATTGTAACCGAAAAGGGCATATTCAACGCGCCTGCAGGAAAGGAAAGAAAGCTAGGGAGGCAAAGCCCCGGAAACGTGTGAAGATGCTCACGTCCGTCCGAAACGAGTCGTCTGTCCCACTTAAATCAGTCAACGCAGACCCATTTACTGTACCCGTGAACGTTGACGGTGTCCTACTGACGATGGAGCTTGACACCGGCGCAGCCGTATCCGTCATATCATGGCGCGAATTTCAGAGGCTGTTTCCACGTAAGCGACTTCAGCCAGCATCGTTAAAGCTGCGCACGTATACTGGGGCTATGGTAAAACCGAAGGGTCTGGCGAAAGTCGTCGTGCGCCACAACGACCAGAGCGTGGAGCTTCCCCTGTACGTCGTGGACACTACAGGACCGGCACTCCTCGGCAGAGAATGGTTGCAAGATATTCGTCTGGATTGGAAGAACCTAGTTTTTTTTAATCACCTTGGTCTCTCTCGAGAAATGTCAAAGCACTGGCAAGAAAAGCTGGAAGCCATGCTAGACAGCCATTCCGAACTTTTCAAGGATGAGCTAGGTACCATCACGGAAGAGCAGGCCGAGCTTGTCCTTCGCGAAGGGTCACAGCCGAAGTTTGTAAAGGCAAGAAGCGTTCCCTTTGCTCTGCAAGGTGCAGTAGAAGCTGAACTTGTGAAAATGGAGAAGCTTGGCATCATAACGCCTGTTGCTACAAGCGAATACGCAACGCCCTTGGTACCGGTAGTGAAGAGGGATGGAAGCCTCCGACTGTGTGGCGATTATAAAACCACCGTCAATCCCTCTCTGGAAGTAGACCGCTACCCGCTACCTCGGATAGATGACCTTCTAGCAGCGCTTGCAGGAGGAGAGGAATTTTCGAAGATCGACCTGAGTAGGGCCTACCAGCAGGTAGTTATGGCGGAAAGCTCCCGGAAACTACTGACGATAAACACACATAAGGGCTTGTATACTATGAACCGTCTGGCTTTCGGCATTTCGTCCGCCCCAAGCATATTTCAAAGAATTATGGACAACATGCTGAAAGGGTTGCAAGGAGTCAGTTGCTACCTTGACGACATCCTGGTCACAGGCAAGACAAACCCAAGCAACCACCGATATCCTTCGGACGGCCGACAGAGGTCTGTTTCGGATGTTCTGTACGTCCGCTGAACATCCGCAAACAGCCGGTAGACGTCCGTCGGCCGTCCGAAAGGTGGCCAAAGGTATACGGTTCGCGAGCCGACGGACGTCCAGTTGAGTACGTCCATTGGCGGATCTTTCTCGGATATTCGCATATATGGTGCATGCGTGCTTTTTTCACTCCGCCCGATGCAATAAAACCAAAAACAATTTGATGCATAGCAGGCATATTTTATTGTGGTTGATGATACATCAGCCGAGTGGTTATATTCGGAAAATTTCTTAAATGTGACTCTTCAAATGTGGCAAGCTTGGGACACACATCCGTAATCTTCCCACCCACAGGATTTCTGAAATAAAAAGAACGCGGCAAACATCAGTCATGTGAAACAAGTGGCACAATGCAGTAGCCTAAGTAAAAACATTCGAGCCAATTAATAGAAGTGTTTAATGCTGTAAGTATAACAGACAATGCACTTTAACAAACACCTCAATAAGTATAAGGCAATAACAGCTCTCACTTTTCCACACCATATTTGACAATGTATCTGTTCTTTATTTATTCTCATGGGCCTTTGGGCACTAACCTGCACAGCACTGTACGCGACTGTGCACAGAAAGCCGCAAAGCTTCCGTTGAGAACCACTGCGAACTACACGTACTTCCTATGGTCTGCCTTTCGCGCGTTGTCACTCTTTATATAGTCACAGTGAACCTAGCGATGCCTTAAAAATTACCGACGATTACGTTACTTCCTAATGCGAAATTTGAGCGCAGCAAATAAGCTGTTTCACCTTTTCGATAGTGAGTCAACCGCAGCTGCGGAGTTGGTTTCAGGGACAACGCCGCCGATGCCGACACAAACAATATGATACCCTCGCTTCCGCAGCGCTAAGAACCAGGTCTAGCCGTGGGAAGGTGGTCACGTATTCGTCGACGTGCCGGGGCCTACGTGAAATAACCGGCGCGTCGGCAACTGAAGAGCACCCTATCCGCCACACAAGAACAGGGGGGGGGGGGGGGACCCTTTCCTCCTCTTTCTGCATGGCGGCGACGGTGTTCTATGCAGTCACGTTATCTTGACTCTCTAGCGGCGTCAGCGGCATCCAGCGGTATCAGTCGGTCGTTATCAGTCGGTCGCTGCTAGCGCTGGGGGGATGAAAGGGGGGCGGAGCTGGTTACGAGGCCGACGACGACGCGAAACCCAGGAACGGACGCCAAAGAGCTGCGCTCTAAAATTAACAAGATGGGAAAATACTCTGTCCCGCAACTTTGAAGAGGAGTGGGAATTAGCCGCGCGAGTTGAGGGCTCCCGCAGCTGTGATGTAGGCCCCCGAAAGTGTGAGAACAGCACGCACTTGTGGAAGCCATCTCCTTGCGCTTACTGCTCCCACTGTCCTGTGAACGAATGTTATATGAGCATGCTGCATTGTCCTAGAAGCAAGTTCCAAGAAGTGTACTGGATACATACCTTCGTAGGCAATCACATGTGCACTAAGCCTTCTTTAAACCAAGGTCGACGCAGTACGGGATTCCGGTGTTCCAGAAGAGCTTCAGGCGCTTCCCGTATCTTTCGAATTGCTTAAGTTACATACTACTTTCGTCCACAGACCGAACAAAGCCACGCATTATAATAACAGAGCTATAAAGCTCTGCGCGACAACACTACGCAACAAATCAACAGCGCTACGGAGCCGTACTGATGGATTGGATTGGACTGACCGCGAACTGACATCTATGATGATGGTGATAGCAGAATGCACGGGAGTTTTGATACTTACGAATGGTTTCAATGGCAAGTTTAGCTAGCAAAACGGTGGACATGTCGCACAACTCCACTAATTTGGAGAAGTTTTATTAGTCATTGAGTTCTTGCAAAATTCTGCAACACCTGCTTCTCCTCTTATATAAGTTTAGCTAGTTGCCGGCTCTTGAACTGCAGGTAGGAGTGGAATCGGACCAATTTACAAACATCGTCGCATCAAGCCCTCCAACTGATGCAAATAAAACAGTATACATACACGAAAGACGCAAATTTTCTGTGAAATAAAAAACGTCCATACTCATGGCCTGGGAAAATACTCGGCCTTACATCCTTCGGACGTACACCTCGTCTCTCATGCGGATATACAAAAGTGGACACTGTCCGTACGTCCGGCGGATGTACGAATACGGATATCCGAAATAGGATTGTGTTCGTACGTCCGATGGACGTCCGATTTCGGCAAAGGACGTTCGGATCTAGCTCGTACGTCCGACGGATATCTGTGGTTGCTTGGGAAGCAAGAGCATTTCCGTAACTTGGAAGCCGTCTTGTCAAGATTGCAGGAACGCGGTGTGCGCATCCGGCGCGATAAGTGCTCGTTCTTTAAACGAGAGCTCCGTTATCTGGGCCACGTCATCAACGCCGAGGGTGTTTGCGCATCGCCTGAAAAGGTATTGGCACTGCTAAATGCGCCTGCTCCAAAAGACAAGCAGCAACTGCAGTCATTTCTTGGGATGGTCAATTATTACGGCAAGTTTGTTCAGCGTCTGTCGACTTTGGCACAGCCGTTGTACAGGCTGCTAAAGCAAACAACAGAGTGGACGTGGGATACGTCATGCCAGCTTGCTTTCACGGAGATAAAAGCAGCTATGGCTTCCCCTCCAGTTCTTGCCCACTATGATCCGAAGCGACCGCTTCAACTTGCCTGCGACGCATCTCAGTACGGCATAGGCGCAGTTCTTTCGCAGAAAATGATAAATGGATCAGTTCGACCGGTTGCCTACGCATCCCGCACATTGTCAAATGCCGAAAAGAACTACAGTCAGATCGAGAAAGAAGCCCTTGCCCTCGTATTCGGTGTAAAGAAGTTTCACTTCTACGTCTACGGAAGGTTCTTCACGCTTGTGACTGACCATAAACCACTACAAACAATTTTCGGCCCGAGAACAGGCATTCCCGCGATGGCAGCTGCCCGCATGCAGCGTTGGGCGCTGACGCTGTCAGCCTACAACTATGCTCTTGAATTCAAGAAATCTACCGATAATGCGGAAGCAGACTGTTTATCGCGCTTGCCGCTCGACAGCAGCGAAAAGCAATCGGCAGAAGAAAGCGAAACTTTTTATTCCCTTCGTTTGGAAACGCTGCCTGCCACAGGCCAAGACATCGCTCGTGAAACGAGGCGTGATCCTTTACTAAGCAAGGTACTGAACTTCACAAGTGCTGGCTGGCCGTCGCATGTCGCTGAGAAGGAGTTGAAACTTTTCTTCGACAAGCGTTTGGAGCTCACAGTTCATCAAGGGTGTTTTTAATGTACGGCATGAGAGTAGTCGTGCCTCCAAAACACCGAGCCTTCTTGCTTGAGGAACTTCATCAGGGTCATCCCGGTATCGTAAGATGCAAAGAACTCGCGAGGAGCTACGTCTGGTGGCCTGGTATCGACGCGGACCTAGAGCAACACGTGAAGAAATGTGAAGAGTGTCAACAGCAACGGAACGAACCAGCACCGGCTCCGCTTCATCCATGCATGGTCATGGCCGACTTCGCCGTGGCAAAGAGTTCACTTGGACTTTGCTGGACCCATGAAAGACAAAATGTTCCTTGTTGCTGTGGACGCACACTCAAAATGGCCGGAAGTTTATGTCATGCAGAAGGCTACGGCGTACCACACAATTCAGTGTCTCCAAGACCTGTTCTCGCGTTTTGGCGTACCCGAGACCATCGTGACCGACAACGGACCACAGTTCGTTTCCGAAGAGTTCAAGAGCTTCGTCAAAGGCTTCGGTGGTCGTCATATCGTGAGTGCAGCGTACCATCCAAGCACGAATGGCCTTGCGGAGAGATTTGTACAGACAATGAAATCTGCGTTGCGGAAAGGACGACCCCAAGACTCCTTGCAGGCAACCTTACAGACGTTCCTGATGACGTACCGCAACACGTCGCATGCGACTACAAGAGAAACTCCAGCAAACCTTTTCATAGGTAGACGACTGCGCACGAGACTCGACGCAGTCAAGCCTTCTGTCGGGGGAAGAGTGGCTCAGCAACAGCTCTCCGATATGGTGCGACGCAAGACACGTGAGCGACTTTTCAACATCAACGATGAGGTCCTCGTGAGGAATTACAGAGGTCCTGAGAAATGGGTCCCTGGCACTATCATTCAGCAGTCTGGCCCCGTTTCATTCAAGGTTCGAGTTAGAACGAATCGTGGGGTGCTCATTTGGCGTCGTCACCAAGACGAGCTACTGCTCAGCATCGACAGCTCAAAGCAGAGCATCATGGAAGATTTTATTCCAGATTTCGGGGTCCTGAGAGCGCCAACGAGCCACTTCCAGCTGCGGCCCCTGCGGCAACGACCGACCCTCCAGGGGAGCGACGCTATCCACAGAGGGACCGGCGACCTCCTGACAGATATCAGCCATAGCATTAGTTGCATTGTATAATGTAGCAAAAGGACTTTGTGCTCATTAGGAGGAAGGAGATGTTGTGTGCACGCGAAACCAAGCACGCGTGTTATCGCGTACTGTCTGCGCATGCTCACTGCCCGGCTATCTCTTATCGGGTAGCCCGTGCTGGCTTTAAAAGACCGCTCGCACGGGCCCACCGCGCTCAGTATGTAACCTGTTGGCTTCCTGCCAAGTAGCAGGAATAAACGTTCCTTCGATGCTACGTCTACGCCGCCCAGTTCTTGGATGCCAGACATGACAGTTAGGTATGCCCCCTTTGGCGCGAAAGAATTTTGGCTTAAAATCACCGGCACGATGACCAGAAGCCCTCTGCGCTTGCGAAAAATTGCTAGGAAAAAAGAGGAGGGTGGACCTTACGGAGCGGCCAAACCACTCTGCTGACGTTATAATTCAATTGAGCATGTTTGGACAGTCTGCGCGTCGTCCGAGGGACAAGGACTTGCCGGCAGCGTCGACGCGAAATTCGACCAGCCGCTGCAGAAGTGCGGCAAGTTCATTGACGGTTTCTGGCCCGGACTGCATGCCTCGACGATGTTAGGCGTTGATCGACGCACAACATTTATTTATTTATTTATTTATTTATTTATTTATTTATTTATTTATTACACACTGCTGGCCGTGGAGCCGAATCAGGCGTAGAACAGAAGACATGATATTACATAGTGTTACACTGCAAATCAAAATGCAAGCAAAACAAATACGACCAGTATGAAATGGCTGGTAGCGTGACACATAAGGCTATACATGGTCACAATTATTAGGTCAAGAGCTTCCGTAACTACACTGCGACGAACAAGACATGGAATAAAGGAACGCGCAGGGACACAACACTGCGCTGCGTGTTTCTTTCGTCGCGCTGTAGTTATGGAATACCGTCACCTTCTCGACCAACAGCTTACCTTGTCAAAGACTACACAATACGCTGGAAAACTGTTCCTATCCGTGAATGTCTGCGCAAAAAAAGACTGCTGAAATAAACAGGTCTTAGCAAAGTACCTATACGGGGCAAAAGAAAGGGGGTGAGAATGTCGAGTTTGTTTGGTTCTCGATAATATTAGGTTCAGTGAAATTTCAATCGAATAAATTTGTGCCTGCACCGAAGAGTTGCTGTCGCGCGCGCGGTAGCGTCGTCCCAGAGCGCTGACGAAGGGATCACCGCGCGTGTGTGAGCGTGCGCGAGAGCGGCCCAGCCAGCAGCGGAAGCCCCGTTGTCGCGCCACGGTTCGAACTGGCGAGGAGGTCGACAGGTTGGCGACAGTCGGACGGCCAGCAGCCTTCGAAGGCAGCCATCCCCACAGCGTAACAGCAACGCGTTTCCAAGAACCGGCAGAGACTGTTGGCTTCGTGTCTGCGAAGGCGGCGGCCACAACGAGCTCATTGGGAAAAGAAGAGTGGAGAGAGCGACCACGGACCAGCTGATGAGGAGAACCCGGCCCGGGAATGAGGGGAAGAAAAGGCTCCGGAGGACGCGGCCGACAGCTGAGACGACAAGGAGAACGTTTTTGGACAACATGGTTCAGAGAGGCGCCGTACCCTGACGGCAAAGCAGTGTTACCGCAGTTGTAAATAGCTGTAAATAAATTCGGCACTGTATAATCTGAAATATTCGATATGGTGTGGCTGAATCGGGAGGAAAACCAAGAGTGAAGGGAAGAAGGGAACGCGTGCATGACTCTTCGGTTGCATATTTGGGCTGAGACGGAAAGTTTGACTGTACTGCGAAAAAATGATGCGGACAGCTTTTCTTTGGAACTGCTCAAGCGTGCTTTTTTTTTATTCCCAGAATGTACGCCTATTCCAAACTAGCTGTTACAAAGGTTTCGTATGTTAGTCTTTTAACTTGGATTTGTTCATATTTTAGTTTATGGCGGAACAAATAGTTTTCGTAAGGCAGAGGAGCAAGTATTTGCAATGTGCGTGTTCCAGCTTAAGATGTCACACCGAGATATTTATATTCGTTTACTTCCGTAATTTGTCCTGAAACCAGAAAAAAAAAGAATTTAAATGGATTAAATTTTCTTGTAACGCGTAGTAAGACCGACTTTTATGGGTTTAGTTTCTAACCCGATCTACTACTCCATGTGAGAAGGTTGTTAAGGGCCGTCAATTGTTGTATCGCAGCCCGAGGGAAAAGGGCGCGAAAATAAGAGAAGACACCGGAGGCACAGAGCCCAACCTCATGTAACGGCGAACCTGGCGAACAAAAAGAGAGCGTTTATTTGCGGTAAGCGGCTAGGGGGCGCACAATGTTATTTGCTGGTTATATTAACTCTATGGTTATTTGCACAGAACACATCAGAACGTACTGTTAAAGACGAGGTAGCAGCACCCCACCGCTGCCACCAGTTTGTTACATACGAGGTAGCATGGTCGTGTGCCAGAGAGGGAATGAGGGACGTCGAAGACGCCGCTGCTGGAAAAATGACAATGAGAGAGGACTTTATACAGGAATTTACATATTTACAAGTGAGCTGCAGGAACGCTACATGACTACAGCTCATCAGGAGACCGTTCGATGACAAAGAGCTCCACGGCCGTGCCGCTGCCGAGGTTTTGAAAAAGTTCCCTTCCCTAGGGTCCCTAGATGGGGGCCGGGCCTGCAGGGGAAGGAAGTTCCCACTGGCACCAATCACAGACACACACGAACTCACTCACTCCCGAGGGATCACACCGCCGTCACGCGCTGGGAGAGGGGGAACGATGCCATCCACGTAGCGCAGACGCCGGAATGTCCATGAGCGGCGTTCCCGCGCATTTCGAACGCGCGTTCACACTCGGTGTAGGGGAAACGCTCGCTCAACCGGGCAGACGGACGCGGCTTCCGTGGCAATCCAGGCGCTCACCCAACGCGCCTCTCGGGGTTAGTCGGCGTTCCGCTGTAGCCATGCCGCTGTCTTCCCCACGACGAAGGCGAGACGTAACAGACTGCCCCGCCGGGGGAAGGAGATCCCGATGGACAGGGGACAGCATCCGCTGTCCGGAGGGATGTCGCTTGAGGCTGGTCTCAACCGGAGTCGGTTGTCTCTCGGCGGTTCTGGAGCTCAGCGCACCCCGAAGGCTTCCTTTGCATGTGCAGGTTCCCAAAGGGCACTGCAAAGTGACTCGTGCTCCGCTAGCGTTAGAACCACGCTGAAAACCCAACCGCTCAGTCAGCAAGCACGACACAATCCCCACTAAGCAATGCCAGGCTCTTTCCCTCTTACAAAGCCATTTAATCACTGGGAGTGGTTCAGCAGCACTCAGAAAACTCGCACAGATTGGCACATTACACCACAAAGCGCATCTCAATTGAAAACAATAAACAAAACCAATAGGTTCAAAATCCTATATCAGGAAAAAAAACCACCAGCAAACTGCAACTATAATGCTGACTCTTGCGCTAGGGACCTCAATTTAAGCTATCGGCATTACCTTTGAGACTCCCTTTTTTGTGATGTATTCCGATTCGTAATGACCACAACATTTCATTCTGCATAGCAGCATACTGCCGTCACCTTGTATATCGCCGCAAAGATTCGCTCAACATCGGAGCCAAAGTCACCTTAATTTCCCAAATTCCAAAAAAATCAAGCGACTCCAGGCGCTTATGCTAGTGGCCTAAATGGCCCGTCTGGCTAGCACTTCGCGTTTTAACGGACGCTGCTACACATGGGCACCACTAGTGCATTTTTCGAAACAATGTTTATCAAAAGAAGCGCTTTCAATGCAAACAACGCGTCGGAAACCTATTCCTGCTCAAAACTTTTTGTCTGCAGGAATGGATTAAAAAAAGAAAAAGCAAACAGCAGAGACATCCTCGGAATCCGCTGCTAACGAGCCGCGCGGCGGCTCAAAGGGGTCGCCGATTCTTCAACCGCGCCCTGCGCGGTCGCACACCAACAGTGGCTTTAGCAGCCGACAATTCACAAAATTCGAAAGGCTTAACTGCGCTTCGACATCTGCGAGCCCCAGACGCCACGCGACATTGATTTGTTCCGCACCCCGGCCGCGTGTCTCCAACACCTGAGCCGCGTCTGAACATTTGAATGCGAGGGGTTGACGGTCGCGCATGACAGAAACGCCTGCGTGTACTCTCTCGATTCATGAGTACACTTCGCTCCTTTTTTTGACTGGAGCGCGCTCTGCTGCGTTCCTTCGTGAGGTAGCAGGGCGTTCTTCTCTGTGGGCGGCTCCAAGTTTCACGCGTTCTGCTACCGCAGCGTCGCCACAATGAGTCAGGTGGCTTTCGCACTGTCTGTACACGCCTAGCCAGCCTGGCCTTTGTACGGCGCTTATCGCATCTGGAGTACTCGGTTGACTCGCGGTCAGTCTCTTTACAACAAAGCGTCGTCTCCAAACTTAGGCTGCTATTGTTCGCCAGCCGCATCGAAGAAATGTCTCCCATGATTCCCTCATTGGGCCGGCCGGTGAGCTCACTATTGTCTTCCTGAGAGAAAACGCCAGCCTCACTTTTCAAAATAGCCTCGGCCTCAGAGTTCGAGACGGTCGCTTCTTTCTTAGCACTGACAGTGCTCGCAAACAAAACAGGTCGCTCGGCTTTGTTTTCGATGGGAATCCTGCAACTCACAGTTTGCTCTTGATTCCCATTAAACTCGGCCTTCACAGAGCTTTCATCATGATCTTCCTCATTGCTAGCCTTAGTGCCTACATTATCCGCCTAGCCCTCACGGCTTGCGGATCTGCACTCTTCGCTAGCTTTTCGACCGAACTCATCGGTCCTCGCTGCCGAAGTGACCTTTCTTTCCTGGACCAAACCTGTCCTATGCCGCCACTTCTGAACAGCACTCGTGTCATCCGGCTACTGAGCGGAGCTCCTAACTCGGTCCCTGACACTCTCGCGGTGTAACTTACCACCGTCAATTTGGCTTTCGAAATCTGCCTCCGCGGGAATTCGAAAGTATCGGAGGAGCGCACTTTTAGTTATCGCATAGTTGTGGGCATCCTCATCAGACAACCTCGCCCAGACATTTCTGGGTTCACAAGGGAGGAATCCCATCAACACAATTGGCCAATAACTCTGGTCTAGCTGCTCCTCCATGCAAATTCTCTCAAAATTCTCCAGAAAAGTTCCGAAATTTTCGCCTTTTCGGAAAACACTTAAGCGAGATCGCGTTCTCATACTTCTGATCGCGTTAAGTTCTCGCGTTAGTTTCCGCATCTCTCTTTCGTATTCCTGTTCCCGCAGCTGTCTTTCGCGTTCCTGTTCCCGCTGCTCTCTTTCGCGTTCCTGTTCCCGTAGCTCTCTCTCCTCAATGGTCTCGAGGCATTCCAGAAGCTCGTCATCTTCAGCCTCCAACGCAAGAATAGCCTTCAGCAGTTCTGGTTTTCTGAGTTTGTCTGATACCTCCAGACCCAACTCTTTCGCAAGCTCCAGTAACTTTGGTTTGCGCAGCGTCTTCAAATCCATGGCTGCTCCGAGTGCTGCCTTCTCTACTGCCCGCTATTGTCTTGCTGCAACTAACCCAGAAGCAACGACAAGCCAATTACCAGCTCTGTTTCTGACACTAACAAAAGCCTGGCAAAACATAGCAGAAGAAAGTCCCGCACTCGCCAAACCTCGCAGCCAAGAATCCAGCGCAGTCGTTCCGCTGCAGGCAACCAGTCAACACACAGGGCTCGTTGCACTGCCCCCGACTCGCCGTTCTGCTGCTCAGCGTCCCGTTGTCCGCAACTCTCCGCTGGCGTCCGATGTTTCGCATCCCACCGCTGCCACCAGTTTGTTACATACGAGGTAGCATGGTCGTGTGCCAGAGAGGGAATGATGGACGTCGAAGACGCCGCTGCTGGAAAAAAGACAATGAGAGAGGACTTTATACAGGAATTTACATATTTACAAGTGAGCTGCAGGAACGCTGCATGACTACAGCTCATCAGGAGACCGTTCGATGACAAAGAGCTCCACGGCCGTGCCGCTGCCGAGGTTTTGAAAAAGTTCCCTTCCCTAGGGTCCCTAGATGGGGGCCGGGCCTGCAGGGGAAGGAAGTTCCCACTGGCACCAATCACAGACACACACGCACTCACTCACTCCCGAGGGATCACACCGCCGTCACGCGCTGGGAGAGGGGGAACGATGCCGTCCACGTAGCGCAGACGCCGGAATGTCCATGAGTGGCGTTCCCGCGCATTTCGAACGCGCGTTCACACTCGGTGTAGGGGAAACGCTCGCTCAACCGGGCAGACGGACGCGGCTTCCGTGGCAATCCAGGCGCTCACCCAACGCGCCTCTCGGGGTTAGTCGGCGTTTCGCTGTAGCCATGCCGTTGTCTTCCCCACGACGAAGGCGAGACGTAACAGTACCCAGAACTAAAGTACCAGAACTATAGTAGGATACAACTTAAAAAAACAGCAGTTGCTAACACTGGGCCGCGGTCCGCGGTGTCTTGTATTACTTCGCTGGCCAGTCGCAACAGCAAACGAAATCAGCTTTTTAATGACTGACTACATCAAACAATCCGTGTATCAAAATTCTAGAGCTCATAGTATTTTTTTTTGTGTGATAAGCTTCTTGTTTAGGTAACAAAAAACGTTTAAGCAGCGGACTACTTTTTTGTCGTGGAGGAATTCTGTGCGCGGAGGCTGAATGTGGGCGGAGCTTCACTGCAGACTTAAGTTGAAAAAAGCTATACACATATGAGAACACTCCAGCAAACCAAAAACCTCTCAGAGACGTCTAGCTAGACGTCTCTGAGAGGTTTTTGGTTTGCTGGGACCACAGCCGTCTTCAGGGATCGGAAGGGCACGAGAATCTTCCCCGTGAATAGTTACGTGATGGTTACGCTGTTTTAAACGCGTTGATATGCAGGCAATAAGGAAATCAGGCAGTCCTATCATTTGGAGTTCCTCGATTAATTCATTACGAGGTATAAGGTTGAAATCCTTGCTGCAGTGCAAGAAATTTAAAATTAGTCTACCTGGACGGAAGCAAGAAATTGAAATATGGAATTGAGTAACTGTCGAAAACCCTTTCCTAAAGCCAAGCGCTCGTGTTGCGACAAGATGTTATTTTCTTCAAAAAAATTCTGATACTCTTTTGCTGTGAAGCTCATGCCCAAGTTTTACCGCGATAAGAAAGATAAATTCGATAGACTGAAATTTATCTTTTTGTACGCACACTTTAAATAAACCGCGCGCGTGTTAAGTTCCTGGTGTATCACGGGTGCGGCGCACCGGTCGTTCGGCTACCTGTAGACATGCCTGTAGAGGAGCCAGTATGCTCGGTGTATGCACAGAAGCCCCCCATTTTTCGGTAAGGGGTGCGCATGCCGCCCCGCCATCATACAAAGGTGCCGAAAAAACATGCTTTCTTGCGCGTGCTTGGGACCACTGAGCCACCAGGGTCGGGAAGCCGTGGCCGAAGAGGGGGCGCAGTTCTTTGCTCTGAGCGGACTGGGACAACAAAATTCTTTAAAGGGTGTTGGCTGGGATCGCTGTAGTACGTACATACATCAGGAGATGGAGAAGGAAAGGGCCCGCGGGCGGCGGGAGTGCCGCGGGTTGTGAGCACGCCGTCCGTTGAGCGACATGGATACAGCTACAGCCACCATAGCGAGCGAGACCCAGGAACTGAGTCGCCATCTTGTGGATCTTGTGCATCAGGCCTGCATGTACCATAAACCAAAATGCATCCCTAGCCTGCAGAATAAACGATGAAGAAGCTTCTGCATCATTTTATTCGTTTTGTCTCCCTAAATGGCGCTGAAATGCTGCAATTACTGTAATTTAATTTACTTTAATTATACCCAAGCATCCTTGGCCGACTACCGACATGTGGCCGATGTTCCGAAGATAGTTGGCAGCCGACTTGGTCGGCTAGTAAAGCACGGCAAGTGGTCGGCCCGACGTTGGCCGTGCCGTGTCGGTAAGTTGTTGGCAGCGGGCTCCGGGCCGACCCCGCTGATTGACCAAGTGCCGGGCGCGCCGGTCAAAAAGCGGCAATGTGGCGGCGCGACCACTGCGGCCTTTCGATCACAAAGGTACCCGAAACTGAGAATGTAATTTTTTCCGGCTGCTAAGATCCATTGTCCAATATGTGGGATTCAGTACGAGCATCTATGGGAATGCATCACCTTACACTTCGCAATATTTAAGTACGTTTGCCATTTTTCTCGCCAATTTCCTACTGCCAGAAGGTCAAGCTGTAAGCTAAGACTGTCGAATTCAGAATAAGTTATTTTAGCATAAATTACGTAGTCGTCTGCAAAAAGCCTGATGTTATCTGGGGGGGGGGGTATCCCAGTGCGAATCTTAACGCAGCTGTACGGTGTATAAAACAGAACGCTTGAAAAGTATAGCGCCAGAACGGTGTATGTGTGCTTTGCAGTGTTTTGCGACTGATATATTATATTCTTATTGTCTTTGCGGTGTGGATGTGGCCTGCATTAAGATAGCTATCAGTAGCTTGACATGCGAATTGTATTTATCAACTGCACTACCACTCCGGTCGAAATTTACATTAAATATTTCACTGCGCTCATTGGGCAAGTGTCACTGGCCCAGCATGAGAGCCTCATAAATGGGATATGTAAGTTGGAGCAGAAGTGTGTTCTCCAGATGTATAGCTGGCCAAATGTTTAGCTAGCATGTGCAACAGCCGCTTTTCCTGCACTTTATGACAAAATAAACTTGTGGAAATCTCTATATAAAGCATGGGCTTGGTGAGCCTGTGTTTAGATTTGATACTTTCACACGTTCGCTCCAGCATAAGGTGCAGGAGCACAGAAAAGCGGTTGTCACGCACACTAGAGATTTGGCCGGCTATACATATTGAGCTACTACATGCTATGGTGTGTATATAGTGTTTATTTTGTACGATGTATGCATGTCTGTTAATTGGCCTTGATTTTCATAAAAGCATGTGATTTTAAATTCCGTAGTAAAAATGTTGATTAGCACTAGGCAGAGTGTATCTCATGCAGTCCTCAGAAATCGGTTTTCATTTTGCACAACTTAATTATGCACCAGGTTTTCACTTCATCTCATCTTGCCTAAAAAAAACTGACGAGCAATAAATTTGCTTTATTTTTTATGCAGAGTGATGATTCCGCCACTTCTGAAATGGTTCCTGTTCCAACTAGATGGTACCACTAGACCGAGCTTACTAGCTCCGTTTACATATGCCAAACTAAATGTACTCATGTGACAAATAGCATAACATCCCACAAAGTGCTTCTGTTTAGCATACATGAGTGCATATGCTTAAGCTACGTAGACAGCGTTGATTAATACTCTTTTCTAATCATATTTGCATACGCCACGAGCAGACAACACATAGACGATGAGATGCGGAAGAGCTCGTTTAACGAGCTCTCCCGATTGGCTGAGGTGGTCTCTACCTTCTATAGTGCTGCAAGGAACTTGCGAGATTACGCTCTCCAATCCATGTCGGGGATCCAGTGATTCAGGTTTGCCGAGTAGGACGAGGCGTGCTGAACCTGTTGAAGAGCGGATTGACGTCAATAGGGGCCCAAGTAAACTTCGCAGGAGACCGAGGAGTGTCCAGAATCCAGGGGCGTCAAGGAATGCAGGCAGCAAAAGGCAAGTGAAAGCATGAAAGAGCACCAGCAGAATGAAGACAATCAGATGCGATAACTGCCGTGGCACAACAGCCAAGCCCACTTTAAAGTTGAATGAAGGTACTAGCTTGCCATTAGCACAACCTTTGCTCATTGAGGGTTTGTGTACGCACTAGAACGATTTATCATAAAGAGCTTCATTACAAGCATAAATACCACTGTTGGTACAATGGCACCAAATATGCACATTAACCTGCTCCTGCAGAAGGTAAACCCAAATGTATAGGTTTGGTGCAAAGAGCTGTTGGTTGTGTAGTGAAGGATTACGACACACTTCCAGATATCTTCCAATCACTGTTTATGGACGCAGTGAACAGAGACACACCATTCACTCTTTGTGCAGACTGTATGCGCTCTGCTGCATTTATGGAGCAGACTATTGCATGCAGGAGGACTACTGTGGTTTTCCAGTGGCCGTCGGACTAGCATTTTGCTGCAGGAAAAGAGAGAAGTAAGATGATCACAATATTGTTGCAACACAGATGAACCAGGAGAAAAATGGAAAGCAAGATGCAATGCAAAGTGTTTGCTCACTGTTGCCCCCTTGCCTCTGCACTGCAGAAATATTTTGAGTAGCTGAATGGGGTGCTATCAACGGTAGGACCAATCAAGAGACAGTGCAGCAACAAATGCATTGAAGAAAAGCTATAGCTGCCAGAATTTTAGCGCTGGGACAGGCAGACTGCCCAGTTTGTCATGCACCAAGCTGTCAGATGTTGGCAAGAAGTAGCCGACCACCAGAGTACACCAGAGATGTGTAGTGATTAAAAATGCTTTATTGTACAAACACACAAGAAATAAAACAGTCAAATGAAAACAAGCATCTCCTGAAACATGTAAATGCACACACATGTGGTACTGAATTTTTATTGGCACTTTGGGACTTGCACTAGAATTCGAACATTACCATCCAGGAAGGATTACTCGCAAGTGACAGCCAGAGTTGGTAAGAAAGCGAAGGAGCCACTTGGACAATCAGAAACTCAACTGGTGCTGCAGAGTCCAGAGAGAAACTTTGCATAGAAAGTGGGCACATCTCCACACTGGAATGTCACAAATGTGTAAGCTGCGCGTGTTTTGGTGCACACACAAACACTGCCGACTTGGCCAGACTTCTCGCCGTCTACGGAAAGGCAAAAAACTGGGCTGGTGCAAGATCGGCCACATGCGTGCTACACGTAATGCCACCAGAGACTGCAAGGGAGTCTCGGAACTACACAAATTACTTTGAGGACGATACAACTTGAAAAAATGTGTTTTCTCTGTCACCCTTGTCGTAGAAATGGAGCAAGTATCAAGCTTCAGAGGGAGAAACACCCCTATTGAAAGATAATATTGTCTGGAGGACGCACCCCATTCCCATCCCGGTGTTTAACATACAAGTCACAAACGGTGGTACCAAAGTGTCGACAGCCCTGCTGATGCAGTCAGTAGTCCCATCACTAGCAACAGAATCCCAGCAGCAGCGAAAGCTACAGAACTTCCTGAAGAGTATATTAAGGTTAACAAATCTAATACCAAAAGCAAACCAATGACATTGTCCCAGTGCTCCTTAAGCTATCACGGCCAAAGCTCCTGTTGCATCAGTAGCTCGCTTTCGACAGTCTTGCACCACAGGCCACAAAACAAACACAGCAAATATAATGCCCATCAAAGAAAAAAGAAAATGCTAGCAGGGTGCACGAAACAAACAACCGTGCAGCCCAGCAATGGAAATGGCTACATACATAAGCAAGCACCCTGCAGTGCAGGCAGCCACAGCTATTCTGCAAAAAGCATTGCAGTGAGCAGTGGGAGGACGACAGGCTTTTTTCCTAACGGTGTGTCATTGTATGTACAGGCAGACTTGGCTGAGATCAGGCAAACCATCTAGGCAGGGCTGGCAAAAAAAATATTGGAGCACACTTATTGCACTGCTGGTGAGGAAGCCATAAGGGCAGCAAGTGTAGAAAAAAAAAAAAAAAGCAAAGGATGGATCACGGCTGCCCTGAAAAAGGCATGAAAATATTTTTCTCTGCCCAACGCCACAGACGCTAGACTATGGGCTTCAGTGCACAGGTGCCAAGCAAGGGAAGTTGGCCACTGCCTTGGAATGATTGGTAGGGGGAAAAAAAAAAAGTGCTGCCTCAATGAAACATAACGCAGGCGAACTGAGCTTAGGTGGGTGATCGCTAAAAATTTGCACTTTTTGCTTTAGCCGCCTCGAGAAATTTGGCAAATGGATGGTGCTCAACTGACAGGTTTCTTTTACACACAAGCACACACACACATACAAAAAAGGGAACAGAACACAGTACAGCAAAGGTAACAAATAACTTGTGGGTGACTTCCCCTGAGTAAAATATGTGCCACAAACAAGTATTGTGCAGCGCAAAGATGCAGACACATTCCAAATGGAAAGCTAACAGCATAGCAAAACCCTACTTGTAGCTGAGACATTCCTGGTATATGTCAAAACAAAGCACTTGTCACTCTGGTATGTCAAATACTGCAGTAGAATTCAGGTTATCACTCCAAAGATTACCGCAAACACCTTTGTCAAACAATGCATGCAGAACAATAAGTGAACTGAACAATGAACATGAAAACATGGAACAATCTCCCATAACGAATGAATGCGTGCAACCCATAAAACAAAAATTATCTGTTCAAAGAATGCAACAGCAAAAAAAAAAAAAAAAGCCGCGCAGGCTGACTAAGACACGGCACAGGGTGGAATTGTGGCGTGTGAAAACACTGAACTGCACTAACAAAAACACGCAACAGTACAATGCAGCATGACAAATGTGAGCAATGGGCCTTAAAACGACTTAGACAAATGAATGGCATAACATAAATACACGTTCAATGAACCAAATCAAGCCATAAACACCGAGCCACAAAATTCTTTTGTGGTGAGCACTGCTGCCACTTGGGGAAAGAGCCAGGTCACTTGTGGGTGACACAGAGGGCTAAGCCTAAGGCAAGCAAGTGCTTAAATGAAGATGCTGGTTCTTAAATACGCACAGTGGGCATGAATGCGAGGGTGATGTCGGACCACTTGCCCTATCCCCTTGACAGCTGCCAATGTGCGGCAGGCGGAAGATCATAAAACGAACAGTTATGACACCCCCTCTGCAGCTTTGCCATTGAATTGGATCAATTTCAAAACTTGAGAAGGGGTGGGGGTCACAGCCTTTCCGGCACACATCAGAGCAACACACACAAACTTCAGCACAGTGGGGACCACTAGCAGTTGAGCAACAACTGTGGCCAGCTCCTGGCTTCTTTTCAACCTGGCTTCAACTGTGAATGCCTCCAGTCAAGCCATGGACAAATAACCACACTGCACAAGCCTACCAAGAGGAGAAAGCCAGGCTGCAAAAGAAGCCACAGCAACAGCCTCCAGTGTTATGAGACGCAACCTAGTAAGCAGCATAGTGGGTGCACTTCTGGGCAACAACTAAGCCTTAGCATGGGGAAGATGCTAGGAGACTCCTGAAACAAGGAGGTCCGAGCTCACTTATCCAAGAGCTGCCTGGCAGCATGGACTGACAACCATGTGTTTACCATCACACATGCATGCAAAAAAAAAAAGAAAAAAAAAGAAGAAAAAAGTCTCATTCACACTTGGTTCACTCTTCTTTGCACAGCAAAGCACAATGGTTGCAGAGCTGTTGGACAGGGACAGATTTTTTTACAGATGCAAAGATTGCTTGCATGCATGCACGCACACACACGCATGCACACACACATACGCATGCACACACACACACGCATGCACACACAAAGAAAGGTAAACCGTTTGTATTGCACCAGGAAAACCACAACCAGGAATACACTTCACTCCAGAACTCAATTTTAGTGACAAAAAAAAAAAAAAAATTGGCCCAATGAATTGTTGCACACATGCAAGACTGGAGAAGGAAAAGAGCGAACAGTGAAGTAATACAAGGTCCAGCAGCTCCGCAACCAAGCATTTCGTTAACTCTGCAGGTATCCTCCCAGAAGGCTTTGGAGCGTGCAAGGACATCAGCCACACACAACACAGTCTAGTTCCCCCCCCCCTCACCCCTTCCCCCCCCCCCCCCCCCCCCAAAAAAAAAAAAATGTTTCCTCTTCCAGTCGACATCCTGGCAGGCAGCCTGAGAGTGGGTTCATTCAGAGCTGTGGCCGCCCTCAGATGCATCACCTCGGCAGATTGGGCATGTGCGGTTATTCTGGAACGAGAGTACAGCAAAACAACACTAAAGCACAGAACTCCAAGATCCCTTCTCCTTGCCCTCCCCTCAGCCTTCAAGTATGCACAGCTGATGCAGTAGTGACCTGTCAAGCCATTTTTATTGTCGGAGCAGTACGCTAATGACACGTGGACGACAATGGATTACTGCAGCAAGGTACTGCTCCAGTGCTCCCAAGCAAAACCAACCAATATCATTCCCTCTATGCATTTTGGACTATGAGAGAAAACAAAGGCAATATTTTCTTTTTAATTCATGCTAACTTTGCAACATAAGCAGGATTAACTGAACACTGCCAACATATCCCATATTTTATGTTAACACATTCACTGCTTCAGCGATTTTTGAAGCCACCAATGAGTTAGTGGCAAAGCCCGTTAGGTCTTGAGCCACCAAACAAATGGCAATTGCGACCTTGCGTTAGTGTTTTCTGCGGGCTCTTTGAACCTTGCCAAGCTACTCCAACACGGCTTCACTGCGTGACTTAGATATTCATAGCTGCATAGCCTGGATATGCACTATGTGACCCACAACGTGAACATGAGATCGGGCACTATATATCAGCCAGGACTGTGCCTTATACACATGCAGTGGAAGCTTGCAAGCAATTTGTTGCCTTGCCAGGCCAGCCTACAACTGTACGTTCTCACAGTGTAGTTATTCGGCATGCACACTGCAGACAGGGCAGGGGCAACTAACACAGCTGGGGAAGCTCCTCGTTGCTTCCCTGTTAATCTCTTCGGTGATGGCAGGATGGGAAGGCTATCACTGCCCCCATCCCATCTCCTGCGCTGCATTTCCCTTCACAGTTTTGGTCATGACGTGTAAATTGGCTTTATTTTTATTCATTTATTTTTTTTCTTGCTGCCTTCTCGGTATCAGCAGTCTGACAGCAGTGTTCGCCTCCACAACAGTTTGAAGCAAGTGGAAAGTGGCACCCCTAGCGTCACTTTCGTTAGCTTTTGTTCTCTTGTCCTGCTTCTATTTCGCTTTTTTTTTTTCCATGCTAAGGCTTACAACACTCAGACATTTTGAATCCATCTCCAGAGTATAAAGGAATGAAGCTCAAACTGGACACCCAATCTATCGGAAAGGCAGCACCCAATATGGCTACCACCTCACAACCACTGCCAAAAATCACAACTATGTATTGATACTATTGGCCCGAAATGAGAATTTCTGGAGCAGACTGAAATATTAGATATTACGATATTTCACCAATCTCCTTTTTTCACCAATCTCCAATCTCCGATATTTCACCAATTTCACCAATGCCTTCAACATTAAGGCATCATCATGTCCAATGTTATGAATACAAAGAGTAAAAATAAAAAACACATGCATGACTTGAGCCACAGAACCGCTTTAAGGATCGAAATGAAGGCAGTTTTTGTGCAAGCTTCTCAGGGATCTAGCTAGCACAACATTTCCTCAACAATTTAATCGCACGAAACTCCTAATTTGGCTGCACAAGGTCACTCACACTGCAGCCGTAGCCGTTTCTGTATAGCACGCAACTGGCAGCACGGTTAAAACCAACCAGGAGCTAAAACCAACTTCACTCACTCACACTACAAAAGCCTGACCGAAATGAGAGCAAAGGCTGAAATGCATAGATAAGGCTCCTTGTTTCCCGCGATTCTGCGAAAAATGACGAATTTATGTATTTTTCGCAGAATTGCTTTAAATAGTACTATTGTTATGACCAGACCTATTTAAGGCTGCTGCTCTTAATTGAAACTGTGTCGTTGTGCAGCTGCTGCTTTTCAGCAGTGACTATGCTTCAGAAACGGGCATCAATCTCCATGAGTCTTGGGCTAGCTGCCCTTGGTGTTCATGCTTCTGCGCTTGGTTAGCGAATTTCGAGCGGAGAAACTATCGGGCGAACCAAAGCCTCCAGTACAATATGCATGCAGCCGCTGATGCAGCAGCAGCCGCCATCACCACTGTGCCACTGCTACTCGGTGTTTCGAGCCGCCCAGTTGTGCGCCCGTTTTGCTGTTCTTTGCTTTTGCTACTCCACTAAACCTTTCAGTGCCTTCTCTTTCTCAACAACCCATAACGCCTTCCTTTCACATTCACAGCAACCTCCTCCATGCACTTGCTTGCAGTGTGCTTTGCCCCCAAGGCCATTGAAAACCTGGCTTCTTCTAGCAGCTCTCATGCCTGCTGGCAAAGGTCACCTTCGCTACACAATTCATGCTATATTCATATCATGGTTCCGAATGTAACGCAAGGTGCATTCTGAGGAATTATTTGATGTCTCCCGAGAAATACTGCTGATTCTTTATTCTCAATTCGCGGGATAGCAGGAATGCATTCCCTCTAGTCGGAGGCGGGTACCAGGTGAGTGAGAGGCAGTGAACCCCCTCATCCTTATGCATAGCTAACAGCTACCATAAAAAGCTGTCGCAGAAAAATTTGTACTAAGAACACATATGAAGAGTGGCAAATTGGGCTAGTTGGTTCATCACAGAAAACCAAAGCAATGCAAACAAAATGACAACGACAGAGAGAGTAGGCTAAATTAATTTTTTTTTTGCGATATCAAATTTCCACTTTTTCCTGAACAAAATTAAATGTCTCGCGTGTGGATGACTTTTAAAAAGAATATGATATTCAGAACCTGGGTGGTGACCGACCATGCCCCATTTCACACCGACTGATTTTCTCCAGGTTCAGAGAAATTCCTAGTGTCTATCTGGTAACAAAAAAAAGCTTCCTAGAACTTTTTTTCAGCAAAATTTACCTCTAGACTCTAAGCAGTTTGCTTGAAACACGCTGTTTATTTTCGCGGTGCTTCTGCGCAATTTCACTCAAATATATATTTTTTTTTTAGCTTTGGGCCTCACATGAATGGAAGCAGTGATTCTGTTTTAATGAGCCTATGCTGAACATCATGCTGTTGAATTCTGGCAAACATGACAGCTATCGCCTTCAACGAGTTCTTAATTCTTCAAAACTCATGCGGTCGGCAGCACGCATGGACGAGCTAAATGTGACTTCCTGGCCGTGGTTATTTACTGGTTGAGAAAGAATAAGAAATGCCTTTATAAGAAGACACAAAATGCAAGTTGGTCTTCAATTTTTTTTCAGGGAGCATGCTGCAAAGAATGTGCTTAAACATCCAGGATCAACCCTGTGCTTCCTCTTAATGATAGTAGCACTGCCCGGGCAGACATTTTCATGACATTTGGTGTTTCACCAGGATGCTACACGGCATGATGGCTGTCTAAGGCGAGCTGGTGATGACATTACTTTAGGGAACGGGCTACACAACTGATCCCAAAAGAGACCCAAAAATCAATTGAGCAAATAAAGAGGAATAATGATTGTGGAAATAACTGCCTAGCTGGTGGCTATTGAAATCATATATCAACGTGCATTTCTTGAGTGTAATTTCGTAATGAAGCTTTTTTTGACGTCAAAGCCAATTATCTCAAAATATCAAATTTCGCAACAACTGCCTCCTTTTCTCAGGAACCACAAGTGCTAGAAACACTATCTTTGCCCAATACCTAACAAATACCAACAGAGATTCTACTGAACTACAATTATGAAAATTAATGCACAGAATTTTGTTACACATAATGTTTATTGTCCATTTTGCCTGAAAATTAGAGGGTCCAGTGAAAAAATAAACAAAAAATTGCAAACTTTAACACACACACACATGCACGCACAAACTTGCAGAGCGATTTTGAGAAAAATCTTACCATAAATAAAAAGAGAAAACAGTTTTCAGACCAGCATCCCCCTTCAGAAAAAAAATTATACTCTTTAATGCACTAGGATTTCAGGGGTTTTCAAGGACCGAAAGAAATTCCAGGACACTCGAGGCCCTTCAGAACAACTTTTTCATACTCAAGGGTTTTCGAGGTTTTCAAGGACCCACACAGATCCTGCATGGCTGCACCAGAAGGAAAAAAGCTGGTACAAAGCAGGCATGCATGCCCTTGTGGTGCAAAGCCATACCACCAGTTGACGGAGATTGTGTTGAAAAGTATAAATCCAGCAGGCATGCGGCGGTGTTCTTTGGAAATTTCATAAACCTCTATGAAACAGTGTTTGAGAAGAAAAATCAGGGGTATTACTTTTTGGACCACTGTCCACTGTTAAGTTAAATCCTCACATTTTTCCCTTTAAATGGCCCAGTCACAGTACTGGTAAGAAAAAAGTTTAAGGCATGAACTGTTAAATCTCCATTTACAGTAAAAGTACTACAACACAACACCTTTACTCATTCCCAAAACAGGATTTGCTCCAACAGTAGTACTGGAGTGTACATAAGTGCAGCATTTCAACTGCACATCAGTGGAAAGATTACGCAGCAGATCCAGTCAAATAGGAGTGACAAAATCCCTAAGTGTGGAGGTTGCAATGTTCACTGCATAAATCCACCCACCTTGAGCCACTTGTCAACACAGCGGGCATGGAACTCGTGTGCACAGGGAAGCACACGCAGGACCTGCCGGGCTTCGAAGTCACACATGCATACCACACATGAGGTCTGCTCAGACTCATGCGTCTCGGGGTTGAAACGGTACGACAGCAGCTGCTCGATCTCTGCACAGAAAATGGTGCCACCCAGCGACCTTCCTGATGAAACTAGCCTTGGCTATCAAGGGTACGCAGCAACACAACCCTGGTCATACCGTAGAAATGATTATGAATGACTGGCACTGATTTGTTCTCATCAACTCAATCAGAATTCTTCACCACACAACACCTCCCATCTCTAAAGCAGCATGCAGTCACACATGAGGTGTGAATATTTGCATGGTTGCTGCCATTTCAGGCACGGCTGGAGAAATATGGCCAGGAGACACATACCTGCCCTTGGCAAGCCGCGGGGCTTGGCTTCACCCAACCTCTCAGCCAAGCTCAGCAGAGCTTCATAGTTTTCAGCCGCTGGTGATTCAGCAGTTGCCATTTCAGGAGCATATGCTGGCATCGGGTTGTTGGACAGCATGGCACTAGAACCATCGTAAGGCCACCAGCTGCACGAGCAAAGATGCACCAACAGTATCAGCAATACTGGCTGTTCAACTAAAACCACATGTGTGACACACACAACACAGCAGCATGCACAATAAGCACCAAACTGCACAGATTCCAAGCTGACCAAGTCACATCAAAATAAAACATTTCTTTCAAAATAATGCACATTTTGAAATTAAACCGTTAATTTTCCTTGAAAGCTCCTGCAGACATACCAATGTACTATCAAGCACAAAAGTCTCCAGGGCGTGTCAGTAGCAACCAAAACCTATACATCTCTTCTTTGCAGTGAACGGAGACCACACTTGGGGAGATGAGGAATTCAAATGAAGTGACTGTTGGCAGCAGAGTATGTAGCAGTTTTAATGGAAAACTTTCAAGGGTTTTCAAGGGCTCTTCTGGCCCTGGCATAATAATTTCAAGGACCTAAAGCAATGTTGTATGTAGTAGCGTGGGCAGAAAATGTTGTTGTTATCGCAATAAATTAATAATAAAAATATTGTTATCGCAATAAAAAAGAAATAGCCACACACTGCCTTGAAATACTCATCAGTAAACACACACACACACATACTGCCTTGAAGCACACGCTAGTTAAGCATATCAACAATGTGCTTGAACTTTCTGCAATTACACAATCAATTACTTGGACCTACAGCATCTTTTCTTCCGCAGTTTTTCTAAGACTGTTTGATGTCTTAATATATGTGATGCCATTTGCTTTCTCAGCTTTTTTGGCGCAACTGTATCCAACTACCATCAAGTCCGCAATATTTTTTCTTTTGCTTCTTTTTCTCGTGCCTGTCATCAATTTCACCTTAATTTTTTATTGCCTCATCTGCTGACCTTCATATTTCTGCTCATCCAGGTACGCTTGGTACTGAATCCATGCGGCTGAAACAGATGTCCGCAGCTCCATTGTTGTCGCAACTTTAAGGACGCCATCCACCGTTTATAGCATCACACAGCATTCTTTGCGGCCTGTGAAAATTTCCTCCATGATTTCAATGGAGATGTTGCGATTAATGCTAAATCCCCTTTCAACAGTAGCTTGCCCAAGATTTAAAATAAGCAGAACTTTCACCACACTACAGAAGTTCGAGCATGAAGTATGGAACTTCAAAAGAGTGCAAAAAACTCATCTAAACTCATCTAAAAGGCTGTGCTTTTCTTCCTAGAACAACTCCGTGTACTCGACCAAAACAGCATCGCACAGGCGATTGCTCAACCGGTTTGCTTCAATGAGGGCATCCAAAATTTTCCTGAAGCCTTTCCTAACAGTTGCATAAAGCAGGATTTGAAGCCCTATTTCAAACTGAATGGTATATGAGAAAGCTCACTAGCGGAATTGTGCATGGGGATTTCGAAGGGTGGCTGAATTGAGGCACCATCATCAGGGCAAGCAAACCCTGTAAAAATCCCCTCTTGCATGGTTCACTGTAAACAGAGACTCCAGAACAGGTGAGGGAGGGGGAAGATTTTTCTGACCGTTTCCGCTAAAATTTCACAAGTTCTACGAGGTTGTAAATGTAAAGAAAATGTGAATGAACCAGTTGAGACCACAGCCAGTTTTAAAGCTTTTCCGCTGCACCAACTAAACCAATACTGTGCCAAGTACTGATCCCAGTTTATGAGCATGATTACAGGAATTGAAACAGATTATTCGCAAAGTTCTTAATGCAAGAATATATTTTTCGTGCGTATGCCTTTCTTTCAAACTCACGTTTGATTTATATTTTGACATGATTAAAAAATGCCAGTTACGCACTCAGAATAGCTATAGAAATTGTAAGATATCACTTTAAAGCCGTTTCTAGCACTGGCTTTGCAGAAAAAAAAAAGGGATACACAGATGTACAAATAACTTGCAGAAAGACCTCAAATGTGGTACTGTGAAGGACTGCATATGTGAGGCCTATGCATTGCTCAAAAGAACTTACTCTGTCGGCTAGTGCCAGAAACATTGTGCCTATCTCCAGAATTACTGACGCGGACATGTCTTCGAAGGCGTTGCTGTGGAATGTGGTGGGTGCTATAGAGGACAGACGACCACAAACAGCCAGAGGAGAGAAGATGAGAGGCTCCGTGTGGTGCCAAACGCTCAACACAATTCCCTGCGGCTTGGGGTTTGCAGTTTGGAACCAGAAACAGTAACACAGAGATTTGAGCTAGTTGGTTCATGTTCGAAACTTTAACCAGCCCTGTCCCCTGCTGCAGCAATGGTAAAAATTTCGAACTAGATAAAGTATGTCGACATTTGTAATTAGAGTCAACTTTTTTTTTTTGGCTAGCAGGGGGCTACGGGTTGGCAGGTAGACTAAGCAGCAGTATACGTAATCGCAAAGCATGCCTAATACGGGTAGCGCGTTCGCGAAAATTTTGTCTTGGTCCCATTTTTTTTTTTTTTGCTGTGCTCAGTTAATTCGAAAACCTGGTTAAATTGAATATTTTCCGCTGCCCTAAGGACTTCGAATCAACGAGATCTTGCTATACATCCATCATTATTAGCGCTCCTTCCTCAACTGAAGAAGTGTTGCAATAAAGAATGCTTTAACTCTTTTTGTTAGCACGAACTATGCTTCAATCACTGGTGATCAACGGATTCTAAGCGTGACTTCAGCTGCTGAGGATTTGTTG
Source organism: Amblyomma mixtum (assembly GCF_055824585.1). Lineage (NCBI taxonomy): Eukaryota > Metazoa > Arthropoda > Arachnida > Ixodida > Ixodidae > Amblyomma > Amblyomma mixtum. Next base: position 26,451,105 of record NC_143014.1, read on the forward strand.
CGCTATGTAATTTGTTGTTCAGACATTCTACTTCAGTTTCTTGTGTAGTTTGTATTTTTGCCCACAAGGCAGCAATTTTGAAACACCCCTGAAGTGACGTTCCAGAGTAGAGCACTCGTGGGACGGCGTCAGCTGCAGAGACAGTGTGCACTAGGAAAAATCCCGCTTTGCGCGATTTCGCTGCACCTGCAGGAGATTTTTTTTGGTGCTTGAAGCAGCAGTAATGAGGATGATATTGCATAGTCCGAATTTGATTCTGCCAAAGAAACTGCCCAACCTCAGCACGAAACGTGAGCACCCAACCGCCCCGTACATTCAGTTTTCTGCTTCTTGTCAGTTTCTTTCCTTGTGGAGCGGGTTTAAGCATCGCACTGATGTCATCAATGATATGCCTGGTTTCTGTAACGTTTTGACATCATATGGGCAAGATTTACTTCCATCTGCCCAAAAAAGAAGACTCCAGGCCCTGATGAAATCAGGGCGCCCACCACAGACTGACACTTCGTAATAACCTAAAGCTGTTCGCAAAAGCTGTGGATGTCTTCAGAATGGTGCTAAAACGTCCGAAACGCTTTCCGAAATAGTTTCTTCAAAAACCAAAGTATTATAAAAATTTTCAAGCAATTTACAGTCAAACCTCCTTATAATGAACACTGATATTATGAATTGTTGGCTATATCAAACAGTTTGTAAATGTTTTCAACAAACACATGCAGTTCTTACTTTATATATCAAAGGCAGTTTGCTATAAAACGGATAAACTGAACTGCTAAGCGCCAAGCTGTGCCTGCTCGGATGGCCGGCAGCAGGCTTTGCCTCACTACATGTGCGACTAGTGGTGGTGCGGCAAGTGTTAGTGCCATGGTTCATGTTTTATCTCCCTTTTACCAACAGCACCACAAAAAATATAGCGGTGAGAACAGCTGGTAGCCAGTGATGTGAGGATGCGTCCCTACTCGTCCCCTGTGGTTGGCTTCCCAGCAATACACCCTCCCGAGCTTTAGTTACTTCACCTAACAAGGGAGGGCGGCGGCATCGCAGCGACAGGAGCACCACGAATGGCGTGATTGCTGCGTGAGCGCGCAAGGGAGATGGCCCTCTTCGGTTCGGGAAGCGGACATGTACGGACTGTTTGGCGTGAGGCTCTGCTCTTCGCCAGTGGGGTGAAGCCTTGTGGGGAGGAACATTCTCCCGCATCTAGACTTGTTTGGCCATGGAGTATCCCCTGCCCTAGTGTGGGCGAAAATTCGCTCATAACCTTCCTGGTGAGCTGGACGTCCTCGATTTCTCAGTGTGTTTTGTTGCTAGCTGGCATTATTGTTGTTGTAGCAATAAATGCCTTGTTTGTGTCAGCAAGAGTGTCGTTCCTTTGTTCCCTCAGAGCAAGGCCCGCCGCGGTCGACATGCACTTGGTAGCGTATGCGACCACAGTGTGAGTTCTCAGCAGTCTTAAGCCGCAGTTAAACGGGGAAAACATATTTATCCCCCCCCCCCCCCCCCCCCCCAATTAAAACCCCACAGTGGTCAGAACCCGTTTGCACCTCTCGCACCCACAGATAGTGCCTCGGAATCAGTGACATGGTCGGTTGCTGCTTTCCAGCGGCCACCCTCTGCTAAAGTCGACTGCAACTGACCAGAGGTGGTGACAACGGCGCTAGCTTTCGTCCTGGCGTCTGAGTTTCTACACGACACTTCTGTAATGTGAGGAAGCAACGCTGGCTGGCGTTTGACGTGCTGCCACCGCGCATTGCACTGCTTTGCAGAAGCCAACCTGGCCACGCTTGCTGCTCGTTTCTTTGCAGCCTCTGCAATCACAGTGAGTAGCTTCGAAATGGTGCTAAAGCTACAGAAAAGGTCTCTCCCAGTTGCTGTTCTTTCGCTCATTTAATTTTGCTTCTCCAGCTTGAGTTTCTGGAGAAATTTCATAATACAAATTTGGGCTATATCGAACCATATTAGTTTTTTACCTATTCGCTATAAGGAGTTACCACTGTATTGCCTTTTGTAATTTTGATGCAAATAGATCATCACAAATGGTAATGAGGATACACTTTTTTGTTTTTCTGCAATTTTTTTTTGCTTTAAATACATTTTTAGCTCGACTGATAATGTCGAAAAATATGTTTATCAAGCATTATTTCGTAGGGGTGTGCGAATATTCGATATTTTGAATACGAATCAAATTATGTTCGATACTTGATTCGAATTCGAGAAATTGACACTTGAAAATTCCCGAACACTCGCCAGCAATCTTGTATCACGCCGACTTTCATAAATTCGACTGTGGCAAAACCCCCTTCGAACAATCGCAATGTGAAAGCACGCTTTTTTTTATCCTTATCCTTCCGCAATATGCTGCATACTTAATGCCTCCACCCATGGCATTCGTCCTGTCGCCTACATAATTCTCTAAGCATGACCTCTGCTGTCTCATTTCGGTGAACTACGCTTTGCGGGAAAGCCTACTCGCAAAATTTCGCGTGAGGCTCCTGAAGGGGCGAGTCGAAGTGTCACAACAGGGCTAGCAATGCTGCAAAAATCCCGCCTATTGCATGGTGCATTGTAACTCGTGCACCTATTAAATGCACTTAACGGCAGGCATGATGTCATTCGGAGGGCCCCTGTTGCTAGGCCAAAAAATAGCCTGGGCGCGCATTTTCGGTTTCAGAGCTTCACTGCTCACCCGCACCACCAACTGCAGCTGTCAGGCTGCACATTCGTTGGTAATCCAATTTCAGCTTCGTGCCGCTTTCGGACGCCGACTGGCGCATCACTGGTCATTTCTTTTTCTTTTCTAGAAGCAGGCTCGCTGTTCCAACGCCAGTGTGCGTTCGCATTGTTCTTCCAGCACACCGAAATTGGGCGCCCATCATGGGTTTACATGTGTTATTACACAATGGGCCACCTCAGAAGACTTTTTTTTGCGTTTCTGCATTTTTGGCAGGCTTTTTTTTTTTATCAGGGGCCACGGGGCGTTTTATTATTCGACCTTCGGATTATTCGGGCATTTCTTCAGGTCCCCTGAACTCTGAATTAATGAGGTTTTACTAGCCATCAAGTTATTTTTTGTTCCCAGTCTTGTCATTTTATGAATTTCATTTTGCATGACCACATAACAGGTTGGACACTGTTATGCTGTATAATCAGTGCTACTGCAGAGTGAAGAATTTAATTGCACAACAAGAAAAAAAAATGTATTAACTGCACAAGCTTTAGCAGGTACACACCATGAGACCTGACTGCTGACTTCCCTTTAAAACCCACATTTCTGCACACTTCACACCAACACCATTCTGGTCTTGTGCATGCCGACAGTTTACACGTTTCTCAAGCATTAAACACTTGAGCTGAGCTCAGTGCATGAGCTCAGCTCGATCACATGCTAAGGCAAGAAGTGCGTATACTAATATGAAGGAAAGCAAGCTGCACTCACAAGAGGTGCAGTAGGAAGCCTGGGTGTGGGGGCGGTGGTGGTGGAGGTGGTGTGGCGGCCATCAAAGGACTGCGCCAGCGACGGCCAGAGCTGCGTCGCCCATGAACCAGGCGGCGGGGATGCACCTGCAGTGAAGACCAGACACACCAACATGCACCTCTGACAAGACCCAAGCAGGCAAAAAACATTTTAAGGGGCCTCAAAGCCACCTTCATGCATGGTGGATACGCACGCTCAGCAGGCAGAGGCTGCCAGCTCTCACCAAACTATACTATATACTACACACAGGCCTCAAACAAAATGCAAAGCTATGTTCCTCTTTTCTTCAGCGCAGCAAGCCCCTTCACACTGCTTTATGTTACAGACAACCTGAATATTTAGGAGGGTATGGCTTAGACCAGTTGTTAACTCTTAATAGGCCTGAAGAAGAACCACAAAATAACGATGGATGGAGGCAACAGTACCCCTCAGTGCTGCCTCCTTCTGCTATCCACTTTTTTTTTTTTTTTTGTGATTCTTCGGGCCTATAACTTGCATGCCTCCAGTTTGGAAAAGGTCAACAGGCAATGTAGCAGTGCATAAATTGTACAACAATATACATTTCATACATTGTGCAGTATTTTTTTATATTACACAGTCGTGCAGCTGTAAATGGTGCACCATTCCCAAAGCTCGGCAGCAGGACCGAAAAGGTCAGCGATAGTGGCACAGCCATCAGTTGTAAGCCAGCCTTTTGCTCCACACCTGACAACCTTGATGAACCTGACAAATCTGCCAACCTTGTTTCCCAGTCAGCTACACGCATGTGCTAAAAACACACAAACTTGCGCATCGTCATATGGGGGTGCTGGCACGGTCCACTGTGCTTCTTCCACCCTACATGCATTTTGTTCCCTTCCTTCCCCACAACAATGGCTCGCTACGAAGGAGAAAGAAGGGTGGCTGCAACAGCCAGCAGCAAAGGAGAACAAACTGAAGGCAACAGCCGTGCGTCAGTATCACTGCCTTGTTTCGGTCCGCTACAGACCAACAAGTCAGTGACATAGAACGCAAGAATTTCTCCATTAAACAGGAGATTTCACTGCAGTACATTTCTCTACAGTAGTGTTCAAACAATACATGTGAAAAATAGGGATATGGCAATGCCCACTGGCATTCATTACAGATCATTACATAGCAGAGGTGTTGGACTGCATTTTAGGGTACAGTGTAGTATAGCAATGCATACTGCAATCACTCCTTCTCATGATCCAAGGATAACCCCAGCAGAAAGTAGATGTCACCTACTCAAAAATGCATCCTTGCAAACATGTTGGATAGCAACATGGGGAAGTTAAGAGCTAGTTTCCCAACACACTAAAGAATGAATGGATGAATGAAAAAGGCAGTAACATGGCACGACCTCCACCAGTGCCCACTGCTCCAAGCATGACAAGAGTTGAGAGCCAAGAAAAAAAAACTACAAGGTAGCCTTTGGGTTAGCCATATAGCTGTGCATTCCTCCGCCATAGCCTTGCAAGCCAATAGGCCACCAGTCACCTCCCACCCTCTTCCCTTTTGCACTTTCCCCTAAATGTGGAGACGGGGACTTGCCTTTCCCCTCTGCCATGATGACAGGTGGCAAATTCAATTAACTCCTATTAAGCTAGATTAACGTCTTATGGCTGATCCCACGGTAGAATAGGGTGAGCTCACGGGCTAGTTGGTTATTCATAATAATTTTTCAACAGCGCATGCTACACAAGGACACAAGACGAGGAAACACACACACGAGCGCTGAACTGCAACTTTATTTGAGAAGAGGCGCCAACCTCTACATATATACCCTCAAGGAACCGCCCACTAGGGTAAAACCTAAAATAAAGTTGCAGTTCAGCGCTCGTGTGTCTGTTTCCTCGTCTTGTGTCCTTGTGTAGCATGCGCTGTTGAAAAATTATCACGGTAGAATGCAGGGCAATATGGCTAAAATCAAAGCTGCAAAAATTTAATAGGATTTCAAAAAGACCCATCCAATAATAATAATTTTCTCAAAGTGTCCCAGACCCATTCCACCCTGAATGAATGGATGAATGAAAAAAATATGCTGCAACATGCCACAGCCTTCAGGTCACTGCTCCCAGCACAATGAGAGTTGAGAATCAAGAGAAAAAAAAAAAACACGTTTGATTGCTCACTTGTAATTGGCACTTTAAAATGAGATTTCGTTTTTCTTTTCTTGCAACATTGTATCCAGTGCACCCAGATGCGACTTCACTAATGCACACAAGAGCATGGACTGCTTAAACACATCAAAAATAAATTTCAAAAAATTGATGCCAAGGTTATTTTACATGTACTCACAATTAAAAGTAGGAGCATGAAGCTTGGTTTAGCATACTAGTTAAGCAGAAAGGCATGCATCTGGTGTATACAGATCCACAGAGGTCCAGAGAAGTTGAAAAAAAAAAAAAATTGGTAATGAGGAAACGAAAAGCAACCCCATCGTGAAGGAAAGGAACGAGTGAAAGGAAGAGAGAAAGCCACCTGGGGCACCACAGCCAGAATTGATCCCTCAGCTGAACACTGCTGAGCCACAGTGGCAGGTGGACCAGTTGGCTCAAGCATGAAAAGGCTTCTAACATTGGCAATGGTGCATGCAACCACTGCAGTTGTGTTCCACATCTGCACTGCAAGTAGGGAGGCACAGAACGCACCATGCATATGAAGTCTGACTGAGGAGTCATGGTGGTCACAGTGTCTGGCAGGAGGTGAGAGATCGGAGGTGAAGGAGAGTGCGTGCCCGGTGCTGCATGGTGGCTTATCTGGGGAGAGAGGCCGCCATAAGCACCCCCATTCCGCCGCTGCTCAGCCAGAAGCTCCAGCTCTGGCTCCTGAGACTGCAAGAGAAGAAGAGCACTCCCGCTGATGCTCCCATCTCATAAACAGCTAGAAATGCTCCCACACCCTGGTGCACAACCATCATCTCGAAATATTGCTTAACCCTCTGTGGCGTGAGGGGCCAAATTTAAGCCCACTTCTTTGGTTGCACCTGCAGACAAGCACAGGGCACAATTTAAGCCAGTTTGTATGTTGCTGCCAGCTCATGAATTTGAAAAGAAAAGCTTTAGTAGACCACTTATATGACATATGTCGTGGGGGCTGCAAAAATCTGCACTAAAGATGGGTAGCTTTCCTATATATGTTTTTATATGTTCACAGGTACTGATCTACAATAAAACCTCGTTGATACGTTTTTTAAAAAATTGCCAAATCTGGGAAAACATATGATCCAAACCACCTAATTTCGAAAAATGCATCTGCTGAATGAAGTACAAAGACATTTATTGACAATTTCACTTTAAAAAAACGTCGATTAGCATTTCTTGTCATAAGATCTGAACAGATCCTTTTCTTGTGCTCACAGAATTCAGTATGTGTAAGTGCTGTCTTTAGTGCGGAAGGAACTTTTAACTCTTTCCCTACCATGGGGAAAATGACCATTTTCTGAAGGTTTCAGTACATTTTTTTTTTCTGTAAAAATTATAGCATTCAATATTGATTGCAACACCCAAAAACAGCTGAATAAAGGTGCTTTCTATTAATATACGTTTAAACAACAAATTCCATGTTGCAACAAAAAATTTTACTTGCTAAAAATGAGATTTTAGAAAAAAAAGTCAACAAAACTTGCAAAAACACGCTTGTATATAAAAAGAAAAAAATGTTAAAATTTTTTTTAAATGTGCAAAATGTTTGCTACTCTATTGGCCACTCTCTGCAAAAAAAAAATCACTTCTATCTTGAATAGTATTGTTGCTACAAAACAATAACTGGAAACCCTATAGTTGTGCATCGGAGCGCGGCCGCCTGTGTTTCAGGTTGGTTTCCATCATCACCGATGTGAAAACTGAATCATCTTGACGATGATTCATGCAGCATTTTCTGAATCATGCAGCATTTTCAGGCTTGTTGTTGCACAGTACGCCGATTAAACCAGTAACAGACGAAACGGAGTCCTGAGATTTGCTATGTCTTAGAGCGCGTGCCGCGCATGCGGAGGCTGCCAAGCGACTTTGATGGTACCGCATCCTCGGAGTGCGTTCAAAAAATGCAGTTTTGTAGCAGTAAAAAAAACTATATCGGAAACAAAACTTCAGTTCTCCGGCTACAAGCCAGACGCGCATCGTGCCTGTAAGCAACGCGGAAGGCTCCGAAGTCGAGCAGCAAAGGCGTCATCTGCGGGCAACATGGCGAGCAATGAGCGCAAGTCCGCGTCTTCATTTCTTTGCAGCGCGTTAGAAAGTGCCCCCTCGCGGGGCAAAAAAAAAACTACATCGGAAACAAACCTTTGGTTCCTGGCCTACAAACTACATCTGCAGCGTAGTCATTAGCAACGCAGAAGGTTCTGAAATCGGGGCATGAAATTATCGTTAGCGGGCTAACGATGCTCAATGGGCGTGGTAGGGAAAGAGTTAACGCGTCCACTCCGTCAGCGGCAATTAGGAAAGTAACCAAAATCTCTTCCTTGTCAGCTTTAGATGCTTCGCTCCTTGGCACCTAAGTACAGTGGGAAAGCCACCATGGCAGCTCCCAGTCCCAGCCCGCTCGTATACAAGTGCATCGCTGTAGTTCATTTATGCCTCGCCCCCTTTCCCTTATTCACAGGCAAATGAACCTCGGTGTTTCTCCTCTTCATGTTGCGTCCCCATAAAATGGCTCCTGGAATGCTTGCGTGCCTTTTTGTTGTCATTAATGGTGGTGGTAGTAGTAGCGGTAATGCCTCGCCTCTTGGTTTATTGAGGTTTAACGTCCCAAAGCGACTAAGGCTATGAGGGACGCCGTAGTGGAGGGCTCCGGAAATTTCGACCACCTGGGGTTCTTTAACGTGCACTGCCATCGCACAGCACACGGGCCTCTAGAATTTCACCTCCATCAAAATGTGACCATTGCAGCCAGTATATGTCTTTCAGCTCAACAGCCAAGCACCATAACCAGTGAGCCACCCGTTGGCTTGGTTTCAATTTTTTTAGCTTTGCTCCAGCTCGCAGCAATGGCAGCTAAACCAGCCAGCATCAGAGAGCCAACTGATGCTTCGGATGCTGACTGACGTGTCACTGGCATCTTCTACACAACCCCGCCCACCCCTTTTTTCCACCCAACCTCGGCACCGCTCAGTGTTCTGCTCGCGTGCTTCCGTTCTTCCAGTGTGTCAAAACTGCGTGTGTGCCAAATACAGTAAAGTTACTCGGACCAGCAAAAATCAGTTGTTGGTGATGGCATGGCTCTGAGGATGCTCTCTGGTGATTATTTGGATGCTTACTAAACACAGTGTTAGTTTATAAAAGAAACGCTCACAAACACCTTCCATCCTGCTCTTATTGTCCCTTTATGTGGTAATTATTCATTTTCAGTTATGTTTTCAATTTTGTTTACGCCTTGTGGAAGTGCCGCATTTTCCCAAATACGATGCGGTGGTGAATATAACACGAGTTTGATTTCATGTGGAAACAAACTTTTTGCGTGGACACTGTGTCACTTTCTGCAGTCTCAGCGTCGTTTAAGAAGCAACAATCAAGAAACGCATGTGACAGAGTCGAGGCGCAGTGGTACTGCTCACGCAGTGCGTTGCGCTGCCATGCTGCGAATGTTTGACCTTTTCTTCCCTTCTCTACTATTCACTGCATTTCTACCGCGGTACTTAATTGGTGCGAGGAGTCCTCCCCTATTGGACTCATCCACTATCTGTGCGGGCTGGCACACATTTTTATTTTTTCCTTCCTTTAGTCCCAATATAATCTATGTCTTTCCTTTTTTTTATTGTATGGGCTGGGACACATTTTTCTTGTTTCTTTTTTTTAGTCCCAATATATAGTAAATAGCGTGTAAAGGCGGGTTTCTTTTTTTCCCCAGATTTGAGGGCCAATTTTTGTGGTGCGGCCCATACACGCTCATGTCACAAGAAGTCGCGCAGCATGACCTACAACATCATGCCAATGTACATGGACTGTGTGATGGGCACTTCCTCTGCAGCCGCTATTCACCCCAGACCACCTTGGTTAATTTCAGTTGGTCCTTTTCCCCGAGACTACCGAATTTCTTATTGTATTCCTGACCATTCGCCGACTTCCCCAGATGCATAATATTTCGCTGACAATTCCACGTTCTCTAGACACCCCACCACAGCCATGTTCACTGCAAATGAGCCTGTGCTCACCTGTGACAGCAGTGTAGCATGCTGGGGTGCCCTCTGGTGGGTGGCCAGGGGAGCGGCAGCTGCAGCCATCATCTGGTGAGTGGGATGGAGGAAAGCTGGGGCTGCAAACTGGTGGTGGTGGAAGCAGCATCCACAGGGTGCCACATGGTGGTGGTGGTGGTGGTGGCCCGAGGCCGCAAGCAGTGGCGTAGCGAAGAAGGAGGGCGTGAAGAGGGGCAGGTGGTAGTGGGGCGCCCCCGCAGCTCCTCCAGCCGCGCCCGCTGCCCCCAGGGGGCCCCCGCCATTCGCTAGGCTGCTGCTCGTGCTGCACACGGCAAAGGGCTGCGCTGGCACAGCCGAGGCCAGGGTCACAGGTACCTGCCAGAGAGGGGAGCTCTTATTTCACCTCCTCCCTCATGCACATTGGCATCGCATGTAGATGAAACCCCTCTCCATAAGCTGGCTGGCTGGTTGCTGACCGTCATCGACAGAAACAAATGCAAGCAAACCTTTTCAATGCATGCAAGCCAGGTGTCCAATCAAGAAAAACTCTGCCTCAAACTCACTCTTTCAGACCGAAACTGTGCACAACAACCAATGGTAACAGCAGCAAAATCCTCTCCATCTGTGTCCATACTTGTTGAAGCAGCTGCTACTATCTTATGCTTTCAGTGTATATGTACCATGAATATTACTTCAGGGGCGCAACAGCTAAAGTAGAATTTGGAGCAATTTTTGAAGTAGGAAAATCTTAGATTTGGAGCAGAAAAATCCAAATTTGGAGCAGGCTATAGAAAAAAAAAGCTTGCTTTACAGCACTAAATGTTAAATTTTGAGCAGTTTATCGGGAAAAAAGCGTAATTTTGGAAATAAAAATGAAAAGGTGTGAATATTTACAGCAGTAATTTACCAGCACCAACACCAGCAACGTGGCAAAACCGCAAACCATAAAAACTAAAGAGGTTAAAAAATTGTTTTTAAACCTCTTTACATAAAACTAACTACAGCACAATTATGTTTTAGCTTCAATGGGCAAGGTCCTGCAAAACCTGACCAATGAATTCTGCAGAAACCCACAAGGTGGAGGTCGATTTGTACAAACCTGCAGAGCAGGTTGATCTAAAGCTTTAAACAGTTATAGGACCAAGCAAAGGAATGCAAAACGTGCAAAAAAAAGGTAGGTATGAAAACTGCGTACATATTTATTTGTACTTGAATGAGCACTTACATACGAGTAGCATCCGACTAGATTGGACCATGGCTAGCCCCAACTTATCTGTACATCGTAGCAGCTCACTAGACTAGACCACGACTAGACACATGACAAGACCAAGCCACTCATGCACGATTATAACCTCACTACAGTTGAATACAACTTAAGCATGCAGTGAAGCTCCGACCACATTCGGGACCACCGCACAGCATTCCTCCACAACAAGTAAGCAATCAGTTGTTAAAACTTTTCCTGTTACCAAAACAAGAAGGTAACCACAAGAAAAAAATTAAAAGCTCCAGAATTCTGTCACCTGGCTTGTTTATTGAAGTCAAGCACTAAAAAGCTGATTTCATTTACTATTGTGATTGGCTAGCGGAGTGCTACAGGACGCCTCGGACCATGCCCAGTGTTAACCGCTGTATTCTTAAGTTGTACGCTACTAGAGCAGCACATGCATGTCTAATGACATCAATGCTCGGCAACTTCGAGGAGCTGCATAAAGACATGTGCAACACGTGCGTCAAAAGCAAGTGGCCAGAGTCACAGGTACCTAAAAGGAAGTGGCACTAAAAACATGACTGTATCAGTAAAAAAATCCTGCAGACAATCCAATCGTGGAGAGTAGATGAAAGCATGAAATACACTGCAGGAAAGGCGTACTCTATTCTAGGATGGCTGACAGATGCTGATGGCCGCACATGAGTCTTCAGGAGCATCCCTCATCAGCCACTATTATTTCCTTGGCTTTTCTTCACGAATGACAGTGTGCCCAGCTTTCTCTGCCGCTTTTTATATATGGCAAGCCGCACTACCAACACTCTCCACATGCTGAAGAACAGGGAATGGTGCCACCAAGCGCTACACAGAATGCTGGGACATTCGCCACAGCCAGACGCTGCCAGCATCACCATCTCCGTCGAACACCACGTCAAAGAATAACAAATTAGAGCTGGTTACTGGTCATGCTGATAGATGGTGCCACGGGACCTATGTTCTAAGGTTCGTGTGCATTACATAATGATGGCAACTCGCGTGGCACTGTTGACTCGCTTATCATAGTTCAAGTGCCCCCAGGATTACGCGTGCACCTCTCGTGCTGCAGGGCAGAACTTAGGCTACCTCATGCCATGCTATGGCTTCGCCCACCATGGGACCACGAAGACGCTGCTGTCGACGCATGCACTGCTCCGGTGGAAGTGCAGCACGCGGCAACAGGGGTCAGGCGAACTCAAAGTTTCGCCAAAGTGCACTAAGGTTCGCCTCCATTTTCTCCCTCCGTCCTGGTGCCAAGGTCACCCAAGGCACGCCGACAACGGGAGCTAAAAGGGTTTCATGCTTAATACGACCTGCTAATTCATGCACGTATCATCTGTCGCTTCAAGTAAAGCAGTGCAATCAATGAAACAGTCTACTCTGTCAGCAGATATGCCCGCCCAAATGGACAGTGTCAGCGTTTCCAGTGCCTGTCAAATGGCCAAATAGAAGTAAAATAAATGACCAACCAAACAGTCGTGCGGCATCCACACCAAGCACACACATGCCAATTGTTGCGTCTCCACGATTGGATTGGATTGGCAGTATCTGATACACCGGCAAAACTGCAGGCTGACAATGAGGCTATTACTTTGTGCTAAATATAGTGCGACTGAAAACTTCTCCAGCTAGCTGGAGCATTTTTGGGGCAGTGTGGCGCAATTTTAGCTAATATCACAATTTTGGTAGAGCTTAGCACAGAAACACACAATTGTATCAACATGGCACACTTGGCGTAGCTGTTGCACCCCTGCCACTTTGGCCCCACAGTGCTTTCTAAGCACTGCCACCAAGAAAGGAGGCATGCAGAAGAAAGGATGTGTGCAGGATATTCACTAGTAACAAACTGCTCGAAAGAGACCGTCCACAGCAGCCAGCCAAGAATTAAGATTAACCAGTAACCAAGTAACCTGCATTTGAATTAAAATGCATCTATTTTTTTCCCTTTTGCAATCTGACCCTGTATGCAAGTGAATGGGCTCTTCGAACTTACCCCTGTTGCTTTTCCTTTCCTTACTGGCAGTAAAATAAGCATTCTCAATTGCATTTTGTCAGCATATGCAAGTGTTCAAAATTCTTGTCAAATGTGTCAACTCCACCTCGATTACCAGAGCCACATTCATTTTGCTACTACTGTGATATATAATAATATTTGGTTTGGTTTGGTTTTATGGGGTTTAACGTCCCAAAGCGACTAAGGCTATGAGAGACGCCGTAGTGGAGGGCTCCGGAAATTTCGACCACCTGGGGTTCTTTAACGTGCACTGACATCGCACAGTACACGGGCCTCGAATTTCTCCTCCAAAGAAATTCAACCGCCGCGGCCGGGATCGAACCCGCGCCTTTCGGGACAGCAGCCGAGCACCATAGCCACTGAGCCACCGCGGCGGCATAATAATATTTGCTGCAACAATCACCTTGTAAGTGTGCACAGACCAAATCAAGCCTCTACAATAGCTTTCTTGCTGTGTCTAACACCATAAAGATGAAAAAATTTAAACAAACAAAGAATACTCAGCTTCTGCATCATGTTTACGTCTCCCTGTTCTGTCAAAGCAGAACGACCTCCAGTTCCACCAGGAAACAATCTAAAGTCCTGACACCCCACCCTCCTCGAATGGCACACACAACTAAATCAAGAACAGGTCCCTTGCTCAAGGAGAAAAGTGAAATGGCAATACTGCTAAGCATTCAGCTTTAAATTATGCAACTGTAGAAAAAATTTAATAGTGAACCGTGTTCAGTGAGTGACTGTTACAACAAATAAGTCTTAAGAGGGCTCTGAAAGGGGATCTAATAAAGTTGCGGTATGCCTGGGATGTTAAAGCATGCCGCTTCAAGAATATTGTGCACCAAAAATTTTTTATTGCGCTTTGTAGAAGCTCAGTTATCTGTAGTTAAAATTTAAATTTCAGCGTCTTCACGCTTTTCCCTCTCCTCTCGTCACTGTTTGCACGCTGGAAGGTCAGCACTCCTCCGCCGGCCCCACCTCCGAGGGCGGACCTTCCTGACCCGACGGAGCTACGCGGCGGCTTATCGGCCCCGGCCCTGGTAGCTGCCTGACGTCTGAAAGAATCTTGCCAACAGCCACCTCTCAACTTGTATCACAGGTGCGAGTGACGGAGAAGGGTGCGAGCATGAAAATGTCGCCAGGAAGGGCTCGCCAACTTTTGCGCATGATTGTGGGTTCTCTGCTGTGTGTAGTAGTATATTATTTGGCTCAGGTGTTAATGACAACGCTACGCAGTGATTGAGCGAGTTAATGTGCTCTCCTCGAAAGGTGCTTCAAGGCCCCTTTAAAACGAGCACCCTGCTACAGCTTGATGCAGAAGAAAATACCTAATGACAAGATTCATTTTTAAAGAGCGTTTTCACTAATTCCCTCATGAAAACAGTACTCAAGATGACTACTCTCAGAGTGTACATGGTAGTACAATGGTTGCAGCTAAATGTATCATATGACCGTGTATCTGCTGCAGACCGCAAGCAGACACTGTTGGCACTGCACATGGGCTTTTGCAATTGAATAAAAATGATGCAAGTGCAAAGTTCAGCATTCCCATGGGTGCCTAATTATAACATTCCAAAGGCAAAGCTAAACCAATAATATGTGCACAATATTTATTGCAAAGAACCTTCAAAGCATAAAACACCATAATGTTTAGAGAGATTCAAAAGCACTCCGTAAAGAACAAAGGAAGCCGTAGGCATCCAAGAAAATCATGTGGAATCCAAAAGCCCCCAGCAAAGAATCCCATCTGCGTGGTAACACAATGTAAAAGCATCAAAATAACGCTAAATGAAGATACAGCTATGTGGTTTAATGGGCTTTGCATTGTTGCATTATTTGCCCATTGTCAAAAAGTAACAGGCACAACTGGATGTGCATGACTTTACACACTAAGCCTTGCTCACACAAAGCCAAGAGAAAAGCAATGTAATGCAGCCTCAAACTCACACTGCTGATGCTTCCCCAAGTTTGCTTGCCTGGCTCTTGCCCCACTGCATGGCCTACCATTCATGGCAAGCCGGAACATTGCAGCTGGATGCGAGAACCCACTCACCTGGGCCAGGTCGAAAACAAAGCTTGGTGCCTGGGGGAAGGCTTGCACCGGGCTGGCAGCACTGAGCAGGGTGCCTACCGAGGGCTCCCAAGCCACCCGCACACCACTGGTGCCAGCAGCACGGGGGGGGGCCTGTGCCCCGCCAGCAGCCCCACCTCCGTGATGGTGGTGTCCCACGTGGTGGTGGTGGTGGTGGGCCATGGGGTGGTGCAGGTGCGGCTGGAAGCTGCGCTGCTGCTCGGGCGATGGCGGGTTCGGCCGCCAGCCATGCTGCGCCACTGGAGGTGGCGGCTCACGGTACCGAGGCCGGCGCATGCTGGGGCTGCGTGCAGGCACCACAAGTAGGTTGCACACAGATACGGCTAGCACCAACTATCCACGAGAGCATCTCACCATATTTTAATCCACCTCATGCAAACTTTTTTTTGCTGGTCCTGGCAGCGCACAAAGACAAGGACTGACAGTAAGATCGAAGGACTGTCAGTCCTTGTTGCCAGAACCAGCACAGAATGGAATACCAATAAACGACAGTTCTCAATCAAACCTTGCATAATGACCAATTCTGTTGACAGCTCCCATATCATACTTCAAGGCTTTTGCACGTTGCTCAGTTGAGGGTACATTATGACCGCTTGTGCGATGACAAGCAAGCAAACACTCTATAACGCTTAGTACACAACTGCATACAGAACAAAGCCGCAGCTTTTTTTGCAGTGCACTGTGCTTAGAGTGGACTTCTTAGCACCGGTTTAATAATATGCTCTTTGTATTAAAGGTGAAACATCCTTTGACACCAGCTCAGGAGCACGATGAAGCACACGGTAGCATGTAATTCCCACATGCTCCCACAAATGCGTACAATGTGTCTAGGTGAACAGCCTTGGAAGCTCCCCACCAAGCAGCATGCTGAATTTCAGAGGACAAAGCAGGGCTGCGTTTACATAATTTGGCAACCAGTGGTACATTTGTCATGCCGCCCTAATCAGTTTCATAAGAGCCCACATCACTCAGTGAAGACATCCAAAATGAAATACTCAGACTTTGGGGAAAGTGGCTACTGTAAGCAACTGCCCACATTTGCTCTGAAAAAAATCCACATTTGAAGCCATGAATGAAGGATAGCAAAAGAAATGACATCACAAACACAATGCAAACAAACCAAATGCCAGGCAGAACATGCAAAAGATGTTCAGGAAATTCACTAGTATGTATGCACCAAGTTGGGAATTTTGTTAACGGCTTCTTTTCTACCTTTCTTTCTCTGCAAAGCTCAGAATTCACGAAGTGTGTAAGTGCCTGGGCTGGATTCTCAGTATTCACACTGGTAAAACATACCCCAGCTTTTTTTACTTGAGCACAGCCTTGCTCCAGCAAGAAAAGCAAGCATGGGAATATATACTTGAAAAGGGAACATACATATATTTTACAATTCAAATGCAGGTCAGTAATGAGATTCCAACACAAATGCAAACAGGCAGAAAATTTTAACTTGTGCTGCTAATGACGATGTTTGCTTCAGTTACGGCTTACCAGTTAATTTGCCAATTACTTATTGGCATGCAGAGTTCGAATGCTGGCACTTTCCTGGGTTTTCCAAATGAGTTGAGAAGAGTCAGCGAGCAAAATTTCCAATAACTGGATTTGAACTGCATGGAATCCCAGTCAAAAAAAAAAACCATTGGAACCAATTGGATTTCCAACTGGTTCCAAAAGGTTCCAATTGGACTAGTTGAGTTTCCAACTGGTTCCGATTGGAATCGTGTTCCAATTGAACTATCCAATTGGACCATTTGGGTTTCCAATTGATGGGCCCAATTGGTCTTACCCATTACATCCAATTGGACCGCCCAACTGCACCCAATTTTTCCAATGAATGTTTTGAGTTTTTGACAAACAAGGTAGAACCAATATGGTTCCTATAATAAGAGCTATCAGCAGCTTAACCTACTAAATTGTACTCATCATCTGCACCACCACTGCAGCTGAAATTAAATTAAATAACTGCGCTCAGTGGGCAAGTGCCACTGGCCCCAGCATGAGAGCCTCACAAATGGGGTATATAAGTTGGAGCAGAAGTATGTTCTTTGGATGTACATATTGAGCTCATACATGCTACTAGTGCCTGACTGTTGCTTGCGTGTGATGTATTTGTGCCTGTTGACTTTGATTTCCATAAAAACATGTTAATCTCAATTCTGTAGGACAATGTTGATAGGCACTAGGCACGACATCTGCCTGCAGTCCTCATAAATGAGTTTTCCTTTTGCATATTATATATGTTCAGTTGTAGAAATATTTGTCCAAGATTCTAGAGCATATTATTCACAAACATTTAGCTACCTCTCTCAATGAACATAACATATTTTGTGAATATTTTCTGGGTGAAATAACTGCCTGGCCTAATGGGTCCAATTGGCTAGTCCAGTTGGGTCCAATTGGTCGGGTGTCCAAAAACACCACTGGAACCAATTGGTTCCATTTGGAATGTCCAATTGGTTCCAATGGTTTTTTTGACTGGGATGTACCGTAACTGCATGTAATGATCCAATTGTAATGAGAATGGTACTGACAGCTACAACTGCGTTATTATAAACCAAATGTGAATAGATCACCTTTACTAACGCATATTAATCGCAACAATGCACTTGCACTGGAATGCGTCGGACCCCATCGTAATATCCCGTGAGCAGATCACGGGTTATATACACAGGGTTCAAGAGGCTGGAAATCAGTTGCACCTTCAAAAGGAACCGAATGGGCTCGGAACTGAGTGCACAGCGCCCGGCGCATCAGATTATGCAACGCTCGAGCGAAATCGCTACGTGTCACGCAACTGAATCGCACGAGTTGGCTAAGTAAACGAGGTGAACTACTCGATCGTTCGCTTTCCTCACGGCAACTAACCTCATTTCGCTCAATCGATTACTTGGACGTCGAAGCGAACGGCCACACGGCACTTACGGCGGCTTCTAGGTAGAAATGGAGCACGCTTGGGAGCGAAACCAGCGCAGGCAGGAATGGGCTTTGTTTTGCTCCGCAGCGGTGCGCGCGCCGCGGGAGCGCTCGCGCCGCAGAGTCGCGCTCAAGTGCCCGCCGCAGAGGCAGAGTGCAGGAAAAAGAGGCTTACATAACGACGAAAACCGCATCGTCCGCACGGTAACCAAGTCGAGCGCCGCAGAAAACGCATGGCGAACGGCACGACGATAAACCCGCAAGGTGAAGGTCACATCACGGAGAGTGCGCGCACGCGGCCGCCTTGTCAGCTGGTTGCCGAGCCGGCGGCCCCCAGAGCCGACCAGGAAAGCGCGCACCAGATGCACGGCGAAAACAGCCCGGCGCGCGTCGATCGCGGGGCCAGCAGACGACGGGGGGGCTGCCACGCGCGCGATTCGGCCACGGGCACGAAAGTCACCGCCAGGCGACCCCGCACCGAACGCGGGCCAAAATGGACGCGGGCCGCTCTTACCTGCGTCTGCACCTCGCCGTGTTGCTGGTGCACCTAGCGGAGTGGTGCGGCGGGTGATCCATGCGTCGCTGCTGATGCGAAGCGCTGCGCCTGCGCAGTGTGGGCGAGCCTTCGCCCCAGGCGCCGGGAGGAGCGATCGGCACAGCCGCTGGGGCGGACGCGATCTCGGCAGCCGCGGCTCCGAGTGACAGCTTCAGGCGCTTCCGACTCGGGCTCTCGCTCGCCTGCACACACGCACGACACTCATGGCTGCGGACCCCATGTGCAGTGTTTATTTTCGAAGGTGTACTACCTGCCCGTGTATGCATCGCATATGGTTTCTCGAGGTCCGGCTTAATCAGACACTGCAGCTACAAGTTCCACGATCAAAATAGCCAATCGATACAGTTCAATAGTACACCTGCGCACGGCGCAAACATGTATGCCCGCAAATGCAAACCATGCGGCCGCACTCCCAGCGGGCTACCCGAGCCCTCAACCCTGCACCTCGGGGCGTTCATCTGCAGGACTAAACAGAGCTATCTGGGAGCAAAGACCGTGTTTGTTTCCCTTCAGACGATATCCAAACATAAACAAACGCACGTGGAGACTGCGCGAGACCCAACTAGATGGCGCCGCATGTTCCGGATCGGATGTCCACCCGCTGAGTTGCACTGCCTCAACAGACGCTGCACGCTGGCGGCACACCGCCGCGGAACTTGACAACTTGTGCAGCGAGTGCAGCCTAATTGAGGAGACCTAAAGGGTATGACCACGACATCATCAGCATCTACGCTGCCTCGACAAACGCACCCTACGGAAATCTAAACCGCTCAGAAATGATACCCGCCGCAATGGCACAGTGGGTTAGAGCGCTCGGCTACTGAGCCAAGTGCTCGATGGAGGCGAAACGCAAAACGCTCCCGTGTGCTGTGCGATGTCAGCAATGTCAGTGCACTTTAAAGATCCCAAGGCGGTCAAAATTATTCCGGAGCCCTCTATTACGGCACCTCTTTCTTTCGCTCTTCTTTCGCTCCCATCTTCCTTCCTTCCCTTATGGCGCGGTTCAGGTGCCCACCGAGATATGAGAGACAGATACTGCGCCATTTCCTTTCCTCAAAAACCAATTTATGGTAGGAGGAGTCAACAGTCCCGTGACGGCTTGCCGCTCAGCCATCGGCGGAGTGATACGTAGCGATCGGCGAAAGCTAAGAGTCCACGCCTATTTTTATTTCCACGGGCCTAATTTGCAGCTGTGTAGTCTCTGACTGGAACTATTTATTCCCGGAAACGTAAAAAAAAAAAATAAAAAATAAAAGCGAAAACAAAGCCGCGACTGGACTGCTGAAAGGCACTCCTCGCGTTAGTTGACTCCAGCAACGAGTTCAAAAAAAAAAAAAAAAGCCTGGAGCCGGGACGTTTAATCCGATTTAGATTGGGGAAATCGGCCGCACAGGACAATAGTTCGGAGTTTTTAAGAATGCTAGGAACGAGTAGATCACGCTGCCTTGGTAAAAAAAGACGAGTTCAGATTCCTCTTTAGTGCACCATTAAAGGATTACAGACACCCAATTGATTGATTGTAAAACATTTTATTCGCCGGGAAGAGCTTGGCAAGAGGTCGCGTTAAGTGGTCGAGAGTACATAGCCCTCGACGAATTTGTCAGCCCACTCCACCGCCAAAACTTGCGTTCTGGGGTCAGAGCTAGCCAGCACGTACACCTAATTGCTTGTTTTTTTTTTTTTTTTAAATGACGCATCCAATATTAGAGCACACGTACCGTCGCGTGGTATTCGCCTCCGGCCACTAAATAATAACAACTTCTTCTCTCATCCTATTTCGGTTTCATCAACCAAGCGGTGGTTGTGATGTATATTTTGTGAGGCCTGGAAAAAGCTTTCAATATGAGCGTTGATAAGTAATTTTAATTCACTACACCACTTAAACCACACTGCTTAAAAACTGGAATGACAGCAAACGACGTATCAGCAGATATATTGCCATTTTGTTTCGTGTCTCACATGACATGTCAACTACACGTCACAGTCGCCATTCCGTTGCGGCAACCGAAACATCATGAGAGATAAGTTGAGTTATTAATTATTTAGCAGTCGTAGACGACGCGGTGATCGGTGATTGGCATGGATAACCTGGCAGGCTCGACATGGGCTTTGAGCTCCGGGCCCGATCCTCTAAATGGGGCCCGTGCAGTGGCATAGCGAGATAGCACTCACTGCGAGCTCTGTTCGGGCCATGACGTGCCACTGAGATTGCGGGGTGGCCCCAAGGTAAAAAATTCGAGGGACACTTAAAGGGGGCCTGAAAGGGCTCCGAATACAGTTGCAGTATGCCTAGGATGCTAAAGGACGCCGCTTTTCACAAATATTCTCCAGCAAGAAGTTTAAAATTGGTAAATTGGTAAATTGGTTTCTGAGGATAGCAAATGGCGCAGCATCTGTCTCACATATCTCGGCGGGCACCTGAACCGCGCCGTAAGGGAAGGGAGGAAGGTGGGAGTGAAAAAAGAAAGAGCTGCCGTAGTGGAGGTCTCCGGAATAATTTCGACCACCTGGGGTTCAAAATGTGCTCCACAAAAGATAGAACAGGCATCTCGGTAGTAAGCAGACTGCAGTCCTTCGGCATCGCTCTGGCCACTACTGCTGCTTGCAACCGCTTCCGCCTCAGCACTGATGACCTCTTACTCAGATTAGGTGCGTTGTTGGCTTCTCGGATCGGGAACACTGCAAAGCACTCTATAATAATTCTGATCAATGCTTTCTAATTTCATGAGCTTTTATATGAATGTAATTAATTTTTGTTATGCCTGCAATTTTCTTTGAAACTGAATTGCATGGATCCCAACTAGCTTCCAGCTAGGGATCCAGATGTTTTAACAAGCATGCCTTGTATGAATGTTGAGAAAAAAAAAATTCAGGAAAGTACATCATCCAAACTTGGTATTGAAAAAACAAGACTGCCGTATGCCATCTTTGCGTCAAATTCCAGTGCGAATAAGCGAGCGGTTTAACCGACAGAAGTATCTTACGGTGCGCATTTAGCATTGCAACAGTCTATACAGCTAGGGTATGATGCCGGTGCCCGCCGCGCTTTTTTCTTCTTTTCGCTTTTTTGTCGTCTTGTCTGTTATTTGGTCGCATGCGCAGAGTTCCTAAATATCAGTAAGAGGGAAAGCTGGTGCCACCGTCTATGCGAGTTTCTTAAAGAGCACTTTATCCATGGAGGACTCCAAGACTTTATCCACCGTGGGAATGCCAGGAAGACGAGGTCATAACGAGGTTTCGTGTTTGGCGTGGCTAGTGTTGGGACGAAAACGTGGACTGTGACGCGAAAGTGGTAGTCAAGGCGTGATGCTCTCCTCTGTGCGCAGGTTAAGTTATTTTGATACTGCGTTTTTCACTTCTTCAATAGATTTAACGCAAGGGAAAACTTCGGTGTTAGGCTGGCATGGAAGCTGTCAGAGCATTTCGGTGAGGTTTGCCTCGAGAAGGGTAGCTGAATCCATGCTTTATGCCGAGCCAAGTAAGAAGCCTCGTCCCGGCATTCCTGCGCTTCTCCATGTGGGGGCTACACTACAGTGAACTAGAAAATATTCTAGTTCACTGTAGCTACACTCTCCGAAATGACCAGCCTTGTCCGATGGCGTTCATTCCTTCCTCGCATGGAAGATTGTGTGACGAATTTGCAGCAGCGCGGCGCGCAGGATTTTTCGCAGTGAAACTTTGCTCCCTGGAGGTCTGCCTACAATTCAGTGAAAAACTCTCCCAGCAGCGGCGTTCCCGGTACGTTGCGGGCATGCTTTTGATTACCATCAGCACACGTTCAGCAGCCAGCGGCTCCGTCTACGGCACTTGCTACACTCCCGAACATTTGTTGCATTCAAATAGCGACGATGCTCGGTTTGGCCGCGAAGCCTTCCACTCGGATTTTGCCGTTTCTGACGGTTCTTCGCCTCTCGGCTGCTTGCTTCCGGCGTCTGCCAAGGTGCAGCAGCTGCACGACGAAGCGGCCACGTGAGGTACTACGCTCGTGCAGCTATTGCAGTTGTTCATGGGTCAATGAAGGCCGTCGCGGTTCAGCTTCTTTTCGCTACAAAATGAGCGTTGTCTATGAGTTTTTGTACCCTCGTTACATGTTAATGCGAAATCATTACTACCAGGCAACACAAATACATCCTCAGGTCGTCCCGAGGATTAATTTTTGAGGACACTGTGTTGTCCTGAGGACGTCCTACTGATCAACAAGTCCTCACAATCCTGTTGTCCAGCCTCAGTATGTCCTGAAGACATCCTCAAATTTTCTCTTAAGGACCTTCTCAGTCTGTTTTCAGGACGTCAGATGACGATTTAGCCCAGATAATGTGGGTCATTATTTGCTTAATTATTGTAGGCAGTGTGCACAGGGTTTGTGAGACAGCTTTCTTTTTGCTCAATTTGTTTTGGATCCTAGCAAACAAATTTTCAAAAGTTTCACCATGCTCGATACCATGGTTCGTTTACCGCATTTTTTGGCATATAAGATTGACCTTCGTGCTATATTTTCATACTTATTTATTTATTTATTTATTTATTACCTCAAAGGCCCCGGTTGTGGGGCATTACATGAGGGATGGGCGGATTACATGCAGATTATATAAAGATTACAGAGTACATAAAGATTACTGATTACATAAGGATGGCCTCAATCTTTTTCTTGAAGTCGATGCAGTTGACGATGAGTACGGCTTCCGGCGGCAGATCGTTCCAGTCCCGAGATGATATGACAAAAAAAGAACGGAAATGAGATGTAGTTCTTGCAGCGGGTGGGTATACGGTCTTGATGTGGTTGTTGCGGCTAGAAGGACGATGAGCTGTTGATATGATAGATGATCCTAAAGGTGAATGATAGAACTTGTGGAATAGGCATAGTCGAGATATTTTTCTTCTAGTTTCAAGGTTAGGCAAGGATGCTCTGGATTTTAAAGAGGACACGCTAGTATAGTAAGAGTAGTCACAATAAATAAAACGGATAGCGCGGTTTAGAACTTTTTCAAGGATTATAGAAAGGTTAGATTGATGAGGATCCCATACTGCTGACGCGAATTCTAGTTTAGGTCGGACGAATGTTTTATAAGCTAACAATTTGATAGAAGGGGTAGTAAAACGAAGATTTCGACGTAGGAAGCGACGACTACAACTCTTTCAGGAGTTCAACTCTGCCCTCTCAGTGCAAAATCCACTTGGACGAATGGCCCCGAAATCTAAACAGTCCAACCCCATCAGAAGCATGCAGCACTTAAGAACAAGTTTGAAAGCCAAAATATTTTAAGATATCTCCTCAAGGCACATATTTTCTTCAGTCACAATGGTTTCTTTCACTATATCGCTATTGCACACAAGTACGTTGCCAACGCTAATAAACACAATGAACGCCGACGGCCTATGGCTTCGGCGCCGCGTTTCTGGCACAATGTTGTCAATACCTGCAGCCAACATCTCTCTCTCATCACCCCACGTACCTATAAGCACGATTCAGGCGTCCACTGACCCAGGGAGCCAGTTATGCGCACTTCATTTCCTTAAAAAAATGATCGGAGTGTAAAACGTGGTCAACGCCAACGCCAGTGAACACAACGAACGGAGACGGCCTATGGCTTCAGCGCCGCGTTTCTGGCACAACGTTGTCAATGCCAACGCATGCAGCGCACGTCTGTCACTACCGCCACATAGCTTAAAGCACGATTGAGGTGTCCACTGTTCCAAGAGGGCAGTTTTTCCCTCGGCTTTCCAAGCTCCGGCTCCATTGGCTTCGCAGCTTAAAGCGCGACTAAGGTGTCCACTGCTGGTTACCAGGGGCAACGGCGAAGCCGCGAAACGGGCGCCAAAGAGCTGCGCTCTAAAACCGGCGCTAGAAACGAGGGACAAAAGAAGGAGGCGGCAGCGCTCGTCACCTCCTTCCCTTGTCCCTCGTTTCTAGAGCTTCTTACGAGACATGCACCACGCGGCTACTCTCGTTCTCGAAGGCGCCGACGAACAGGACGGAACACGAAGAGAGACGACGTCCTGTTTACTGGCGTCTTTAGAGAAGAAAAACCCAACAGCCGTGCGAGGTCGCCGCCTTCCCGCCCCGAATGCGGCAGCTTACCTTCTGACGGGAGTCTTCAGGCGGCCGGAGGTTGGAAAAGTAGAGCGGCGACAGGGGTCCGGCAGAGAGGTCTGAAAGTGAGGAAGAATTGGGTTCAGGAAATGCACCAGCAGCCCTTCTCTCAATGCATCGCCAATCGTGACATGTCAAGGCCTCAACCACCCGTGTTCGTACCACGAGAAGTGCCGGGCTGCTCGAACGCAGGCAGCTCGACGGCGAGCCGAGATTCGTCACTGCCCCTGGCCCGCTTCATGCGCCGCGTGTTAGGCGGGCCTCGCGACGAACCTGCCCGATCCATGGCCCTCGAGACCCGTCCTGTCTTGGACGAGCCACACCGGCACCGCGGCCCAAGAGCTTCGATCGGCACGCCAAGCAGCACGCAGCTAACACGCGCAAGCAGCTCGCAGCTAGCACGCGCAAGCAGCACGCAGCTAGCACGCGCTTGTGGCGCGTGCCATGCCCGCGGTGGCGATGGCGCGCGAGAACGAACACAATCGAGCAGCTGACGCCAGCGGCCGAAGGGTGCGCGATTCGGCGCCGCTCAGACGGTCATCCGAGACCGACGAGGGCCGCCCGGCAGCCGTCACGGCGTGGTTGGCCGGATCGCGTTGCAGCGCGACGCCCCCGCGAAGCTGCGACAAATCCCCAGGCCGCGGCTCGGCGCACCTCCATTTGGCCCTCACGACAACAAATAAACATTATCAACCACCTCCTTTGTCATCAACGCAAACTGTTCTTCAAGGCTCATTACGGGATGGCATCCCTGCTGGCGCCAAAGCGCTGGGGAAGTAGTGCGCCGATCATCAGGCGACCGACTTTTGGCAGTAGCGGGGACATGGTGTTTGGCTCAGCGTCTCTGGCGTGAAGCCAACCTTGGCGCGAAAAGAAGCTTCGCAAGTGATGCAGGCTGATTTCGAGTGCGTTGAGCATGCATCTATTCGATACCTGGAGGTAAAGTACTTGGTTCCTGAAAACCGATACTAACAGTTTCAGCAATGTAAAAATTCAGGGGGGCACTCTGTTGACCTAAAGCGCGGTGAAGCTGAAGCCTTAAGCGCGGTGTTGCTGCTTGTGTCAGCGTCTTGCAGCACTGCCAGGGAGTCCACAGAACGCCATTGTCCGTTCGGCTCTACGCCTTGCTCGTCGGTAAATTGGTTTTTGAGGAAAGGAAATGTATCTGTCTCGCATGTCTCGGTGGACACCTGAACCTTGCCGTAAGGGAAGGGAGGAAGATGGGAGTGAACGAAGACACCGTATTCACTAGACGCGCCTTTGTTCATTCCAAACCATCGTGCTGGCACGGCGGAGTGATTAGCGTGCTTGTCTCGCACTCCGGAGACCCTGGTTCGATTCGCCAACTCGACAAATTTCCTACTCGGTTTTATTTATCTTTCTGGTCTGACTAGAAAGGTTAATTGGTGAATTAAGTAAGTGGGACTAACTCAGTCCCACTTACTTGGAGACCACTATATACCATCTCTTTAATTGGTTGCATGGTTACTACCCAAAGTACAATTGGCCGGGTTTGAAATTCGCGCACTGTGACGTCACGACCGTTGCGACCAACTGAAAAGCGTGACATTTCTGTCGACAACTTCTGCTTACAACGATGAGGCATTAAAGGCTTCCGCCTTAAAAGTGGTTCATGGAAGAAGTTTGAATACTGCACTGATAAGGATGTAGTTGGCACACATTTCCAATTCTTTGTGTGCACGCCTCACACCATAGCTGCATTCGATCCAGCTGTGGTACACTGCACCGCTTGCACCGGTTCATGGTGCACTGCACCAAAGCCCTCGATCCACAGCGCCCTCTGCACCGCCGTCCACGACTGATTTGGGTGCCGCTTTGGTGCAAGGAACCACGGCACCAGCTGCCAATGAGGTGCAAAAAGTTGTACACGTGCAGATGGCTTTCAGCAGACAATATTGAAGGTGAACTGAGGAAGGTCTTCGCTGTCGCCGACGAGTCCGATGTCAATTTGCGAGAAAATGGCGCTGAAATCTACTCGACAACAGGTAACCTTCTGCATTTTGTGTTGCAGCTGCCATGTTGTGACAGGCCGTCCGTGTGCGTTCCAGTTCACACATTTTGAAGGCGGAAGCCTTTAATGCCTCATCGTTGTAAGCAGGAGTTGTCGAAAGAAATGTCACGCTTTTCAATTGGCCGAAACGGTCGTGACGTCACAGTGCGCGAATTTCAAACGGGGCCAATTGTACTTAACCATGCAACCAATTAAAAGGATCGTATAGTGATGCTCCAAGTAAGTGGGACTGAGTTTAGTTAATTGCTTCACTACCCAATTAGCCTAATTATCCTTTCTAGTCAGGCCAGACTAATAAAAGCGAGTAGGAAATCGGTCGAGTTCGGGAATCGAACCCCGGTCTCCGGAGTGCGAGACAAACACGCTAACCACTCCGCCGTGCCAGCACGATGGTTTGGAATGAACAAAGGCGCGTCTAGTGAATACGGTGTCTTCGCTCACTCCCATCCTCCTCCCTTCCCTTCCGGCGAGGTTTAGGTGTCCACCGCGATATGAGAGACAGATACATTTCCTTTCCTCAAAAACCAATTTACTGACGAGCAAGGCGTAGAACCGAACGGGCGATGGCGTTCTATGGACTCCCTGGCAGCATTGCAAGACGCTGTAGCGTTCCACTCATAGGGGCGAAGCTTAACATCTTAACCACACATCAGTGACACAAACAAGCATGCAACACCGCGCTTCAGGCTTTCGCCTCACCGCACTTTAGGCCAACAAAGTGCCCCGCTGATTTTTATTTTTTTTTCCCAGACGGCGCAAGAATGGTGTGCGGGCTATTGGCAAACTGAGGGCAGGCCGATGCCGAGAGTGTTTTGCCTGCTGTGCTAAGCATACAGGCAGATGCTGCTAGTTCGCCGCTGCCAGGTCATTCTTCTGCGGCTACGGGGACGCCGGAACAAGCGCTAAGCAGCGAGGAAGTCCTGTGGTGCTGCTAAAGGACTGTCTTTTTTAATCGCTGCTTATCAAGAGACAAATGAGCGAGGGGGCTTCTCGGCGGTGATTTGCGGGCGCCCTCCCCTAGGCGTCGAAAAATATGCAGGGGCCCGCGAATTCGAAACTGGAGTCGCTTGCGGCCACGCTTGTATAGCACTTCGGAATTCGACCGCGGTCGGTCCAAACACTGAGTTGCGGCAAAAGGAGTCGGATTCCTGATATATTCACTGTCAGAAGAGAAGAACTACTCCACAACAAGGGTCGACCATGGCCCACTCCATGGCCGACTCGAGTCTCGTTAGGCGCAAAAGCGAGCGCGCACATAAAAATGCTCGCGAGAACTGAAGTCTGAACCCCTCCACGGCGAGCAGACTAAAAGGCCTGCCTGCACGCGCTCGATTGAAAATTGCCGCACCTATGAGGTGTGGCGCTGCTGACGCGATGCACCTGCACCGCGCTGGCACCAGCGGCACTTTTGCAGGATCGGTGCCGTGAACCAGCTCTGGATCCAATATAGCTATCCTCCGCCGGCAAGTGTTCACTAGTGGTCACGTGACCGCAGCGCCCCCACACTATACATGCATGGGCTTGTCGAAGCGTGCAGCCAGCCTCGAAAATCGTAAACCCAGAACCTGTGGGAGGCCGCGCTGCCCAGCTCAAGGCGCAGCATACAGCTAAGGCCGTAGCCACAGCCCTGGAATAACCCAGGTACCACCGAACGAATTATGT
Source organism: Amblyomma mixtum (assembly GCF_055824585.1). NCBI lineage: Eukaryota > Metazoa > Arthropoda > Arachnida > Ixodida > Ixodidae > Amblyomma > Amblyomma mixtum. The sequence continues at coordinate 26,479,316 of NC_143014.1, forward strand.
TCTAAAAGGTTATGTAAGTTGCAGTAACGTTATATGCTGTGTCGAAAACATTAGTGTTAAAAATTAGCAAATAACGTTATATGTTGTATCATAAACATCAGATTAACGTTCCAGATAAACACTGTTTTATATAGTCTTCTAAACATTATTATAATCTGAGTCATGACTAAAAAACAATGCAAAAATATTTCAAGCATCGAGTCTCAGAACGTTTCTCACTGTTCTTAAAGTAAAGATGTCTTTCAACTAGCACTACTTTGCAACTAAATCTCCTAGATTGTGCCCGCCACAGATTGCACGCACAGCCGCATTATTTTGTTAGAAAACTTTGCGTATCACCCATTCGTCACTATCACTAATGGGACACCCCTCAGTAGTGGGTATTCGGAGGTGAGTGTATACGAGCTGCATGCTGCAGAAGTGTCGCCCTCGTGGTTGGTTCTTGCAAAGCGTTACATGTTGTGTACTGTCACAACTGGAGGGCCTGCATGTTCGTGCAGGGTTCATTTTCCTTTGTTTTCAAGCAATACAGGTAAAAAAAAGCAGTGTTGCACCACTGCTTGACGGGCCTCGCCGGCCCATTTTCTTCACCATTTTCGAGAATGTTACATTCATGTTGTTTAAATGTTTAAAGTTTAAGTAAAGTAAAGTTTAAATGTTATCCATGTAAGTCCATGTTATCGAGGCTCCACAAGGACGAAGACAGAGACGTAGAAAAACAGAAAAGTTTCTTTAGTTATCTGCTGTGTTTCACAACTGCGTTTTTTGTCCTTAGCGGCATGTATGCACCAAAAGGTGGTCTGGCTTCATGGTGATACACTGAAGCAGTTACTAACGGCATATAGCGAATGAATCGCCACGTCAGGCTGCTTTAACTCAGATCTGGCCTGCTCATGGTTGGGACGGCCAGATCAAGCTTATCTGTAGCGAGTTAGCCCAGTAAACCAAAAACCTTTCAGAGACGTCTAGCTAGACGTCTCTGAGAGGTTTTTGGTTTGCTGGGAGGCGAGCTTGATAAGTTTTTGGCACGTGAGGTCATGATAGGGGCAAACGTAGTAACTTGAATGATTGTTACTGTATCGGTTTGGCCCTACACTGTAAACACGAACAGGCCTATATGGGAGTAAAAAGTGAGCAAAGGATGGCTCACATGCAAGCGACTCGGCGACTGAGAGGCGCGTCGCGGCGAAAGTGTTCAAACTTGGAGCCTCGTCGCTCTGGCCACTCGAGCCGCCGCAACGGCTCGGGACAGGTTTGCGCCACGGCGGCAGTCCCGAGCGTTTTTTTTTTTTTTTACTGCAGTCATAGCGCCAAGCATATAATTAAGTAAATCTAAACAAATTACTCATCAACCGAACATTCAAAATTTCTTCACTTGTTGCAGCAGCTCCTCAAAATGGGACAAATTATTCTCTTCGACTATATGACCAGCAAGGTTGTTCCATTCGGTAATGGTTCTCGGAAAATAGGAATATTTGTAGCAGTTCGTTCTTGTGGATAAAGGTTTTACGGAAAGAGAATGCCTCAGAATGTCTCACTTGCATTTTCGTGAAAAGGCGCCTCACGTCAGGTCGTGGGAAGCCAGTGTAAAACAGGGCCTTGGGTTTTTCAGCATTTTAGGGCCGAGCTTGGGGCCGCGAGCAAACACGGAAGGTTTGTGAGAGAGAGGCCCTCGGATGCTTTCGAGTCGCATATGCGCGCTGCCGCCGCCGCTAGGCGTCCAGACTGCTCCAAAAAACGTCCAATACACACACGCTGGTCCTCATTCGCAAGCGCTGTGGCTCACTTAGAAACGTGGGACAGGCGCTTACTTACAAGTCGCCCAAACATGTCGCGACAAACTGAAAACTGTGTGAAAAGAAAGAAAGAGCACGCTTATATACATAGCAGCACGGGAGCCACGTGCAATCTGGATCCGTGGCCGTTAATTTGAACCGCAACAGCACCGCGGGAACAGCCGCTGTCACACGTTCTCGGACCACAACCTCTGCTGCCTTGGCGTTGTTCAGCCATGGTACACCACAGTTAAGCACAACATAAAAGGACTGTTTAAAGGAAACGCCAAAACAAACCTTACGGGGCCGCACGTGAAGCTAAGTGGGATTTGTTAGAGCGAAGCTTCGCGGCGTCTAAGCAGGCGAGTGCAGAAAGGAGACAGATTCATGCGCGGCTAGTGATTGGCGGAGCCCATCAAGCCAATGGGAGCGGCAGCAGCACAAATCCTGATCGATCACCGCATGTGGCACAACTGTCGACGCCACATCCTCACCAACTGCTGGGCGAGACAGCGGGTGCCCGGAGAACATAACGCCGGTGTGTCGCGCGGACATCCACAGCAGCACTGTGGCCAGCACGACCTCGCGTCCAGCAACCACACCCCGCGCATTAAAATCACGATCTAGCTGCTCGATGCGAGGCGGCGTCAAGACGACGTCACACGGCTTTTGTTTACTAACACTGGAAGAGGTCTCATTCGAATGGCTTTTCTACCGGCGGACAGAGCCAGCATCCGAGGGCGGGCTCGCGCGGGATGCGTCACACGCGATCGATCGCAGGGCCACCCGCGTCCAGCGACAGGCCCCACGCTGACGTCAGCCGAGGCCACGTGCTGCCGCCGGTATGCTTAGCGGCCGCGCGGGAAGAGACAACTACACGGCAAACAGCCATGCTAGGACCAGGCGTGGTCCTGCGGCGGCTACCGACCGAAGCAGCGAGGCTCACCTCTGAGACGGAGCGGCGCCCAACCTGCCGCAATGGCGGAACCGAGCCCCGTGGCCCTTCGGCTTCTTCGCGGCTCGAGCGCCCCTGCTCGTAAGTCAACAATCTGCGCGCCACACCCCTGCTCATTCTCTCGCGCAGTACTGCCCATTCGCGGAAATGCCCCCAACGTAATCGGAGGCACTGCCACAGCGCGAACACAGGGACCTGCAGTCAGGGATACCGAACCGAAATTGATTTCCGATACACATACTCGACACGCCACTGGCAATATGATTTGCTAAGTTAGGAAATCTCTCCGTGGTTGCTAGAATATTTAGATTTTGAAAGGGTTCAAACGGACCCGGCCGCACATAATTCTCCAATCTACACTGCCGGCGCAGCTTGTTTCGTTACAACTTTAGCATTGGAATGAAGCCATAGTGACGTTGAAACGATCACTTCCATGAGCAGCCCAGCAAACTTTTTTTAAAGCTAATGCTCTTCATGCGAACCGGTCTCTGAGCATTAAACTACATACGAAAAAACCTGAGACTGTTTCTGATGTTCTTCGTCTGTTACTGCCAGTATTTACAGGCTGCCCCTGCCTTTGCCCCGTGCTAAAAGGTGCAAGCTCCGTGTGCTTGGGAAAGGCCAAAAGTTATTTCCTCAGCACTATGTTTAACAGACGTTTGAAGTGGAACATTCTTCGTTAACGGCTAGAAGGAAAAGAACAAAGAATAAAATGGCAAAATAAAAGGGTTTTTTTTACTTAACGGTAGTAACAGCATTTCCTCAAACCGTCGGTCCGAATGAGCCTCGCGATGCGGCCGTGCCTTAAGGGAAGCAAATGAAAAAAGCCTCTGTATACAGGAGCACACGAGCAGGTTGCCGTGTTGCATTTTATGAAAGCGGCTTTTGACGTGAAAACGTTAAGGTTCCCGCTCAGCAGAGAAACCGCCGTAGTTGGCATAAACGCACGTCGAGAAAATCGGTATCGGTCAATAGGGTCGTAATCCCACAACGATACAGCAGTGATGACGGCACTACAGAATTTCGCACTGGTCTACAGGGTAGTGACGTCATTCCACAACCATTACTACGTGCTTCTGAAGAAACTGCGCTGAAAAGAAAAACGGTCGAGCCGGGACTCCAGCCGCTGCGCCAGGCTTTGAGTGATGAACTCACAAGTGCAAACCGCTCCGCTTGGCCGTACCAGAGGAACGGCGCCCTCCGCTTGTGCTGTGCGCGTCAGCGGAACGGACCGTAAAACCAGTCAGCTAAAACTGTCCACTAGCGCAGCGCCTTCTGCTCACTATCGGAGCCTATTTTGCTTGGCTAAGGAGTTTTCGCTTGGCATCTGAGGACACTGAAAAATTCAGGGGGGCACTTTGTTGACCTTAAGTGCGGTGGGGCGGAAGCCTTAAGCGCAGTGTTGCTGCTAGTGTCCCTGATGTGTGGTTAAGATGTTGAGTGGAACACGACAGCGTCTTGCAACGCTGCCAGGGAGTCCACAGAACGCCATCGCCCATTCGGCTCTACGCCTTGCTCGTCGGTAAATTGGTTTTTGAGGAAAGGAAATGTATATCTCTCGCATATCTCGGTGGACGCCTGAACCTCGCCGTAAGGGAAGAGAGAAAGATGGGAGTGAACGAAGATGCCGTATTAGCTAGACGTGCCTTTGATCATTCCAAACCTTCAATAAAGACAAAAAAAGCTGGCATGACGGAATGGTTATGGTGCTCGTCTCGCACTCCGGAGACCCTGGTTCGATTCCCCAAATCGACCGATTTCCGACTCGGTTTTATTTATTTATGTGGTCTGACTAGAAAGGTTAATTAGACTAATCGGCCTTTACCATTGTTGTAATGTCATGTCCTGTCACTCACCTGTCAAGTGATGGAACTCTCTAGAATGTTCGACACAGTGTCTATGAAACGTCTAGAAACGTCTATTAGTGATGGTTAATGATAGTTAAGCATGACTTGCACATTTCGTGACACTAGTTAATGTATGGTTAATGATAGTTAACATGACCTTAACTAATACACTGGTTAATTAATGTTAGTTAAGGTACAGGCCCAGTGCACAGTCCCACATGCCACTTGTTCTTAACAATTACTAATTACCAATTAGTCATTAAGTGCAATGATCTGATCATGAAATCACTTTATATCATGTTCCGATGTCTTTCGATTGCACCCGATAAAGTATCGATTGGCTATTGATCGGCATATGCCCATATAAGGCATGCATGCATCCGAAACGCGGACAAATTTGCTCACACGTCTTGGTCACGGCAGTGTGAGGCATTCAAGGCTTTCGCCTTAAAACGTTTGCGACCGCGTAAGAAGCCACCGTCAACTCGAAAGCATGCACAAGCGCCACGAAAAAGTGCCATGCTGTGGCTTTTGCGACGGTCCCGCGGCACCTGCCACACTGCCGCCATCATGAAGATACACGTGATCGGAGGCCCTCTGGCTCTTGTTTCGGCCGCTGCCATTTTTCTTTCTTTCCACGCGAAACTTTGCTCCTGCTTTCACAGACCGTTTCGCGAATGAGGGAGTGGGCAGCAAATACACTTGCATTCATCAAGGCCGCATAAAGCTATACTCCGACATGAAGGCGAACAGACAGAGAGCCTGTCTTGTTCTCGAGCTGTTTTCGCTTTTCTTTCGCTATCGTTTATTTTGGTTTTTGTGCAACCCAGATTTCAGAAATAAACTTCTCTTTTCGTCTTACAGCCCGCGGTCACGTAACTTGCACGCTGTTACTGTTTCCTTTCCGACGATAGTATTTCATACTACAACCACTACTCTGAACACGGTCGTTTATGCGTAAATTTTTGTACCACCGGCTACAAAACTTTACGGAATGAGTGTTATCGAAAAAACAACAACATATTATTGGGCTCCCTCGCGACCCAGCCACCTGACAGAGAGAGAGAGAGAGATGAATTTTAATGAGAGGAAAAGGAAGAGAGGTACGTTACCAGCTGATGGAGCATGCCCGTTCCCACTCACCTTCATACATCTTAGGCGACTGATTTGCGTGACTGCTTCGAAATAAATTTTTTTTCTGCACACCCGCATTTTGTGAACTTTTGTGGCAGATTGTACATAGACTATTTTCGCTAACAAACAAGCCAAAATAAACTACATACTATCTGTTTCGGCCCCGTTATTATTCCTAATATATATTAATGACCTTGCTGACTGTACTTCCTCATCCATAAAGCTGCACGCTGATGACTGTTCTTTATCGTGAAATAGCTAAGGCTCATGATAACAGATTGACCTTGACGCTGTCTCCAAATGGCGTAACGAGCGGCTTATGACCTTAAATGCTAGTAAATACAAAGTATGACAATTTCCCGTCGTACCAACACGGCTATACCCTACTGCTACGGAATTAACTCTATAGCTCTCGAAAATGTCACTTCCTACAAATATCTCGGAGTGCACCTAACAAATAACTTTTCATGGCATGTTCATGTGAAATATATCACTAGCAATGTGAATGCACTCTTATCTGCGTAGGAACTTCTCTCAAACGCCAAAGCATCTCAAACTAATTTTGTATCAAACATTAATTCGACCTAAACTAATCTGCCTCCGCAATACGGGATCCAGCTCTTTATGCATTTACTGACGACGTCGAAGCAATCCAACATCGATCAGTGCGCTTCATTCTATCTAAAATATGCCCGCACTGCAAGTGCTTCCCTAATGAAGTCACAACCAGTTCTACCGAACTTGCACATTCGAAGGCAGGTCTCCCGTTTGTGCCTGTTTCACAAAATTTATTTCACTAAACCCCTTACTGAACAGTGAATTCGTTTCTAAACCAACTGATCAAGGCGTGTCGATCACGCACATGAAGTTCGCGCCCCACACTGCCATGCCAATCTTTTTTTTTTCAGTTTTTCTTGCCGAAAACCATAACAGACTGGAACCACCTGCCCCTTCCATTGTCTGCATTCAAGATCCCGTGGCATTCAAAGATGGGATAAAAAATTTCCTGTCTGCCTAGCCCGATCATTTGTTTGTTGTTTGGTGCTCTACCGAGAACATTTTTTTGTAAAGCTTCGTATCATATGTTCAGTGTACGCGTGTGCTTTGTTACCCCCTATGCTTACTTTTCATGTTCACATTTTGTTTTCGTCCAGCCCTCGTACCACCCCCTCTGTAACGCCTCATGGGCCTTGAGGATAAATAAATAAATATATGCGCACAAGGCAATATATTCGCTTTTATGCGCACAAGACTGCCACATATGTCACCGAAAAAAAAAAGGCAAATCTTTCACGGGAAATAAAAGAAAAAATACGAAAACGCAGCGACTGGCGGCCGGCGTTCCTCCGCACCCCCGCCGAACAACAACGCGACGGAGGGCGACACCATTTCGGGCGCAGTGGCCTCGAGTCACGGAGGGCAAAGAAAAGGGGGCCGTGGGGACACCTTTGTGGGGCCTCCAGGAGGGGGACAAGGGACAGCTGCTCGCGGCAGCCGAAGCCCCCGCGACGACTTCACAGCGATCAACCTCAACACTCGGCTTCTGCCTCGCACTAGGCGCATGCACAACACGCCACTGGGCTGAATGCGGGTGCCCAGCCTGAGGGACGGCAGGTCAAGGCTTGCGCTTGTGTGTGGCAGACCTAGCTGGAGCCCAGAAGTGCAGGCCCCTAGAAATTACGTGCTTTGGAACCCGAAACAAAAACTATCGTCACGTGTGAAAAATTGAAATCGCACATTTGACGATGATATGGTAGCGTGGCCTTCCCTTTGAAACTGAAGGGCACAAAAAAAAAACGTGCCCTGGTTGGACACAGAGAAAGAGGAAGAAAAAAAAAACAATATTGAGAGCGAAGTGGCAAACACATACACAAACAGCAACGAAACTATCAAGAAAAAAATTAGGGAGGTTTAGCTCTTCTAAACCTAGTTATACAAAGCGGAAGTTCTGCTTGGCTTGGTGAGCTAATTCTAATGAGCAGTGGCAGCCTGCGCCGCTAACCATTTGGCCTTTCTCTCCTGGTCATACTTCCGTTGCTTCGCAAGTCTAGCTGCTTCGTTGCTCCTCGGCTTCAGCGGTTCGTTTAGCCCCCGCGTCCTCTGCAGCACAGCCTCTTGGCGATCGGACGCGCCTTGACGGCGACCCCCAAGAGCTCACACACTCGGTCGGGCGCGCGCCTCATCCATGGGGAGACTGAAGGAGAAACCGCCGCCGTTGCTCCCTCTCCCAGACTGGTGTTGCGAGCGCGCGCAGCTGCGCCTCTCCATCCTGCCCTCTCCTAATCACGTGGTATCACAGAGGCGAGTGCGGGCAGGTGCGCCGCTGCTTGGCGAGTCACGTGGTTTGCCTGCGCTCCGGGGCATGCCGGGGCCTCAAGGTCAAACGCGCTGATCAATTCGCGCTACAAGGCACATACACACGAAAACACAAACGGACGAAGCGCTTCGTCCGTTTGTATTTTCGTGTGTATGTTCCTTGTAGCGCGAATTGATCAGTGTGAAGCACCAAGTAGCCCCCGCTCTTGCATTGTCAAACGCGCATCAAGAATGACCTTGGGAGACACGTAGTAATAGAGCTATCGCTCGAAAACGGTTGGCTAATGTCGCACTAGCGTCCACCACTCAGTAAAGCGGCGCTTCGTCGCTGCGACTGCCACTGAGTTTTTAGCGCCCATGGTGCCGTCCCCGTTGGGCCTGATAGGGTGCCTCAATGGCCAAGCGGACATCAAGGCCCCCTAGCGCCTGCGGGAACGCAGCGCCCACGTACGGTGGTATTGATGGCTTCTCGCAGCACCGCACATGTGTGCCGTTGTCTCGGCCTGCGTCCTGTACGCCTTACACAGGGTGCGATCAACTCCAGGGTCGAAGCGCTTGCGGTAGGTAAGCGTTGGCGTGGCACCCTGCACGCGCCTCGAACAAGCGGCCACCAACGCTGTCATCGCAGAGGCTCTCGACGAAGATGTCTCGCTTGCCTGTCCGGTACAACTCCAGCGTCGGTTTCGTCTCCATGGCAGCTCTCTACGACTCGACTCTAGCTCCCGCACTCGCACTTGAGCGTCAACCGCCTCGGCCCATTTCTTCGCGCTGTCGGCCTGTGCCTCATTGCTGAAGAAAGCGAACTTGTGACGGAAGGTGCTGGAGTCGCTTAACCCACTTCGTCCGCAGGCAGTTTTGGCTTTCATAATAAAAGAACTTTGCGCGCCGGCCTATCCTTTTGCATGAGGCGTAGCCTGCCGCCATAGGCTATCTCTTGCTCTGTGCCTCGCGGGCCTCAAAGGTTGACCAACCGAGATCACCCTGCCCAGCCTAATTAGCCACACGACCGTGGCACCCTGGCGCAAGACGTCCCACCGCTCGCTGGCCACGCTCAAGCCATTCCTCTGTGGGCGACGTCAAGCAGACGACGGCGTTTACAAACGTCAGTGCAGGTACATTGCGGGAACTGTTTTTCGTAACTCCCACACCATAATAAAGCGATTGCAACCCCATAGGCACCGCTTTCGGAGTATGTTCCCCGCCCGCCATGAAGCTTGTTTCAGGTGATCCTCGTGTCTTGCTGGGCTGCGTGCCGAGTCTGATGCCGAGGTGCCTGTATTCCGTAGCCTCGATGACATCCCCATTGGGTATGTGCACAAGCTGTTTGGCGTCCGAAGGCGTTGAGAAACACTGCACGACTTCTCTGCATTAAAATTAAATCCAAGTGGTGTCATATGGCTTCCGCGCATACGCTGATGAGTGCCTGGAGCTCCGCAGTTGTTCCTGCCATTAACACCACGTCGTTGGCAAATACCAGGCCTGGCAGGATCCAACGGTCTTTCACGCCGTCGCTGATGTAGCTGAGCGTGAATTCCAACTACAAGTCCAAGAGCTGGCGCGCCACCCATGCAGCATACAGCATATACAGAAGGGGGTATAAAGGACAGGCCTGCCTCAACTCCTTTTGTACCACCACTGGCTCCGAGCTGACGCCGCACACTGTGGCTACCACTGTGCAGCTCGTGTAAAGGCGGCGGAGCACGCCGATCCCAATGGGGGGCATCTCCATGGAGGCATTGCATTAGTGGTTCATGTGGTACGTTGTCGCATGCCTTCGCGACGTACATAAAACAAACAGCGCATCAATCCACGAGACTCCCTTCGGGCGACCTCAGTACACTGGTTGAGGACAAAAACGTCCTCCAGCCGTCGGTCTCGACGGAAACCATTTTGGAGTTCCGCCAGATGACCATTGTGCTCCGCCCTGCAAATCATCCAGACTTTTAACACCTGCGTAAAGACTCTGTACACCACGCTTGTCACAGGGGCCGGTAGTCCCGCAGAAGGCCGCTGTCCCTTCATTTCTTGGGAATGTGTCAGAATCCGGATGAAGGTACCTGTCATTTGTTCGCTTGACTGGGCTCCAAAGCGTTTGATGAGCAGGGATGCCATCCAGCTGTGCGCGCACTAATTTTGCCAATGGCTCTATCTATCGCTCCACGTGAAACCGACCATTATTTGCCGTCCAGAGGTGTTTTCACGCAGTCAACGTCGGTTGGCAAGGCGCCAGTTGCGTATAATTGGTTACGCGGTGATCGCCGGTCTTGCCAGTTGTTTAATCTCTAATAAGCGGATCCGGTGTTCTGCCCTCCACGTACGACCAAAATTTAGCAGCTGATCCTTCTGCGGACATCTCCTCCAGTGTCTGCCGATCCGCTTCGGCAATCTTACGCTGCGTTATGGCCTGCGTTTCGTGCTTGCGCTCGAGGTACATGCTCCAGGTTTAATTTCTTTGGAGGAGAAATTCTAGAGGCCCGTGTACTGTGCGATGTCAGTGCACGCTAAAGAACCCCAGGTGGTCGAAATTTCCGGAGCCCTCCACTACGGCGTCTCTCATAGCCTTAGTTGCTTTGGGACGTTAAACCCCATAAAACCAAACCAAACCAGGCTGCAAGTGCCTCGTCTGTGGTCAGCATCTTCACAACATAACAGTGGTGGCGATTAGCCAGCCTTCGCGCCTTGAAGGCAACTTTCACTTCATCGTCCCACCACCTCTTTCTGGAACGTCCTCCTCTCGAGCAGACCTGCATCTTATGTCTTGCCGTGATATTACGCAGTTCCGCATGCAGTGGTCGCGTGTGTGACCTCTTCGCGGGCCAGGCTTGCTTCAAACTTTTCAGCAACCTCGCACGCCTTCGTGGGCAGGAAGCGCTGGGAAGACTTTGCGGTCTGCTACCTTTGGTAGCATAGATCTTGTAGTGGCCTGCCGCGCCACCAAGCGGCCGCGCAAAACACTCTGGGAAAACGGAGCACCGCGCTGGCGTCTCTCCGTCGCGTAGACTGCGCCGGCAAGTTTTCGTCATCGCGACGTCGCTGCTTCCCGCTGTTTCTTTGCATCACATGGCACAGTTGGGTGTTGCGTTATGCGGCCGTGGATCACCAGCCGAGCGCAGTAAAGGCCCGGTCACACTAGGCAGACGGGACGCTGGAAGGGCTGGTCGGCCGATCCCGTCGCTGTCACATATCAGACCGACGACGACGCCAGCACGACTGACCACCGCGTATCGGCGTAGTGGCTTTCATGCCAAACCGATCGGCGAACGTTCGCACGACCGGTCCTTAGCAGATCGGCGGCCGAGAGAAAACTTCATCCCGATGAGGCGACACAGCTGCGCTTCTCTCTGCCTTAACCGTGCTAAAAATAAGCAAAACAAATGTCTGCGTTTGATATTTTCACATCTGAGCATTCACCAGCGATGAACTTTCGCCAAATTGTTAAAGTTCAGTCGACGCCGGTCCCCGTCCACGACGATTAGGCTTAGCGATTTCCGCCGTCGTTGAGAGCAAATGACTCAAGTTTTAGCGAATGCAAATGGTCATCGAGTATAGTTTTAGCCACAATGACCTGAAGTCGATTATCGCTTGCATCTACCCCTGTCACACTAGCAAATTTAATGTCATTCGAACCTAATAGCATTCGATGCATCGAATGTCATTCGGTCTCTTTCGGTGCTGCACGGTAAAAAATAATGTCATTTTCAAATGATGGCACTGAAGATCAGTCAACAAAATATAGTAAAACTGAAAGACATCAGCGCGCATGAAAGATGTTTGAAATTGTTGTGCAGTGTTTCAAAAGTGGGTGAAAATAATTCTGGCCTTTCAGCACTTCAGCCATCAAAAGTCAAGCCAAGTACAAAGTCACCACAAATCCGTGGATAAATGTAAACAAACAAAACGGCTGACATGGCGGCGCGCGGAGCATGGAAATGACTTCTAAAAGGTGAACTGCTCAGTTACGTCTTTAAGTACTTTCGAGCTTAACGAGTATGACACGCCAACCAGCATGAAACACGCAACCCAAAATGATCGACGGTCGCGGGAAAGACTGCTTCACGCTCGGCCGTTGCTCTTGGGTGCTGAACAGATTCACACCAACATTAACTTTTTAGCAGAACTAAATAAATACAGTTTCCAAGTTTGGCAGTGAGCATATTATTTTTTCGCGTCGCTTGTTTCTGCTGCGTATCTGGTGCCCCGAGTACGCATTCGGTTAGAGATCGAATGCGAATGAGTGGACTTTTTTTTTCACTGATCGTCGATGCCATCATTTTCGAATGACATTATTTTTCCGTGTAGCACCGAAAGAGACCAAATGACATTTGATGCATCGAATGCCATTAGGTTCGAATGACATTAAATTTGATAGTGTGACAGGGGTATAATACCCCTCTCATTCGATGGCGAATGTCATTCGAGCCTAATGGCATTACATGTTCCCGTGTAGCAGTCGATTAATGACATTAGGTGCTAATGTCATTCGATTCATTAAATTTGCTAGTGTGTGCCGAGCAATATTTGAGGCGGCCGGTAGCAGTCGGCGTCGCTAGTGGACAACAAATCAGGCCGACGGTCGCCGAACATACTTCTGGATAAAACGAATTAGGATCAAGTATTGGTCACATCAGAGAAAGCAGATACAATCACGTCGTTTTCCAGCGCCTGGCAAGCATAACGAAGCATTAGCAAAACAAACTACCTTCTCCCGAGGGTGATATCATTACCCGGCCGTAATCGCAGCAGGTGCCTGTGCTGCATTCAGCCGGTACGGAAAGATCACGTGGAGACGGTTCGTATATTCCTTGAAACTAATTTCTGAGCGAGCATTAAATATGTCTGGAACATAACAAGAGGGTCTAGCTGCAAATTTAGTACGAGCAAAGGGTATGGAAAAAGCAGTGCATGACATAATGGTCGAGAATTCATAATCATCATCACCAGACTGACTACGCCCACTGCAGGGCAAAGGCTTTTCCCATGTCTCTCCAATTAACCCTAGCCTTTGGCAGCAGTGGCCACAATATCCCCTCAAACTTCTTAATCTCATCCGTCCACCTAATCTTCTGCCGCCCCCGCTATGACTGCCCATTTGTTCTTGACAGTGAAAGCGCTCAAAAGGACAAAGACAACATAAAAGGAAAGACCTACAAAGTGCTTTGTATGTCTTTCCTTTTCTGTTGACCTTGTCCTTTTGAGCGCTTTCACTGTCAAGATGGAAAACCAACTCGCCCAGTCAATTCCATTATTCATTTGTTCTTCTTGATTTCGACTAGGATGTCATTAACACACCTTTGTTCCCTCACCCACACTGCCTGCTTCAGGCCTCTTAACATTAAACCTATCATTTTGCTTTCCATACCTCGCTGCGTTGTCCTTAACTTAAGCTGAACCCTTTTCCTTACCCTCCATGTTTCTGCCCCATAGGTGGGCACAAGTAAGATACAGCTATTGTGTACTTTTCACTTGAGGGATATTGGAAAACTGCCATTCATGACCTGAGAGAACCTGCCATAAATGCTCCTCCCCATTCTTAATCTTTTAGTTATTTCCCCCTCATGATCAGGATCATGATTGTGCTGGTGTATCAAGATGGTAAGAACAGCACGTAACAAGACAGGTCAATGAAGGAACACACGACGACACGAGCGCTGCGTTCTTTCTTTGTCCCGTCTGGTTACGTTCTGTTCTTACCATCCCGAATCAACCCACCCAACGAGCGTCACTACTAGTGTATCCAGTTTAGCCAGATGGGTGCCAAAAACTCATTTGTTACCTGCTGCGGTGGCTCAGTGTGTTAGGGCGTTCAGCTACCGAGCCGTAGTACCTGGGTTCGAACCCAACCACAGCGGCCGTGTTTCAATGGAGGCGAAACGCAAAATGCACCCATGTGGTCGAAATTATTCCGGAGCCCTCCACTACGCATCTCTCTCTTCCTTTCTTCTTTCACTCCCTCCTTTATTCCTTCCTTTACGGCGCAGTTAGGGTCTCACCGAAATGTGAGACAGTTACTGAGCCATTTCCTTTCTCCAAAAAACAATTTACCTGGTTCTCACTCTGCATATGACACTCACTCATGCAAGAGCTACTTTGAATTCCAATGAGAACAGCATGCTAGAGACTGGGTTTGTTTCCATGTCAACCGCTGGAAGCAGCAGGTTCTTAAAAAGAATGTGTAGGATTCTTCAAAAATAAGTATGTTATATATAGGCATACAACATATAGGTCATGAGCATAGCAACACCAACGCAAAAACATCATTGCTACATAGCATTTTTTAACCAGAAACAACGCAAATGGGTTGCTGAAAAATATGGAGAAAACAGTGCTAAGGCACCCACTGCTCAAGCGCTGTGCTACACTGGATTTACAGATACTGGGCACCAATGATGCAACGTACGGATGTCTGGTAATTTACTAGCGGCATTTATGGGTGGCATTTGTTTTGCACTGATACATGTATACTATGATGTCACCTTGCAGAAAGCAATGGCCAAATCAGTGCAGGATATGAGGTCAAAAGGGCCTTTATCATTGTGACCACTGGGACTCAGCAGCAGGAAGCAAGAGATGGCCACATTTTCTACTTGTTTTGTGCCTTTCTATGTTTTCTGCTTTTTTTCTACCTTTTTCTACTGCTCTGTTCTTCTTATGAGGGTATATTAACATGACAAACTGTCCATTCCCTCGCTGTGTAACTGTGCATTCAAAGTGGAAATGGGAACAGAAATTGCAGTCAACACATTGTGATTATTCACACTGGCAACATTTTATGAGACCTTCCAACTCTTATAGCATTTCTTTTCCTGTCTGTTTAGGTTCTCCGTCATGCTCTGCAATTTGTACCACAAATAACTTAGCAGGACAATGTCATCAGTAACTTATTAACTCTCATCCAAACTATTCCCACCCAGCCCTCTGGACACCTCAAGAAAGCATGCAGTGAATAGACCAGAGAGATTGTGTCAGGTTGTCCAACACCATTCCTGATTGGTATATTCAATCACTTTTCCTGTGGAGGACTGTGATCTCTGTGCAGTCGCCACAAATATTTTCTAGCACATTTACATCATCATCATCAGCCTGCCTATGCCCACTGCAGGACAAAGGATTCCCCCATGTCTCTCCAATTAACCCTGTCTTTTGTCAGCTGGCCACCGTATCTCATCAGCCCACCTTTCTGTCGCCCCCTGCTACGCTTGCCTTCTCTTGGAATCCACTCCATTACCCTTAAAGAGCAGCGGTTATCCCGCCCTCGCATTACATGCCCTGCCCAAGCTCATTTCTTCCTCTTTATTTCAATTAGGATGTCATTACCATGCATTTGTTCCCTTCACCCACTCTGTCTGCTTCAGGTCTATTAACATTACACCTATCATTTTTCTTTCCATAGCTTGCTGCATTGTCCTTCACTTAAGCTGAACCCTTTTCCTTATCCTCGTTGTTTCTGCCCCATAGGTGGACACCAGTAAGATACAGCTATTGTGTACTTTCCACTTGAGGGATATTGGAAAACTGCCATTCATGACCTGAGAGACCCTGCCAATAAGCTCTCCTCCCCATTCTTAATCTTTTAGTTATTTCCCCCTCATGATCAGGATCAGCAGTCACTACCTGCCCTAAGTAGACTTATTCCCTTACCATTTCCAGCACCTCACTATCAATTGTGAACTGCTGTTCCCTTGCAGACACGGAAAGCGGTGAAAGCGCTCCTGAATTTCTTAAGGGACTCGGGGTTGCATTCCCGCCTATAATCAAGTTTTCAGTGCGCGCCCTCTGTCCCTGTGACATAGTGGTCGCTGGACACTTAGAAAACTCATTTCCTTGCCGCTCTTTTTCCTTTTTTCCCCTTTGTTCCCCTCCCCAAGTGTAGGGTAGCCAACTGGGCATCGCCTGGTTAACCTCCCTGCCTTTCCGTCCTTTTCTCTCTCTCTCTCTCTCTGTTCCCTTGCGAGTCTGTTGAACATTACTTTAGTTTTTCTGCAGGTGAGCCCTAGCTCACCTGCAGCTAAGCTTCATTAATAATATTAATAATAGTGATTCACCTCTCAAGCACAGCTCACAGGCGCTGGCTTCTCAACCAGGCTATTATTGCCCCCATACATACGGCCCCTCTTCCTCTTCACCAATCCTGCATGCTGGCTGCAGACATGCTGGTGCCTCTCATCATAGTCGCCCCTTCAATACTCATGAAGTGGCATACATGGATGCCTCTTACGTGGCTCCTCGCGGCGCTGGTAGCTAAGTCCTCTTTCATCCTCTCCTTTCTACCCGTTACTCACACCAGCGGCCCGTTCCTGCACCCTACCAACATTGTCTCACTCGGGATCCTCTCCATCATTCACACCACTCAACACTTTCATTCGCTCCCACTTGTACCTAACTATGCCATCTACACTGACTCACAGGCAGCCATTCCTGCCATTCAATCGAAAACGCCCCCACCACATCTGTCCACGGACCTCGAGGCTGCACTTGCGTCACTGCAGCCTTGCCCAGTCTTCCTCCGATGGATACTGGGCATTCGGGGATTGACGGCAATTAGCTGGCTAATCAGCTCACCCATGAAACTCTTATCCGGGCACCGTTGATCCCCTGGCCAAGGCCATCGGAGGGCAGGTCAAGACTGGCACCATCAGAGAGTATTATGACACTCTCCTTCAGACCATAAACTCTCCACGTTTCTGCCCCATAGGTGAGTACCGGTAGGATACAGCTGTTGTATACGTTTCTCTTGAGGGATATTGGTAAACTGCCATTCATGATCTGAGAGAACCTGCCATATGCGCTCCACCCAATTCTTATTCTTCTCGTTATTTCCCTCACATGAAACGGATCAGCGGCCACTACCTGCCCTAAGTAGACGTATTCTCTTACCACTTCCAGCACCTTGCTACCAGTTGTGAACTACTGTTCCTAGCTAGACTGTTTAACATTACTTTGGTTTTCTGCATGTTAATTTTGAGACCTACCATTTTGCTCTGCCTTCTAACTCATTTATCACGCTTTGCAGCTCATCTCCTGTGTGACTTAGCAAGGCAATGTCATCAGTGAACCGCAAATTACTTAGGTATTTTCCGTTGACTCTTATCCCCAAATTTTCTCAATCCAGGCCTCGGAACACCTCCTGTAAGCAGGCGGTGATAGCAGTGGAGAGATCGTGTCTCCCTGCCCGACACCTTTCCTTATTGGAATTTTATTACAGACTTTATGTAGGACTATGGTAGCTGTGCAGTAGTAATAGATATCTTCCAGTATATTCGCATAACACTCTTCTACACCCCGATTCCGCAATTCCTACATGACTGCTGAGGTTTCCACTGAGTCAAATGCTTTCTTGTAATCGATGAGTATATTGTTGAGTATCCTTTACGAAAGCCTGCCTGATCATTTAGTTGATTGAAGTCTAAGGTTGTCCTGATTCTATTTGAGATTACCTCAGTAAATACCTTGTATGCAATGGATAGTATGCTGATCAGTCTGATTTTTCACATCCTTGACGTCTCCTTTCTTATGAATTAAGATAATGTTGGCATTTGTCCAAGCTTCTGGTACGCTCAAGGTCATAAGGCACTGCATATACAGAGTGGCTAGTTTTTCTAGCATGATCTCCCCTCCGTCCTTCAAGAGGTCTGCTGTTACCCGATCCTTACCAGCTGCTTTCCTCTTTGCATTGCTCCTAAGGCTTTTTTACTTCCTCTTTCGTTACTTGTCCCATTGCTGTGCTCTACTGCCTCTCTCATTAGCATTCTGATTACCTTGGCTACTGAATAGATTTGTGTAGAACTTTTCGGCTACCTAAACTATTTTATCCATATTGCTAATGGCATTTAACCCTTTGTCACCTATGCCTAGTTTTCTCCACTGCTTTTAGGCTACCTCCATTCTCCCGAGCATGCTTGATTTTTTCCATGTTAAACTTTCCTTATGTTGGCTACCTTGCACTTATTTATTAACTTTGATAGCTCTGACAGTTTTATTCTGTCCATTGGGTTAGACACTTTCATGCTTTGGCATTTCTTAATCAGATTTTTCGTCTCCTGAGATAGCTTGCCCCTGTATCCTGTCGATCCATCCTACCGCCTGCTTCTAATGCGCACTGCGCAATGATAGCTGTGAGATTATTGTTCATTGTTTGAACATTAAGACTGTCTTGCTCAGGGCCGAATATCTGTTCTGCAGTGATATCCGAATACCTCTACATTCCTTCTTGCCACAAACTCGTAAATCGACTTCCGCTTCACTAGCTTCTTTCGTTCCCTCTTCAAGTCTAAGCTAATTCGAGACCTCGCCATTCTGTGGTCGCTACCACAAACCTTTCCGAGGACCCCACATCGTGCAGGATACCAGGCTGAACGTATGAAGTCTATTTCATTTTCAGTCTCACCATCTGGGCCCTTTCATGACCACTTCCTGTTCTTTCAATTCTGGAAGAAGGTATTCATGATCCGTAAATTATTTCTCTCTGCGAACTCTACTAATAATTCCCTCCTGCTATTCCTGGAGTCTATGCCATAGTCGCCTACCGCATGGTCTCCGGCCTGCTTCTTGCCTACCTTCGCATAGAAATCGCCCGTTAGTAAAGTATGCTATGATTTTACTTTGTTCATTGCAGATTCCACGTCTCACAGAAGCTTTAAACGATCTGGTCATCATGGCTGGATGTAGGCGCCTAGACCTGCACTTCCTTTAGCTTGTACCTCTTATTAAGCTTAATTACAATAGCTGCCACCCTCTCGTTAATACTATAGAACTCCTCTATATTGCCATCTATATTTTGATTGATGAGGAATCCCACACCTAGTTCTCGTCTGTCTGCTAATCCATGACAGCACAGTAGGTGCCCACCCTTTAGGACTGTACACGCCTCACCTGTCCTCCTAACCTCACTAAGCCCTATGGCATTCCATTTAATACCTGCTAGTTCCTCGAACAGCACTGCCAGGCTAGCCTCACTGGATAATGTTTTAGCAATAGATGTTGCCAGGTTCAATTTCCAATGGTGGCCTGTCCGAAGCCAGAGATTCTTAGCACCCTCTGCTGTGTATTAGGTCTGACCATCGCCTTGGTGAGTTGCTCCGCAGCCACTGGGGACTGAGGGTTAATTGGTTTGTTCATAAAAGATTGTGGCCATGTACTACACCAGGGTAGCCAAATCCTGCTCTGGTGAGGGAGTGCGTTGTCGGTTCTGGTCACAGAGATCAGGCCGCACGACAGGCCCGGTTATGCAATTCCATCGACACGTGGAGTTTTTTTTTTTTTTAACCCAATGAATTGTGTGACACCC
This sequence comes from Amblyomma mixtum, assembly GCF_055824585.1. Classification (NCBI taxonomy): domain Eukaryota; kingdom Metazoa; phylum Arthropoda; class Arachnida; order Ixodida; family Ixodidae; genus Amblyomma; species Amblyomma mixtum. The sequence continues at coordinate 26,498,627 of NC_143014.1, forward strand.
AGTTTTGAACCCCGGTCCCCTGGCATGCGAGGCGACTGCTCTACCTCTATGCCATCGCTGCTCATTCACATTTACATACAGTTACATATGCTGCTTTAATACCCTGATTACACAATACATGCATGACAGTTCTAAAGCAAACCTGAAATAATTTCGATGGGCATATTCTAGTGCAACAATCTGTAAAGGTGGTCTTTGTGGGTATTCGAGCCAAATTTGAAATGTCTGCATGAACCCTATAATTTAGAAATAATTTTTAAAAATCGCTGCTCGTAGTAGCTCGCAACCGATTAGGGAGACGTAGCTCAACGTGCGTCCCCTACCACAATGACGTGAGTGGGCAGAAGAGCCAGCTTTCAAGCTCGCCCTATCTGTTCACCGATGTCATCGGGGCAGGGAATGTGCAGTCAGGTGTGTCGCCTTAATCGGTTTCGAGCATAATTATAGATACTGTAAATATTTATTTAATTATAAATACTGCTAATTCCATTTGGGACTGTGGCAGGAGGGCATAGATCAACTATGCCCTCCTCCTCAACATTCAACTCATCATCATGTAAAGAAAAAACAACAAAAGGTAAAATGCAAATACAACAAAGTTATGACATAAACAATGAAATAGTACATGAAATAAAGCTATTGTCGGCACTATTATACAAAGACTAACAAAATGTGGAAGATGATATGCTACTGTTTAGAATATACAGACAATAAGTATAACAAGAAATTATATGAAAGTACACTGCAAAGGCATTAACATAGTATATTGTCACCGACAAACACAGCCGAAAAGCAGGAAGCACAGCATTTTTCTAGGACGAAGCCCGCTGAACCGCCGAGCTCACGCAGAACAAAAACGACGCTCGGCCACGCGCTGGGAGCCAAGGTTCGACCACCAGGTGGCGCCGGCAGAGTGCCAGCAGTGTGACATTTCCCCCCCTCTTTCAAGAGGCATCGACCCGATGCCGCACGGGCGGAAAAAAAAATAAAGGGAAGGCGGAAAGTGAACGGCGCGAGTGTTTGCGTGAAAAGGGGCTAACGGGAGTAATAAGGCTTCAGTCGCGCCACGTGGACTACTTCGGACGTGGCAATATGTATTTGTTTTGTAACACTGCATAGGTGAAATGAAAAGCTTCAAAACGAAAAAAAAAGAACTACATAACCATGAGTATAATAACAGAACAGAAGCGATCTGGAGTAATACCGCCACATAGTGCCAACAGCACTACTAAATTTTATCAGTGATAAGCTATTAGTAATGGATGGACTAAGGCTACTCCGTTTTCTAATTGCTGGGAAAACTGAGTATTTGAAGCAGTCAGTATAAAAATGACTCACTTAATGCATGTGAATGTTTATGACCCATTGTTCTTACTTTGGAAAGGGAAATATATTTAGTAGTGTCTAGTTTTAGATGTCAATTAATAAGATGAAGCATGAGTTTCAGCCGCACAAGTTTAGCACGAGTATGCATTGATTTGATTCCTTCTGCTCTCATTATTTCAGTAGGCGAATCAGTTATTTTGCTAAATATGAATTGTTAAATATGAATCTGACTGCTTTTTTCTGAACTGCTTCAAGTATGGTTATATCTTGATTAGTATAAGGAAAGCAAACAACATTAACATATTCAAGAAGAGGTCTAACTAAGACATTGTAAGCTAATAGTTTAGTTTGAAAAGGAGCTATTCTGAGACATCATCTAATAAAGAAGAGTCGTTTTAGAGCTGCTGAGGCGATTCCATCCCAGTGAGCATTTGACCTGAGGTTAGGGGTTATCAGTACGCCAAGACATCTATGTTCAGTTACTGCAGTAAGTGGTGGGTCAAATTAATTCTGTACTTTCAAGTCGGAGTTATAGTTCTTAGAAACTGTCATAATAGCAGATTTAGTAGCGTTAAGTGTCATTTGCCAGTCAGTGCACCATTTAGTTATAGTTTCTAGTGTGTTAATTGTTAAGGGCTTCATGATCCCCTATTGTATTAATTTCCCGACAAATTGTGCAATCATCTGCAAACAGTTGTATATTAACGTTCAGATCAGTTGCTAGATGACTTACGAAAACTAGGAAGAGAACAGGCACCAAGGCACAACTATAAGGCATTGCTTGCCCACATTTCCAATGAACCCGTACGCAAATTCTAAAATTTTCAGTCCAACTATAGGCACTTGCTGATGCCTAGTTGGTGGACAGAAGCTTGGAGGGGTATCAAAAAACCTTGAAGGCATCACAACATTTCCCACTCTGAAAACGTAAAGTCAACAGCAACGCAATCGCACAGAGAGTTCCACACGAACAGCCGCCGGCCAGTATAGGGCGAGCCTGTTAGTATTCCCAACTACCACCCTACGATCTCATCTTGCTGGTGAACACTTATGGTGCTGACATGTCGGTGCAGGCAACGTAGCTAGCACGTGCAGAGGCCCACTGGTTGTTGGCAATAAGCGCACTTTGACAACGGCTGAAAACTGCTTCACAGAGGCGCAGAAGCAGCACACTCGATGCAGCGCCAGGCAAACCGCGTTCTTGCAGAGACTAGGACGGTTTGAATGCGCACCACCTGCACACGTTCTTTTCATAAGAGCCATGGTTCTTTCCGCGTTGCAGACACCAGAAACTACCCAGTGTGACGTTCAAGGCATAGTCACTAATTGCTGCATCGTAGCCGTGTTAACAGTGTGTAAACTGCTTGACGATGCAATTTTTTTCGAAACCCCACATCCAGGCGCAGCAATCTCCAACGGCATGCTGCAGTCCTGAGTTGGACAACCAACAATCGGCTCCGCTAAGGTCACGAGAGTGCACACACAATGCGATTCAAGCGAGCAGACGAAACCCGAGTCTGTGACGCATGCACACAAGGGCGCTCAGTGCCTCGTCGTCTGCTACAGCGCCTGGTACCAGATGGACTACGACAATGGTCATTGGCACATATTCTTTGCTACGTTTACAAGTCCACAAAGCAGGTGTCTTCTAGGTCACGGTATTTCAGTTTTTTTTCATCTTGTCTTTTCCGAAACAAAGAAAGATACGACAGCCAGCACGCCACCATGATGCTAGCTGCTAAGGGAAGAGGTTGCCTGTGCCTTCTCGAGGGCTGCTCAGTAAACATGCCTTCCGACCAAGACACAACCAACATTTGTGAGTTTTAGTACAACATTAGCGTGACAATGAATCTAAGGGAAACTATGTTAACGTGCCGTACATAAGCAACTTATCCACGCAGATAGTTTTAGCATAGCATTCCAAAAACTTTAAACGCGATCTACACTACCTGGAGGCAGAAGGCTCTTATAAAATGGCCGCCACAACCTCTAATTTGCCAAAATAATATATATCAGTATTTTACAGCCTATTGATACAGCAGCGCTTATACCCACCAGCAAAATGCCGAAGAAAATGCCTCGGTAATTAAAAGCAAGACCTACTGAAGTACAGACTTGCACAGATAACACTGCTCCAATGCGCATGTCCTAGTTCATGCCTTTTGTCGCTAGAATAGAAACACTACTGGTGGTGTGAAATGGCCTCTTGCATTATGGCTGCGTTCATTGCTGATGTTGACTAAGTGCAAACCACTCGAGCAAGAATATTTTCCACAACATGACATGCAATGCTTTAAATAGTTATGCACATTTAATAATATTTGCCAGATTGAATTACTGAAATACATAAAACACCATGGCAAAGCTTGAAACCTACAACAGTCGCGTTCCGAGCAGTTGCAGATGGTTGCGCTGCAGAAGGCCCCATTAGGCTTGAGCATGCCAGAATAGTGAGCATATCTCAAGAACTGGGCTGAAGTGCAGCTTATACTTTGTCCAAGGTCAGTCATAGCAAAAGGCAACAGCAGCAATTACCGGTAAACGCGCTGACCGGGACCACAAGGGCTGCTTACTCGGCTGAAGAGGGCAGCTCTCACTCTGGACCCGCTATTCTGCTAAGCATGCAATCACGCAAAGCCCGCTTCTGAGAACACCTTCCCCACTCCAACTGGTTTATGAAACCATTCCCAGTTCGTAGGTTCCAGTTGGAACCAGGTGGGAACTGTTCCATAAACCAGTTGGACTGAAATGACAATACAGAGTTTTAGTATAGCATGGGCATGCCTCAAATCTCATTTACCATGAGCGGTAAGTGTCACCCAACGATATGCTGGGCAGTTTGTACCCTCCGTGACCAGAGAAATTGTAAGCTCCAAAATTTTTAGCAGCTTGCAATGGGGTAAGGATCGAGATTCATTTTTACGCCTAAAAAAAAAAAAATGGGAGCCAATCCGGTTTTCCCACAGAATTCTCGCTGAAGAGGGAGATGGCGGTCGGTACGGATGTCCGCACTGCAGACGATGGCTAGTTCTAGCTATCGTCTGTGGCTCGGGCCATCGTCTGCTTGGCGGTTTCATAGAATCTAACGTGTAAGCGGCCATTCAATCACCGCAGACGATGGCTCGAGCCATCGTCTGCTTGGCGGTCTCATAACAAAGAATATAACGTGTAAAAGGCCATTCAATCATCAATGGATTTGCTAGCAGTTCTCGCGGCGGACTAATTTCGATCAATGGAGGCGAAATTCTAGAGGCCCGTGTACTGTGCGATGTCAGTGCACGTTAAAGAACCCCAGGTGGTCGAAATTTCCGGAGCCCTTCACTACGGCGTCTCTCATGGCCTGAGTCGCTTTGGGACGCCGCATAAAACCATAAACAAAAGCCCATTTATTCTACCATCCTAACCGCAGTGCGCACCTGCGCAGGCGCGGGCACGCAAGCCCACCGCTCTGGAAACGGTTACTTTTTTGCAGCCCTCGCAGAAGGCCTGATAGAACCAAAAGGAGACAGCACAGCGTATGTATTGACTCTCCAGAGCAAAAGAATAATCATGCCGCGGCGGCCGGACGTTAAGAAGCAGCTTCTCCAATTGCTCGCATACGTGCATCGTCGAATATTTCTAGCCATGACTACGCGCGTGCTATCCGATAAGCCGCAGCGTTTAGGGCGCTTGGTCCACTTGGTATCCTTGGTATCCACGAAACTCAGCATTCAACTGTCAAAAAACGTTTGACGCGTCCAGCGCTGGACAGCAAGACGCTAGAAACAAGTGATTCACAGCGAGCGGCCATCGGGAAAAGGCCTCGCTGGCCCGCCTGGAATGCCCACCCGCTGCGGCGATTTCGCCTCGCTTCCGAATACCTGTTGCCGGCTGTAGAGCAGCACCACAGCCCACTGGTTGCTGACGATAAGCACAGGTCTAGAACAGCCACTACGTACGTCGCACATAAGTACTACACGCGTAGAAATACGCACCAAATCACAGCAGCCCGCCAGACGATCCGTGTGTCTGTCGAGGCAGTCGGGGTTCAAATGCGCGCCAACACAAACGCCTAACGGTTCCTTTTGCGTGGCAGACGGCAGAAACAGCATTGCCTGATGTCACCCCAAAAGCGTTAGAGTCAAGATATTTCTAATTACTGAATCGTAGCCGTTCTTTTTTCCTTTTTCTTTAAGCGAAATGCCTTTGATGCAAAACCCCAAAGAATTTGTTGCGAGCTAGCAGACGAACAAAAATCGGCGTGAGCGCGCGCTCCGAAAGTGCATGCGCACAAGGAGCCCAGCCGAAAGTTTGGCGCGCGGCTGCGTGCCAGCTGACGTGCGCTGTCGTCTGCTTTTTCATGAGCCTGTACGCCACCAACCGCAGTTACCGTAAACCCAGCTGGCTGACATCCGTTGCCTCCGACAAAATGGCGGCGCCCGTGGAACGGATAGCTGAAACAGTAGCAGTGTCGGAGGAATCGTCCTCCCAGAGACGTGTCAACTGGCCTGATGCACAACAGCGGCATTGATTCGCATCTGGGAGGACAAGCTACCCGTTCTGCGAGGAAATACACGCAATTCGTGTACATACGCTGCCACAGCAATAGAGCTAAACGCCGGGCTAGCGCCGGGCGAAGGCCCCTACTCGGCAAAACAGGTCAAACAAAAAGTGGGTAATCTGAACAAGAAATACCGGCAAGTGCGACCTTTATTCTCATTGCATTGTTCGTCTAGCGCTGTTTTCATGGTGCGACGTCAGCCCCACACGTGCGGCAGTAATGTGTTGGTTCAGCGACGTGCAAACTCTTTTCGCCATCGTTTACCTGATGCGCGTCCCAGATGTTACAATTATGTACTCGTATAAGAACTGAACAACGAAGGCATCGTGACAAGAGCAGCGTATGTTGCACTCAAAATGCAGCGCCAGTGTGTTCTTCGTGTTGTTTTTTTTTCATTCGTAATGTTTTTAAGATGTTTTTCGTCCTGGTTTGTGTACGCGTGCATGCACCGCTCTGCATGCAAACTTCGTCTTTCTCATTTTCATGCTAATTGTTGTCGTTCAATATTTTTTGTTTGCAAACTGCCACAGAGTTGTACTAGTGACCTTGCCATACAGCCGTCAGCACGCATGACTAGAGCACAGGAGTGCTGTGATCATTACTTATCTCCTATATAACTTACACTCATTGATTGGAAGGCCGAATTCTCAGTCAAGCAAATTCCGCTCAAGCGTAAGTTGTTGTTGTTGTCCTCAATATATTGTCTGTTGAACCGAATACACGTGCTTCAAAATTTCACTTTTTTTTTCCTGCGTTAAGGTGGCTTTATAGAGCGCTCGGGTACTTCTGGCTACCAGATCTGGGTAACAATTAAGCAAATTTCTCGATTGGTTTTTTTGAAATATAACTGTAGGCCTCACTGGCCTACTATGCAGATATTGCTAGAACACTATCTGAACCAACCGCTAGAAAAGCTCCAACTGGCATGTGCAGTTAAGTCACATTTGCATCAGTGCCTGCCAGTTGGTTAAGCATATTTATGTAATACTAGTCTTGCAGCCTGTGTTCACAGTGAAGCTTGATGGTTTGAAGAGAACTGCAGAGATCACCAAGAGCACATTTAATGCTCAAATCATTTCCATCTTTCCTGGCAGCTGAGACGAACAGAAACTTGGACTGGCTCTCCTGGTGGTGTCCTATGGCAGTTTTACTGGCTGCTTCACAGTTTCATTGGCAGCCTACCCATCAGTGATGATGAGCGGGCCAAGGAAAATTTGACGGTAATTTCAAATTTCAAACATTACCTGTTATTAGATCACTCAACCACTGCGGAATCCCATCACTACTAATTTTTAAATATACAGAATACTGTACAAGGCAGGCCAGCTACAGATATTAGAGAACTGACTAGGAAAAAGAGCCAAGAGGTTGCAAAGAAAAAAATAACACTTGTACAACCGTGGCTGCCAGCTAAGGACGAAAAAGATACTTACTATTCCACTCCTGTTCAAACCAAAGCGTCATACTAAAGTTCCCGCCTTAGCTCTATTTTGGGTCACTGGTTTGGCCTCTTGCCAAGGTTATATATTAAGAATAGCGCTCTCAATGTCTCGCTCGTTTTAAACATACTATTTACTATTGCTTTTGAGTGATCAGCTTACCAGACTGTATTGTTAAGTTCTTCAATAATATATCTATGCAGTTATGTGCACACAAGTTTTCGAACTGTCCTTTTGTTTTGGCCGGCATAGGTTGGGACAGCTGATGAGTGCATACCATTAGAGCAACTTTGACCCCTCACCTGGGACGATGAAAATACAATATACTATATTTGGTCATGTGCAGCTGTCAGTCGTCACTGAGGCATCAGACAATGCTGAGATGCTCGCTTCACGGGAAGACGGGCCCCTCCCCATGTTGTGCTACCCAGTACAAGTGGTACCATGGGCTGCAGCGGCCAAGCGAATGTTGGTGACACATGAGGCGGAAGAAGTGGAGGCGACAGAAGCCGACGCAAGCGGGAGAATACTTCGGTAGTGCAGCAGCTACTTGCACTTCATAAAGACTAAGCAGCACAAGCAATGAACGCTAAGAAAAGGGCCAAAAAATTTCGCAAAAAAAATGGTATGCATGACTCAAGAGGGCAACGGCATTCCTAATTCAAAATGGCATTCCTAATTCATTGGAACTGCCGAGGACTGTTGAACAACTAAAGTGATGTAAAGGACCTCTTAAGCTCATTTTCTCCGGTAGCTTTATGCTTACAGGAAACAAACTTAGGACCTCACCATCCGAATATTTTGAAGAAATACAAGTCCCCGCTGTGACAGAGAGCACTCAAGCAGGCTCTCTGGAGGTGTCGCTATTATAGCTCAGAGTAGTGTTGCAACTTGCAAAGTGAAACTTAAAACTAGATATGAAGCTGTTGCAGTCACTGTCTACATTTTACAACAATTACAATATATTCTGTATGTCTCGAGCCACAATTAACAGTCACACTACATGACCTAGAAGCACTTTATTACTTTTTAAACAGCTACCAGAGCCACACCTAGTTGGAGATTTTAATGCTCATTCTGGTTTTTGGGGAAGTGAACAAACAGACGCTAGGGGTCATATTTTGGAAGATTTTAATCTGTCCAACAATATCTGCCCGCTCAATACAGGAAAACCCAAGTACTACTCTCCAAGTTCTGGAAAAATGGTTGGTTGGTTTATGGGGTTTAACGTCCCAAAGCGACTAAGGCTATGAGAGACGCCGTAGTGGAGGGCTCCGGAAATTTCGACCACCTGGGGTTCTTTAACGTGCACTGACATCGCAGAGTACACGGGTCTCTAGAATTTCTCCTCCAAAGAAATTCAACCGCCGCGGCCGGGATCGAACCCGCGTCTTTCGGGTCAGGAGCCGAGCACCATAACCACTGAGCCACCGCGGTGGCGTGTGTGTGTGTGTGTGTGTGTGTGTGTGTGTGTGTGTGTGTGTGTGTGTGTGTGTGTGTGTGTGTGTGTGTGTGTGTGTGTGTGTGTGTGTGTGTGTGTGTGTGTGTGTGTGTGTGTGTGTGTGTGTGTGTGTGTGTGTGTGTGTGTGTGTGTGTGTGTGTGTGTGTGTGTGTGTGTGTGTGTGTGTGTGTGTGTGTGTGTGTGTGTGTGTGTGTGTGTGTGTGTGTGTGCGTGCGTGCGTGCGTGCGTGCGTGCGTGCGTGCGTGCGTGCGTGCGTGCGTGCGTGCGTGCGTGCGTGCGTGCGTGCGTGCGTGCGTGCGTGCGTGCGTGCGTGCGTGCGTGCGTGCGTGCGTGCGTGCGTGCGTGCGTGCGTGCGTGCGTGCGTGCGTGCGTGCGTGCGTGCGTGCGTGCGTGCGTGCGTGCGTGCGTGCGTGCGTGCGTGCGTGCGTGCGTGCGTGCGTGCGTGCGTGCGTGCGTGCGTGCGTGCGTGCGTGCGTGCGTGCGTGCGTGCGTGCGTGCGTGCGTGCGTGCGTGCGTGCGTGCGTGCGTGCGTGCGTGCGTGCGTGCGTGCGTGCGTGCGTGCGTGCGTGCGTGCGTGCGTGCGTGTGTGTGTGGTTTCGTTTGGTTTATGGGGTTTAACATCCCAAAGCGACTCGGGCTATGAAGGACACCGTAGTGGAGGGCTCCGGAAATTTCCAACACCTGGGTTCTTTAACATGCACTGACATCGCACAGTACACGGGCCTCTGAATTTCTTTGGAGGAGAAATTCTAACCGCCGCGGCCGGGATCGAACCCGTGTCTTTCGGGTCAGCAGCCGAGCACCATAACCACTGAGCCACCGCGGCGGCCATTCTGGAAAAATGAGCTGCATAGACCTGTCTTTTAGTTCACCGTGTGTTTTTATCAATTTTAAATGGGACGTTCTGAATAATCCCTTCAGAAGTGATCACCTTCCTGTGGTAATTAACTTGTCATCACCACCATCAATCATCCCAGGTAAACCACATCGTTGGAAGCTCCACGTAGCTGACTGCGAGCTACTTTGGGAAAAGGCCTCTCTTGATAAACTATTTACAGATAATATCAGTATTGATGAACTGAATGAAGTGTTTACATCTTGTATCATTGCTGCGGCACGTCTTGCTATTCCTCAATCCTCCGGAGTGGTTCGACAGCACCACAAGGTGTGGTATAACAAAGAATGTAGAGAAGCGAAAAAGGAGCAGAATAAAGCCTGGGGAATGTTTTGCCGGTACTCAACATATGAAAATCTTATTAACTTTAAATAGGAGAGAGCTAATGCACGGCGTATCCGTCGAAATGCTGAGAAAGCGTCCTGGAAAAACTACATATCATCCATAAACAGTTCAATTTCATTAAAAAATATGAGGGAGCAAGTTCGTAAATTAAACGGCAACTTCTCCCACTTCACGATACCTTTTGTTATAGGCTCTAGTAGAAAAACAAACATAGAAGAACAGGCAGACAGCCTAGGCGAAAATTTCTCAAGTTTTTAAGTTCTTCAAACTACAAAGAATCATTTTTGAAGTACAAGAACACAGCTGAGAAACAAAAACTTCCAACAAGTGGCTGCACAAATGAACCATTCAAAAGACTCATCACAATCCAAGAAATAAACAGTCGTATCTGCCAGCAAACAGACTGCCCCAGGCCCTGATGAAATACACTACGAAATGCTGGCACAACATTCCTAACCTTTTGTAGAAGCACTTTGGAAATTTTTTCACAAAATTTGGAAAGTAGCGGAAATTCCAGAAGCTTGGAAAAAAGTCAGTGCCATTCCTGAAACCTGGAAAGCAGCCAACGTCCCCTGGCAGTTACAGACCAATAGCTCTTACAGCTGCCTCGCTAAGTCTTTCGAAAACGTATTGAACATCCGGCTAACCTTCGTGCTTGAACCTTGTGAACTTCTTGACATTCATCAGTGTGGTTTTAAAAAGGCATGTTGGACAGCAGACCATTTAGTTTGCCTCGAAAATACTGTCCGAGAAGCTTTCATACATAAACACCGTCGTGCTGTCTTCTTCGACCTGACCTTGAAAAAGCACACGACACAACTTGGAGGTTTGGGATACTCTGCGACCTAGCAGAACTTTGCATCCGCAGAAGGAAGTTGAACTGCCTAAAAGACTTCCTATCCAATCGTTCCTTTCATGTACGCCTAGGTTCAACACTCTCAAAGAACTTGGTTCAGGAGAATGGAGTACCTCAATGGTGTGTTTTAAGCACTGCACTCTTTGTCGTGAAAATGAATTCCTTAGCTAAAATAATACCAAAATCAATTATTTACTCAGTTTATGTTGGCGATCTTCAGCTAGCCTGCACATCAACAAACATATCAACATGCGAGAGACAAGTACTATTGACAATAAACTAGCAACATGGGCAGACAGAAACGGATTCCAGTTCTCTCCCCAGAAAAAAGTGGCCGTCATTTTCTTTCTGAAACGAGGCCTACAGAGCAATCCAGCCCTACACCTAAGGCAAACCGAATTACCAGTAAAAAAAAAAAAACACAAATTTCTAGGCATAATTTGATGCAATGCTCACATTCCTTCCACATATAAACAACCTGAAGGATAAAGCTTCCCGATCCTTAAATCAGGGGTGGAAGTGCTGCGCCAATTGCGCCATACTGTGCCAATTTGATCTCCTGTGCCAAGCTGCGCCCAAACGGCAATTTACGCTCATTGCAAGTATACAGAGTCAAATTTAGCCGAGTGTTATTGTCGGCTGGGCAACAATGGCGCTCGCTACGAAACGGACGTAACGGACGCAACCGCATTTGCATTGACAGTTGGGTTCGCTCGTGTTGGTCGGCGCCACTCTATGGTCGGCGCGGCTGTCACAAAAGTCTTGTACAAGCATGAGTAAAAATAAGTACTTTTAACTATTATCTGGTGATATAACTTGAGCGCGGCCAGTATTGTTAACTTACCTTACATAGCAAGCTGTATTTATTGTCCGGACGACGAGATACCAGGTTCACTCGCATAATTTGTGCACTTTTTTCAGTAATTTGGGGCTCCAAAAAGAGAGACGATTTCGCAAACACGTACTGAAAAACTCCATGAGGATCATAACGGGCATATATGACCTACATTGTCATGCATACGTTGACCGCCCACTCGCTCGTCAAAAAAAAAAAGTAGATATAATTTACTTTACCGGAGCTAATTTAACAAACAAATTACGAACTTCTTACACGTGGATCTGCCAGGGAATGGGCACTGCACGTCGTGCTCGCACCTTGCACGCAGCAGTTATGGCCAGTTACGTGGTTACATCTTCACAGCGGTGCGGCCGGCGTCCCCTCGCTGCTCGCACCTTTCACAGCCGTACACAGCAACGCGTTAGCGCCGTTCTTCCACAGCCTGCCTTGCGTGCACCCGCGCGCGCACGCTGGTGCATTTTTTTTTTTTTTCATATATGTTTGGGTAATAAATTCTGGGAGCGCATTTACGTGAGGGTGCAAGTTATGCGCGCAAATCGGGTAAGTTAGCCTCCTCCTTGTTGGTTTGGCTGCGGCAAATTTACGAAATTTAAAATCCACTGGTTGGCAGGTATTGATTTTTTTTTTTCGGTCCTGACATAGTATATTCGAGATTCTGCTGCACTCTTTTGATGGTTTGGTTGTGGCTATTAAAAAGTTATGCAGGACTTAAAGTTTACTAAGCAAATTCTGACGCTTGAATTCTCGGCGCAGTGTTATGTGACAGAATTGGGCGAACAGTGCAGGTCCTTTTTTCTCTATAGTTCTCACTGGAATGATGCAATTAAGTGGACTGACTGGGACAAATTTTAGTATCAAACCTATTTTTGTACTTGTTTCTGTGGAGAGCGAACTGACACTTGTTGCTGGTTTTCTTTTTGATGTTTTTAATGTTTAATAATTAAGCAAGGTCTTTGCATTTTGTATGGCAGTATCTAGTTCTAGTCCACTTTGCTTTTAGTCATTATATTCACTGCAAGCCAATTACCACCTGTGATCCATTTTTCACTTTTCTCTTATGCATCCAGTAGTAAGCCAGTCTGAGACAGTTGATCTTAATTCTCTCAGTTAATGCTTTACCACTAGTGTCATAGTCATATATGCGGTATTTTTGCAGTGAAGTACTTTGGGTTTTTTAACACAAATAAAAGTGTCCCCTTTATGTTGTCGTTTTCTTTTTTTCCTGAACTGAAATTAATAACAGCTAATGTACTGCAACTACTGTTTGTAGTGGCTGCCACATATCTATTTTTTTTCATGAACCCTAGCAAATATCTTCACAACAACTGCAGTCCTTTTAATTAATTCTGGCCTGTGGGGTCCATGATCAATATTTATGCAGTTTTTGGACTAGTTGCAAACAAACTTGCTCTCAGTCGCATTTAAATGTCGCCAGTGTGCTCCAAAAGTGCTCCGAAATACCTTACAAATTGCCCCAAAGCTGCTCCAAAATTGGACTTTTGCTGCTCCCGTACCTGCTCCAAAAAGCTGCAGCCTGCTTCCACCTCTGTTAAATGTCCTAAAGGTGCTTTCACGAAAATGGTGGGGATCCAATAGGACATGCCTTTTGCACATTTATCGTGCTCTAGGACGATCCTGCCTAGATTGCAGGTACATTGTGCATGAGCCTGAGAGACCACCATACCTAAAACAACTCGATCCATACATAACCTCTGTTTAAGTCTCAACTGGTGCATACAGAACACCCCCGTAAACAGTCTTTATGTAGAAATCAATAAACCTGCCCTTACAGACAGAAGAAAAATGCTCACATGCCCATATGTCCTGAAAATCTGTTCCCTGCCGAAACACCTGTGTTATCCCATAGTTAAAAAGTGCACCTCCAGAACACTGTTGTTGAACAGTGTTCTGCTTCTCCACTTTGAAAATATTTCCCAAAGTTTAGGAATACTGGATACCCTGCCTGATGTCGCCTCACGGCACGACCTACTGCCCCCATGGTACAGCCTTCCCACTGTATGTGGCTTTACATTAACACACTTTCGAAAAAAAAACAGCACACGAATATGTTGCACTACAAGCAAAATATGTGAACACTGAATTTTACACACACTGCTCCGAAACAGTAGATTATGTCGGAAGCGCGGTAATACAAGAAAACTGAAAAAAAATAGTAAGGCTGCCAAACTGTGCATCCATCTTTACTGCCAAACGTTATGCTGTCTCTGTAGCTGTAAGCAGGATAATAAATAACAGAACTGAAAACAGCACAATCTACCCAGATTCACTTAGCCTGCTCACGGCACTAACCTCCAGAAATGCAGTCGAACCGTTAGTAGGTAACTTAATACACAACATAGAAAAAGTCACAACACAGGGGCATATGATAAAATTCTGCTGGGTTCCGAGCCATATTGGAATAGATGGAAATGAAAGAGCCGACTTAAGTGCTCCACAAGCCTGCAGTCATGAAATCAAGAAAATTGGCATGCTTCAGAGAGACTGCATGAAATTAATACATAGTAATTTGAAGGCTAAATGGCAGACAACTTTGGATAATGAAATAATCAACAAGGTGCATTTTTTAAAGCCTGTCCTCGGGGAATGGAAGACCTGTACACACCAGTAACATTTTATAGAATTTTATGTCATCTCCGCATAGGACACACACACCTGATACGTAACTTCTGACTAACCAAGACAAACCTCTTTGTGAAAGATGTGGAGATGAGCTCACAATAAACCATATTTTACTGTTATGCTCAAAACTCGAAAAACTAAGAAAAAGTATTTTACTCAATTTTATAATGAACACATGCCTTTTCATCTATTACTGCTCTTAGGAGGTAATGCAATTGTTGACATACCTCATGTTTTTAGCTTTTTCAGAGAAGCTGGTTTTCTTGATAAACTGTAAATATTAGCCCAACACCTCACTTGTCTTTGATACACCTCAGCCACTTTCTCGTTCCTGAGAAAAGGGCTGAGGTGTCTATTTCATTGGTTGGGGCCTCGAAATCCTTGCCCAGCCAAGGATGGCTGCTGAGGTTACCTGACCTTCTTTTAAAACATTTACCATAAGCCATTTCAAAAAATTTTTTTCCTTTACCTTCACTAGATGGTACAAAATAACTTTTTAGGCCCTTTACACCACTATTGTTTTGCACTTTTAATAAAATCCCGCACAAAAGAATTTTCCATACCGTGTGTTTGGCACATGATAGCCTCAGATGCTTATGTTCCACTAAACCCAACATAACACAACTGTTCATTAGCAAAAGCCAATTAAAAAGCCTAGAATGTTGACACAAGAAACTGGAGATTTATTGTAGATTGGTGACCAGGGCCTGTGTTCTTGATTTCCAGATTGCAGAAGTATACAATAACTTTCGTCATGGGGAAATAATTAAGAATGTGTTGCCTAAGCTATTAACAATAAAGGAAACAAACCTGAACTTGGAGGTAGCTGAACTTCCACTGGAATAAATTTGTGCAAACCATGTCATAACGAGGCTCCTAGCATTCCCCAAATGCTAGGTAACAGCAAGGAGCATACAGTCATGCATCAATATTAATGTACTGGTTTATTCTCGGGCAGAACTGTCCATTAGCAGAATCATTCACAAAAATAAATCATGCCAAGTAACACAGAAATAAAAACTTGGCATATAACGGTTGACAAGTGCAAAATAAAACTTTCACACTGCACTTTACTGGTGGCCGGACAAAACATATAGGACTACAAACATATGGTTGAAGAGATTCAAGTTCATGTTGCTACAAGGGGTTGATTCCCGTAGCACAATAGCAAAATATCCCAGATAGTACCTCCATGCCATGCTGCACAACACACACACACACACACTGTCGTCGCTGGCCGCACTGTCATATTTGTTACCATAACTGCTTGAGGACAGAGGATCACGGCAACTCAAGGGGAGAGCAAAATGGCTGCCTCACAATAGGGCTCCAAAGGATGAGTGCAAACAGTCTCATGCGGCATCTGAGATTTGGAAAAAGGCAACACAAGCTTGACAACATAATTTGCTACAGAGTTGTCTTGTCCAGCTTGAAGCCGTACACTTCACAGCCTATGCAGAAGAAGTATGAATCTGAATAGAAGTATGCAAGTGGCGCACCTTCCACCAACACATCACATGGCTACATGAAGCTTTAGATGCATTTGAGGAAAACCTTGTAACCACAGGCATGCATGTGTCTGTAGACTAAAATGAAATGCAACACAATCAAAAAGACACCGACAGAAAGATGACAAAGGCAGCTCAGCATGAGAGACAAGCAGTTGAAATGGCCAAAGGAAGGGTGGGTTGGTATTCTAGGAATTCCTGTAAGTGAGAAGGGAGCAGTGGCAGAATGGCTGCAGCAGCAGAAACCCAAGTCGTTAAAAGAAGTCCTAAAAAATGGCACCAGCTAACCAGCAACCCATCAGCTCTGCTGCAGTGAGAGCAAAACTACTTGTGCACCGACCTGTGGCCACCATCTTCCCCTCGTCCTCAATATAAACAAAGAGCAGACAAGGGCGTCCGCAGAATTTTTTGCAGGGGGGGGCCCCATTGCTTGTTGGTGCCGGAGGAGGGGGGGGGGGGTATGTTCGTAGCAAAAATGCACTATTTGCGGAGTAAATTTATTTTTTATATATAAACAAAAAAAAGTAAAATACACGCATTAAATAAAAACTACAAACAGCAAATTAAAGCGAGGCTAGGAGAGATACATTGGAGTTTATAAACGAAGAAACAATTAAAATTAATAAAAATGCAAAAAGATACTATCACTTCGTGGAGAAGAGTGCTCAGTCTTGCTGCATACGGGTTCTCGACACACCCGGATTGATGACCAGCACACAGCACAATATCTTCACAAACACGCAACGACAGTCACTCAGTCAGTCTTCCTTGAACAGAAACTGTAGACGCGTCGGATTTTTCTGGGCGAATTGCGTGATGACACTGGTGATAAATTCATTTCTGTGCTTTATTACACGCTCTCGGTGCACACTCATCATACAATGGCCGTCCAGTCTGTCGTTTGTCATCGTTGAGCGTAGCCACGTTTTCACACTCCTCATTGTACTTAAGGAGCGTTCGACCGTACAGGTAGTAACTGGCAAAGCCAGAGCCACCTCAATGGCTTTTGCAACACCAGGGAAGAATGTCTTGGTCTGATGTAGAAGCTCGCAGTAAGTTATTTCTGATGGGTCCCCATTTTGTTGCACCACTTCTCGTACCAAGAGATGGCCTCTTCCTTGAAGTTGACGATGCCGTAAAAGCACTGGAGTTCTTCGGCGAGAACAGCGAACTCAACACGGCTCAAGTGCTTCATTTTTGATGGATGCAGCTGGAGAAGTTTGAAGCTCTTCTCATTGCTTTCAGAAAAGCGGCGAGCTAAAGAAGCAGTGAGGGAGTCCAAGTACGGCACATATATTGCCACACGGTAGTATTCCTCCGGCGACTGAATCCCGCAGTTGTCTCGGTGGGCTTGACGAGAGACTTGTCTTGGTACAGATATCACCACATTTAAGTGATTGGCTGCCTCCCTTGCTGCATTCATGATGTTAGAGAACTCCTCTACAGCGTTTGTCCGGTGGCCGCGAAAAATACGTTGCAGCTCAGTGATGTGGTCATGCACAGAATGGAAGTCCATGGATACACCTTGCAGAATGTTCGTAACTGGTTCGAGCCGAGCGCTGTACTTCGCTACAATATGCAAGCAGACGATGAAAGATGAGCTTGTTGTTGCGCAGTAGAGGATGTGAGCTCGTTGTCTAGTTGCAGCGTTCGAGCATGATTCCGTGGACGCGAGCTCCTCGAGTGCTTCGACTATGGCCACGTAATGCTGAGAGAAGATCCTAATAGACTTGTACTTTGCAGACCATCTTGTCTCACACAGCATCGGAATGTTGGGCACCAATTTTCTCCGGAGCACGCTCTCGCGGAAGAAGTTTATGGTTTGTTTGATTATCCCAATTGTGTTTCGAATTTCAGAGACGTCGTTCAAATCGTTGATGACGAGATTTAGTTTGTGACTTGCACAGTGGAAAAATAGTGCCTTCGGGAACTGTTTTTGTATAATTTTGTTCACTCCAGCTTCTTTTCCAGCCATTGTAGAACATCCATCGTACCCCTGTCCAACGAGGTTCGAAAGAATGAGCCCGACATTCGTCAAAAGCTTCAAGATTGCCGCGGCGATGCAAGCGGAGTTTAATTGCTGCAGCTCTACAAATCCCAAAAACTGCTCTCGAACGCACACTTCGACTCCCGCCTTGTCAATAAAGCGAACGCCTATAGACATCTGCTCTTTTCCTGAAATATCTGCAGTTTCGTCAGCAAGAACGGAAAAAGCAAACGCTTTGTTAGCTTCGGTAACTATCTGCTCGCTCAGGATGTCGCCACAGATTGTGATGATCTCGTTCTGGACGCGGACAGAAGTGTACTTGGCATTGCCAGCAGAAGAAGCGAAGTGCTCCTGAAGTAGAGTATCTCCAGCTTCTACACGAAAGTCAAGCAGATCATTGAAGACTCCACTATCGGACTGTTTGCCGCGAATCGGCAAGTCATGCGTCGCGCAAAAGACAATGGTGGAAACTATTGGAAATAGTTTCTCACGGTTCCTTTCAACTTGCGCGTGCAGTGCTCTGTTCAGCTGCTGTACAACGGGTAGCTGCTTGCCTTTCATCACATCCATAAAGTTCTGTGAGGCCGTCATTGCCTCCTGGTGCCATTGGGATTTTACGTGATCCCTGCACGCCTCGTGCATTTTTCTGTAGTTACTGAAAGCGCGCACGATAAAACTACCTTGAGTACCCCGGTGAACACGCGGAGGAAAAATGACGCAACAACGACAAAAGGCGCCTTTCGCTGTCGCTGAGTACGCAAGCCAGGGGGCGTAATCTCCCAGCCATTGATGTCGAAAAGGCCTCTTTCCAGGTGTTACATCCTTCTTATAATCATATGTAACATTTGGCGACCATGGCTTAGTAAGAAGACGTAACTTCAAAAAGTGCGGTATGCCAGTGAGTTTAGCTTTGCCTAGAAACTCTACTAAGTCATATTCTTGAGGCACGTGATTCGTTTTCTTGATGTTGTCTCCGGACTTCGATCCCAAGCAAGGAGAAAGGGAATCGTCTCGGCTTACTGCGTGACCGGAGCTCGCTGGTGGAGTTCCTTCCATGGAGACGACGACGTCGGCTACTGTCCGGTGATGAAAGGTTGCATCGCTCTGGTCAAATCCGGACTTGAATCCCAAGAAAGGAGAAATGGAATCATCTCGGCCTGCTGCATCACCTGAACTCACTGTTGACAGAGTCCCTTCCATGGAGTCGACGACATCAGCTACTGTCCGGTCATAAAATCTTGCATCACTCTGTTCAAATGCTACACCGTTGTCACATGTCACACCAGAATCTGCAGGGGCGCATTTGGATAATGCTTCGTCAGACAAGCGCTGACGCTTGAAGAAGCGTCGAATATCCATCATTCGGGACCGCGCGAGACAAAGCTGGCTATGGAGTTCCTCAGGGTTGGTAGTGTTAAAAATATATACACATTGATTGGAAAAACGGTTGAATGCGTACGTTGAAAACAAAAAATGACTATATATGCAGCGAAAACTTATTTACAAGATAAATGCACGCTCGCAGCTTCATACACCTCGCTCCATCTTGCTCGCGCAAGCTCGCGCAACCGCACAGTCGAGTATTTGCACACACACTACTCGCCGCTCGTCGTTTTCTCGTCCGCTGTCTTGGTTGTTCTCAGCTTCGTTGACAACCGGCCACTAAAAACACCGAAGCACAAACAAAGAGGCGCGCACACGCAAGGAACGCCGCGCGACTTCCGAGGGGAAGGGACACTCGCCACTCCGGTCGGAAAATTTGTTTTGTGTGTTTTTATGGGGTTCAGAGCCCCAAAACGACTCAGGCTATGAGGAACGGAGTAGTACAGAGTTCCGGATAATGTCGACCACCTGGGTCTCTTTACCATGCACTGACATCGCACAGTACATGGGCGCTGTTGGGATTTGAGGACCAGCCAGAGGTGACAGGCGAGCCAGGCAGGCGCCATCGGGCTGCCTTGACCAAAGGCGCTGGTTTCCGGAGAAGACGCAAGGAACGCTGGTGTGGGGGCGCCTCTGGAGACTGCGTCGCCGTGAACAAAAGCAGCTAATCCCCTTTGCCGAAGATTCTGAAAGCGGCGCTTGTACCGAACTGCGCTCTCCCGTGGATCGGAGGAGACAGCGAGCGGCGGCGGCGCCAACTCATCGCCCGCTTGCCCCTGAGCAGCCCGACAAAGCGGGGATGGACACGGCTGATTTGTCCCTCCCTCCTGAAGAATTCATCGGTGGCCGGCGTGTGCACTGTCTGCCTCCGTGTCGCTATCTCTCTAGAGATCAAAGAAACAGGCACACATCTCAAGACGGCTCGAAACACATGCTCGTCGGTGCCGCTGTATGTCTGCAACGACGCGTCCCCGAACGCGGCACTTCGCAGATGTGACCCAAAGCGTGGAAGCGGGGCCGCTTTTACTCTTTTGGCTGAGCGCACCGCCGCCCCTGACGTGCGGCCATCACTCACGGTTCGAGTGAGTGCTTTTCCAGGGGGGTGCAGCCGCCCCCCCTTGCCCTCCCCTCCGGACGCCCATGAGAGCAGAGTCCTGTTATATGGTGCCATCTCTCAAGCTGCTACGTAGCAGGACCACCTATCTATTTATCGTGAGACATCTATGTAGGCCCGAACAAAACTAAACGTCAACTAGCCCAAGTTTTTCGAATCGCTCAGTTCATGAAGCCATTCAACAGAAGAAAAAAGGCAGGAAACACAGCGTCAGAAGCAAGCAAGCAAGAATCAACCAGCATTTTTAGACTTCCAAAAGACGCTGCCATAGGCTGACTTCCAGCCTGGCACAACAGCTGGTGGGTAAGTGCGCAATACTGATTTTGCCTAAGGCAGCAAAGCTGTTGCAACCCATATTAATGAACGTAACAGATGAAAAACATGCCAGAAGGCAAACAACAATCTTTATCAAGAAAGACATGTCAAGGATCAGCCAACCTTGAAAGAAGGTCAAATGCAACTGTCTAACCCATCACAAACTGAACAGTGACGAAAAGAGGACCGCAAATTATACAAAGTCAATGTTGCAGATAATTTCCGAGAGGAGCAGAATATTCATCTGAAGCCCACATGTCGGAAAAAATAAGATGACGTAAACCTGAGTCCAAGAAAAGTGGTTTTCTTCAGCTTCAGCATTTACAAACGATAAAAATCAACAAAAAAAACCAGCAATGCCATAACAGGCAACTTGAGTTAAACAGCATCTCCTTTGAAGCTGCCATGCAGGAGCAGACTGTGTATTCACCCTAAGTACATTTATGTGGCCCACAACGAAATAAAACCTTCATTAACCTCAGCTAAAACAATTCCAGTTCATTTAGCCATCCAGTAGTAGACAGGCATGAAACACAAATGACAACTTATCACTGCTTATCAGGAGGTGCCATAATGGAGCACATACCCATATGCAAGCTGTTCTGGTGCGTGTGTGCGTGGGGGGGGCTGCATATGGCACTGTGCTATGACTTTGGCAGAATGCAGAAAGCCCAAGCAGAAGCACAGTACAAAGTAGTGCTGTATGTGGTCGTGGAACTGTATTGTTACACTTGCCTGTTCACCCTAACTGTGACAATCCTTCAAGGAGCAAAACGAGCAGAAATCGGCACACTCACACCTGTTAGGACCAGCAGCTACTCATAGCAGACTTATGTAAAATGTTTCAGTTGCCTGCAAGGTGCTTTGCCAGGGCATTCCTTGCAGCTATTCCTGACGGCTCTACTCGGCTACTCGCGCATACTGGCTGAAGACGCCTTTCGCTTGCGCTCTGCACCGCAGCCAGCCAGCCTGCATCACACTGAGCACCGAGTTGCTCGCAGATATTGTGTAGCACACAAGGAGCATGGATCAGAATGTTCAAGTTGTGTATATCACACTCAAGGCCCTTCAACACAATCTGAAGTGTGCCTTCACTTGTCCAAACGCATTTTCTACAACACGTCTGGCACTTGATAGATGGTAGATGAAGGTCTGTGCGGGCGACCAAGCAGCGCCAGGAAAGGGGTAGGGTTTCATTACATGCCTCTGCAGGGCAAATGCTTGGTCAGTGGGGAGCACTGGACCAGCTTGTACCCCTTGAATTACCTTTGTTTCTGATTGAGAGAGATCACCGAATAAAATAGGTGTAAGTTGTGAGGTCTGAAGCACTGCAGAGTCATTATTTCTTCCAGGACTCCCACTGTTGGTGTACAGGAACTTGTAACTGCAGTCAACCACCGCTGGCCACAGCAAGGAGGATGGGGCTGCACCACCCTTTATTTGCTGCCTCCTCCCTTGGAGGGCACACCCCAATATGGCAGCCATCCAGAGCACCATCATCTTGTGGGAAGCCACAAATTGCTGCGAACTGGCACATGTGTTCCTGCAATTCATGCAACTTTGGGAAGCCCATAAATCGTGGTTCCAAGTTCTGCACAATTACGGCACAGATCTCTCTGACTCACGCCAAAGAGGCTGGAGACAGTCCGCTCTTCAGCTGACGTTGCGAGACGGTAAAGGGTAATCGCCACGCGTTTTTCCAGAGTAATTGCCTTTCGCATGTTGGTATCTTGCCGACGCATGCTCTCGCAAAGCCCACAATGTACTGAAATGTGCAGCGGTTGATCCTGAAATTTTCACGGAAGCCACTGTGCGGAAGATGTGGCAGCGTTGCTTCATACCACAAGTTTGGGCGTGGGTACATCCATAAAGCTCGCTGCCATGTGCATAGAAGCATCGCCGCCAACAAAAGGTGTTTAGATTGCCTTCGATGACACCTGCTTTTCGTTTCCAGCATGGTGATGGCAGCGCTCAGAGCAAATTGCTGCAAGCAGAGGCGTTGAAGTCCTGCCTGATGCGCCGCGAAAGCAGCCCAAAATTCAACGTTGGTGTCGTCCTCAACGTGCGCCACAGGCCTCCTTAAAGCCAAAATGCTCAACATCAGAAAATAATGACCCTCTCACAGGACACGATACCGCACACCCAGAAAGTGAGCAGGCAATGAGGCACCGAACTCGACTGCTCTAAAGACACCCACGCGTTGCGGTTGCAGTCAAAAGCGGTACAATGCTCCCATTGCGGCTTCCATAGAGGCATAATAGAGGCGGCTCCCAGGAAAGTTGTGGCTACAGGTGGCTAGTAAGTCGGCTATAAAGAGAACTATAATCATTGTTTGTAGACTTCCTTTTAGCGTTTCGTTAATGTCTGCTACCACAGGTGGTAGTGCAAGAAAAAAGCCTTTCTTTCATTTATCTTTTTTAATGTAACCTTCATTAATAATACATCGCTATAAGTGCAATCACAAATTCACAAGGGAGGTAATCACATGGTGGTTTCTGTCACTCTAACACACACGCCCAAACCGTGTGTAAGCGCAGGTAACTACGGTTTGTGCTAACCATGGTGAAGCCGTATAACCGCAGTTAACCTAAACTATAGTTAGGCTATCCGTGTAAAGAGGAATATCCTCATTTTTAACTACCGTTCGAACATAATTTGTTCACAGATCCTCAGATTACAGTGCAGGTATTCCTTGAAGGGACACTGAGGAGAAATTGAAGTTGCCTTGTATCGACAGAATACCAGCTCCTGATTACAAAAACGCCACTCATACTGACAACAAAGCTCTTGTAACGTAGAAAAGAGCAAGAACCAAAATACAGGTATCGCCGCCACAGGCCAAACTCGCAAGTACAAGCGTGATGAGATCATAGAACAAAACAGTGTTGCTAGAACGAATGGTTCTAGCAACACCAGGAACCGAGAAACCATGCATCACTGAGGCGCAGCCAATGCATGCGCAAATCTCCTTGACGTCGCCAGATGGCGCCACGTGCCCGGCTGCTACGCGCGCTCCTGAAGCATCGGGACAAATCAGCGCCTGTTTTCCGGCGGTAGGCGGGCTCCCGGTATTCCGCTAGCGGTAACAAGGTACACGGTATGCTAAAGGTGTCTATTTGCGAGAACTTCGTTGACGACTTCGAGAACGAGATCCATCGTAACGCTGGCAAAACGCCAGTGCAAACGTAATCGAAGCGACTGTAGCGACGGCCGCAATAGCCAATAGATGCCTTCAACGTGCGGCCGGCGGTAGCTTTCTTTTCGGCTGCTGCTAGGCCGCACTGCTGGCAGCCAGAAATCACGGAGTCTGCGTTACGTCATGTGCACGTCATGTTTCACGTCTCTTAGTCCTCTGTCGTCATAGACGAATCCCAAGTTTGAATCAGAGCGGCGGGAAAAACTTTTTCAACTTCGAATCCAAATTTCTTAGAAATAAATGCATCTTTCGCTGCCGGCCAAGTGGCAACAAAGCCATGACATGCCGAACTATCGGATTTTACTATAAAAAAAATATTAATAGTGCTCTCCTCAGTGTCCCTTTGAAGCATAGAGTTTCTCAATATTACCTACAGGAAAAGCTCGCGCCTCCGCCTATGCGAGTTTCTTAAGGAGGGAGGCGGGGGATTAGATGTGAAATGCTTTATATTCTAGCGTCAAGCAACGAAATTTGGCGTACTTATTCGGAAGTCCACTGAATGCTTAAATACAAAATTTCACTGAAATATCTGAAGTAGTTTTGGCATTATAAATTTTTATGTGCTCCAATGCTATACCAAACTTGAAGAAAGCCTAGCGTGACAACAAAACATGTTAGGAGTCTGGAGACACTCTTTTACCCAAAGGAATGACTGATGCGGTGACATTCTCCAAACGTTTGTAGCAGCCCGATTTTTTTCTACACAATGTATATCCACACTTGCGTAATGCACTCATTAAAAATTGGCAAATTTGTTTTCTACGAAAGGAAATGGCGCAGTATCTGTCTCACATATCTCGGTGGACATGTGAACCATGCCGCAAGGGAAGGGATAAAGGAGGGACTGAGAGAAGAAAGGAAGAGGAGATGCCGTAGTGGAGGTCTCCGGAATAATTTCGACCACCTGGGGATCTTTAATGTGCACTGACATCGCACAGCACACGGGCGCCTTTTGAGTTTCGCCTCCATCGAAACGCTGCCACTGCGGTGGGGTTCGAACCCGGGTACTCCGGCTCAGTAGCAGAGTGCCCTAACCACTGACTATCGTCACGTCAAATTACTGACAGTGTGAAAAAAATTAGAAAGCAATTCAGAAATATAGGAATGTCACTGCATAAAGAATTTATTAAGGAACACAATGCAACAAACCGAATGAAAATCCGTGAAGCCACTGTCATGCTGTGCTTTCAGCAAGCAGGGCAGTCAGGTAAAAAAACACTTTTGAGACAACTGGCACTGAAGTTGTACAAGCAAGCAGTTCATATCCATCAAAATGTCACAATACTGTGATTTTTAGTGCCTTTGGCTGTCGGGGCCTTCTAATATCTCCGTCGTTCATTTACTCAGGCCTGGTTGCTTTTTTTTTTTTCGGGCGGTCCCTTTCTGCTCTAAGAGCGAGTTAGTGCGAACTCGCGCTCCGTCACCGACACCGTGCACGAAGTGAGTCGAGGACGCTTCGTTCTAAGCCGTTTCCAAAGCGACGAAGCATAGCTACAAATGTCCGTCGTAATATGTGACAACACGGCGGCGCATCCCCCGCTGTCGCGAAAACGGAACTTTACCCGCGTCGGAACCACCGTGGTCGGAACTGCGCCACAGCGCCTTGAGCTGTTTAAGCACTGTTCACACGGGCGGTGGAATCCCTACGGAGTATTCCAGGACACTGTAGCAAGGTCGACTGCGCACAAGTCACGCTTTCGAGAGGCCCCGCGGTGACGCAGATTCCGGTTTTGCTCCGGCGAGAGTAGGAGTAGGGCGGTTCGTTCGGCCCATGGTTCGGCAAGCACGTCCAGCCCCATATCGCCGGAAGATGTGACGGCACTTCGCCTTCGGTGGCATGCATAGGCTGGCCCGCTGCCACCTTCATGCGTTTGTTTCCTCTCTTTCGGTTTCCTTTTCTCTCTTATCTCCCTCCCCTTCGCACGTCTGTGCTTCCCCATTGCCTCGACTGTCCTGGGAGCGACACAGCCTCGCTCCCCAACACCAGGGGGCATTCCCCGTCCCGACTAAAGAGAGGCCAGCCGCTTTGCTTGTCCCTCTCGGCTGCTGCCTGGAGGAACTTGGCCGGCCGGTACGTCGCACACTTCCTCTCCACATCCATCCACGTCGGTCGGTGGAAACTGCCCTGTGCTGCCGCCGAAATAACGCGTGGGATACTCGTCGCTTACACTGCCGCTCTCATTTCTTTGCGGCGGATCACACGAAATCATTCTCGTCGCTGATGGCGACACGGTACTAGCTTCTGCTTTCCGCACGCATGCTCCGTTTGAAACATGCGACGACCAAACACTGGCGCGCAGAATCTCGCGCAGTAAAGGAGTGCTACTTCGCACACTCGCGAACTGCCGATAAGTCATCAAAAGCGTGCACGCATGCCGCAGAAGAAGATGGCCCGAGAAACGGCGCCGATCAGCAGCCACACACAAGGCGCGCTGAGCGTCACGTGGCAAAGACCATTCGACGCTAAGCTGCTAAGCAGCGGCTTTCCGGAGGCCATCGGGTTTCAAAGTTTCGTGCGTTTGCTCTTCATCGTAGTCAAGTGATTCCGAAGGCAGAATTGCGGTGAAACCAGCTTTCCAGTGACACCAATTTTGCCGCGAGCGGCAGTGCAAGTCAAGCTATCGCGCTTGAAAATACGCCATTTTCGCGGAGGCTTTAGCTAGTTTTTTGCTGCCTGCGGTCGCAAAAACATTTTATTAAATTCACTTGAGGGCGGTTTTCGGGGAAAATCTTTCGGGGTGCGATTAGAAAGGCCTTACTGACACCAAATCTGATGTTTCACGATGAACTCCGAGCGGCCAGAACCAGCTCGGCTAGACGCCGGCGTACCGTCGCCGTGCTGCATCACATGCGGCGAAGAGGCGGCCGCAGCCGCCAATACAAAACAGTTGGTAACACTGGGGCCACGGTCTGCGGCAATCTTGTATTACTCCGCCAGCCAATTACAACAGTAAACGAAATCAGCTTTTTAATGTTCGGCTTTACTAAACAAGCCAGGCATCAAAATTCTAGAGGTTGTATTTATTTTCTTGTGATTAGCTTCTTGTTTAGGTAACAAGAAAAGTTATAACAATCGGCTCCTTTTCGTCGTGGAGGAATTCAGTGCGGCGGCCCAGAATGTGGGCGGAGCTTCAGTTTAAAGAACATACACGAATTTTTGCTTGCGTGTTTTCTTCTTTCAAACAACGCGCTAGACATTGGTATACACGGAGCAGCCCATGGTATTCGCCTACGACTGCTGAATATACAGTTGTCTCCTTGACGCTGTTTCGGTTTCATCAGCCGAATGATGGCTGTGACGTGTAGTTGATGTTTAGGTCACGTGAAGCACACACACACACAAAAAAAGGTAATTTAACTGCTAATCCGTTGTTTGTTAAGCAGGCTGGCTTGAGTGTTGCAACGAGTTAAAACTATGTATCAGTGTTTATATTGCCGTTCTTCCATGCGTCACATGACCTAAACATCAACTACACGCCACAACCATCGTTAGAAACATTACCGAAACAGCATGAAAGAAGAAACTCAACTATATGTTATTTAGCGGTCGTAAGCGAAAACCATGAGGTGATCCATGTATTCTAATGGTTAAAGTATCATTTGAAAGAAGAAAATACTCAATAAAGTTAGGTGTCTATAGTCCTTTTTAAGTTAATCCGACTATATATTCTGAGTAAAATAAAGCGAAAAAAAGCCTTGCATTTGCAATGAAGCCGTTATTTATTCAATGGCGGCAAAGAGGACGAACTATTGTCTAGCTTTAACGCTAATTTGCCGATTTTTGTACTTTTCTTCAAAACATAGACTGGAGGACGCGGAGAAATCGCCCGGGCTGCCCACACCGCGCAGTTATCTGTGGTCGGGTCTAGTAAACTAGAAATGCTCTATCGCATCTATTTCAGCAAAACCGGGATTGACAAACTCTGTATGTTCAGCAGCCACATTTTGTATCTGCACGTTGTGATCATGATTTTAAGGTGCGCGAAATCAAATGTCGAACAAACGTTTATCAGAACTCTCTCTTTCCGCATGTCATGCCAGTTTGGAGCAAACTCCCCAAAAACGTCGTTGACTGCACATCTGTTGAAGCGTTTCGTGCTTTTATTCGTGCTCTTATTCATTGATTCACATAATCTTAACTCTGTATCATTAATGTGTGCGTGTGTGTGCCTGATTTTGCTGTATTGTATAGCTGTTCCGTGTGTTGTTAGAATGTCTCATCACCTGACTATAGCACTTATAGTGCTTGATTTCGGTGTACTCAATTAGCGCTCAATTAGCCGGCGGCGACTATTCGCCAGTGCGGGCAGTGAAACATTCGAGTCGCATTGGCCTTTGCCAGCGGCTTGGTTCCTGCAAAAGGGTTCTACGATCCGAAAGGAATTCGACTGCACACGCACACTTGCAGCGGGGAAGCGGTCGCATTGGGCACTTCTCACTGCTCCTTTCATGCCGCAAGCTTACTCGAGGGCCGCCTTGTGATAATTTGAGTTTAATTATCGAGCCGACGAACAGAGGGCAAGAACTTGGCAGCCAGAAACAAAATGTCACGGTGCACATCGGCGAAGGCATGCACGGCACGTGCCGCTTTCCACTTGCGGCAGCACCTGAATGCTCAAAAGAGACCGCACTCATAACATACTTCGAAGTGTAAATAATAAAGCAAGAGTCCATCGATTTCAGTTTCCTCAACAATCAGAAAACGGGCGCCATGAGCAAGTCCGCTTTCCCAAGGATCACTAAGCTCGCGTACTAAGCTGAAGGCTTCCGAAAAGAAAACATGGGAAATGCATTTTATTTCGTTAAGCGAAAAAAAAAGTTTTCGAGCGACCGCCGTCCACGGTGTGCATGCAAGCACAGCAACGCAGCCAACAGCGCGCAGCAGACGGCGCAGGCCGGGTATGCCCTTGTGACGTCACGATCAGAGGTTGCCAGACCAGCTAGCAGTTCGCAAAAGAAACGAAAAAAAAATCGTTTAAAATATATCTACCGCACACAATCAACTGAAACTTCGGAAAATTGTAATTTAACGCGTTGGGAATCAAATGAAATAAGCAGGGTATGCGCGAAAATAGCCTCTCATGGCACCTTTAAACATTCTCGCGCTGCGCATTGCACACCGTCATCATCAACTTCCATACGCGGCGCGAACAGATCAGATCAGATTAATCAGAGCTTAGCCGGACTCTAATATCATCGCCAGATGTGCCGACGACCCAGCAAAGCAAAACCATGAGCCAACCTGGCTAAACACATGCTTTCGCACGACTACTCGGTTTAACTACGTTTAAACCCCACCTCTACGGAGTTTGCGCAGCAGAAAGCGCCCGGCTGGATGTACTGCATGCAGCGAAGAAGCGGCCGTCCTCGACGGGAAAGCAAACGTGATCAACGAGTGGAGCGAGGAGGTTCGTGAGAGCAGCGGCGTTTAACCTTCCTGTTAAAATCACTTCAACAACACTGCACTAATTTAAGTGCGTTGCGAGCTCGAATGCGGGAAATCGCGTACCTTTGCGATGCCAGCTCAGCCACGGATACAAGCGGCGCGGACACGTTTTGCTTAGGGAGGAAACGTTGGGATTTCGATCCAAGATTAGGTCGTGTTCTCTCACAAAAGGCGACATTTCATGCCTCATGAAGCGTTTATTTTCACGATAATATTACTTCCAGCTCGTCAGCCATGGCGGCCATGCTGGCCGCGCCAGGCGCCGAGTGTGCGTCGCCGAGCGAAAATCGCCGGCCTGCCACCGTAGAAGAACTGCTCCATGTATCCCGGCCTACAGCCATCCATCCTCCACGGAAATGCCGGGAAGACGAGATTCATTACTTGGCTTGGCTGGTGTTAGGCCCAAAACGTGGAATCTGCCTCGGAATCGACAGCTGCGCCGCGACACTATCCTCGGCGGGTAGATGAAATTGTTTTAATTCAGAAGAATCGATTGGTGGGCGAGTTGGTACATGACTAGATGATACAAAGCGCAAAAGGGACAGGACGAACGAAGAAACCACACGAACGAAGCGGCAGACGCCCCTCAAAGGAGGCCCTCCGGCCAACAGCGTCGAGAGATTCTCATGGCATCGCGGTTAGTGCCCTTGGACAGGGCAAATGCCGGGAGCAGTGGGGAAGCGGTCGTCTGCAGACCATGCTTTGTTTCCCTTATTTTCCAGATATTTCTTTTTTCAGGGCGCCCTCTGGATGAATTTCCTCAAAAGGAGGGCGCCAACCACTGGCGCACCGGACATCCTGAGTCGACTGCGCCGAACCAGGGTCGGCCGCTCCAAGGTCGATCTACGTCACCTCATCTGAACTTGCCCCGTTACGGCGAGCCTCCGCGCTCGCTGCACCTCAGCCCCCCAGTGGCACCGCCAAGCTCAGTGTCCCGCTGGACTTCGTTACCTTTCCTCCCTCCTCCCCCGGTTAGAATGAATGCCACTCGAGCAGCAACGAGCGGCTCCTTTCACCGGTGCCGTGATTTCGGTTTCGCCACAAAAGTGAACTACGTATGTCTAGTAATTTCATGACTATAAGCTAGAACCACATGCGAAGTCTTCCTTCTTCTGCTGCATTCATGTACAAGTACAAAAGCTGACGCCGACGTGGGAAGGTGACAGGATCAACCACCGACTCTGACGCGTCGCAATGCATTCGGCAGGCGCCATTTTGCTACACGAACGCCCAGCGTACGCCCGGCGCTCACAGCGTTGCGCTGCACCGTATTTCAACAGCGCGAACAACGGAGACCGAAGAAAACGAGGCGAGACAAACACAGCGCCGTGTTTGTCTCGCCTCGTTTTCTTCGGTCTCCGTTTTTCGCGCTGTTGAAATATGGAATCGAACCAAATCGCCCAACTTTTTGTCCTCCAGAAGTACGTTGCGCTGTACCACGCTCTCTCCACTTCTCTTTGCTCGCCGACGCGGCTTGGTGCCCGCTTTCTCCTCACCCTATCCTCCTCGCAAAACTCCTCTATTTTATAGAGGAGCCTTAGAGACAGCCTCATCTACGCGCCACCCGTCGACACTGGCACGAAACGAAATGTTGTGGCGACCAGCGAGCGAAAAGCAGACGGGACGCCGCCTTTGCGTGTCGATCCTCTGCTAACCAGGTAACGCAAAAAGGGAATCGTGTTTATCGTTGAGCTTGCGATAGACTATTTTTTTTTTTAAGATAACACTTTTCCTTTGATGAATCGGCCGATGCACCGTCAGCAAAAAATGAAACGTCGACAAGACAGTTCAATCCAAAACAACAAAACCAGACGACCTTAGGGGTGCGAAGCTCACTAAAAGCGGAGACAGATTTCACTTTGATGGTGCGATGGCTGTCCTTTAGACGTGTTAATAAACCTCACTTTTATTTCTCCTACAGGACCTAATAAATTTTTGCTTTTATGTTCGCATTTCGGTTCTCTTGTTCGCCTTTCATTTGTTACTGATATTACGTAAGGCTGGTCAAAAGTTCTCAGGACACAGGTTCTACTTCCCATCCGCATATCCTGGCACC
Organism: Amblyomma mixtum; assembly: GCF_055824585.1. Lineage (NCBI taxonomy): Eukaryota > Metazoa > Arthropoda > Arachnida > Ixodida > Ixodidae > Amblyomma > Amblyomma mixtum. The sequence goes on from NC_143014.1 coordinate 26,529,994, forward strand.
TAAGATGCCAATTAAAGCTACTGAGGTTCTTAGAGGTTAGAACGATACCTCTTCTACCCTCTACAGATATTTAGAACTTCGGGGATGGCGTAACTGCCTGACTATACTGCTCAAAAGCAGACCCTGTGGCCTGGGAACTTTTGACCGGAACTGTACTTCGCAGCCAGCAACACAAAATACATGTTCAATGAAGGAAGCATCCCTAATGTCGGCTCGTCTGCGAACCTCCCGCGTCGTTTTGGGGTGTCGTCTGCACGTACCCGCGAACATGACTCGACAGGGGCATGCAGACGAAAAACGAACCAACGAGGTGCGCAGACGGCATGGCAGACATGAAAGCGCATACATGCTGGTACTGCGTACGTGAGGGCAGGAGATGAACTGTTTTGTCGTTGGCTGTAAGCCAGCATATAACGAAGGAAAGTCGTTCGCGCGGCAGTCAAGAACCGTTCTACCACCGATGCTGCATCTACCAAGCTGTGCTGCGGAAATTTCCTAACTACGCACAATATGTGCGTGTTGTGCGACGCCTGTGCACATTAAAGAACCGCAGGTGGCTGAAATTAATCCAGAGCCCCCCACTACGCTCTCTCCCTCTCAGCTCGTCTGCGGATGCCGGACGTGAAGCCTAATTCATAACAAAGATGCTTTTTCTGCCACTACCTTACACAAGGCCGTCCATGGAGCGCACGAGAAAAGACTGAAGGAACAGACGCGAAACACGTCCGCAAGGGGAGCGCGTGCAGGGGGCAGCACAGTGCATAGCACCACAGATCCCGGCCAGCACCAAAATCACGCCCGAGGACTCGTCGACCGGGCGGTGGACGCCTCCCCTCGTTCCGCAGTGCCAGAGAACACATGAAGACATAACACGAAATCACGCTCCGCTACCGTAGTTCCCGACTTGTTTGCAACCCTCCTCAAAAATCACGTAGTAAGGCCGACCGAGTCATTTGGCGACGGATTCAGAGAGACACTTATCCGAACCCCTTCCTGTATTCCCTCATGCACCCAGGGGACTATCATCCTGCCTGCAAATTATGCCAACACCCTAAGGTAGATGTCTATCACATACCTAGGGCCTGCCCTAATAGACCAACTTCCCCTTTTCTGAGACTCGACGACGAAGAGAGATGGGAGGCCGCGCTGCACAGCTCACAGCCGGAGGTTCAGCTCCGGATGGTGACCTGGGCCACAGAGGTCGCTGGGCCACAGAGGTCGCCAGGCCTCACGGGCTCCTGGCCACCTAGCGCGACCACGAGGGCCCACCTAGCTGTCTCCTGCAACCCCTCTCTGCCCTATCCCCACCCTCACCGGCTTCCAGCTAAGGGCTGCTAAATAAAAGCTTTTTCAACCACCACCACCCCAGCACCGACGGAGCAGCGGCGCGGTGGGAGTGCTGTCCGAGCGCCATCTCTCAGATGTCCCACCAAGCTCTCCAATTAAGCAAAACTGCAGGTTTTCCCACTGAATTTAATCCTAGTACCGGCGGTAAAACTAATCTAAGCGCTGACTGATATAATCTGCATGTCATGTAATTTAATCCAAATGCAAACATTTCATCTAAGCGCCAGCGTATTTAATCCAAACGCCAACTCGAACAATGCCAGCGCCAACCAAGTTAATCCGAGTGCCAGCGCAATTAATTCAAGCGACAGCGGATTTAAACGGGTGCCAACCAATTGAATTCATATTCGGAAAACGAACGCGGCAGAGTACTCCAAAGCACGCAGAACTCGAATGCCAGGAATAAAGCTAAGTTGAGGTAATTGTTCAGACCATGCACCACCAAGCGAAGCGTCAACATATTGCATAGCTTTCGTCGATCATCTAACCAGCACTGCCTTGATGCAAGTGTTTTAAAATGTTGTTAGGAACGCACAGTCTAAGTACTAAAAAACTGCACAGGGGCTCAAAGAACAGCTAAGTCTCCGAACATAACAGGGCCAGAATTCTCGATGTGGCGAGGCGTGGAGATGCGAAAAAAAAAAAGGCAGACACGCAAGCTCCACTGCAGCGACCGATAGTGAGGCGTTGAAGAAAGGGGGATCTTCGAAGAAATTCGGAAATAAGGTTGTAGCGGCTCTTTCAAGAATATTGTGGACAACAACGCACAAGTAATACTGATCGCCTACTGGATGCGCACGGCTACTCCATGAAGTTGGTGACTCAGTGGCCGATCGACCGCAAGAGATACGACGTGAAACGAAGCCGCAAAGCACACGCACAGTGGCTGCAGTGAGAAGGGCCCCGCTTGTGCAGGTTTCACGTAGATGAGACTAAATATGACACATGGTGTTCGAGGAATTTCGGCCGCGCGGTTAAGGGACAGCATGCGGTGCAGACGACGACTGGCACCAAAGGAGCAAACCTAAACGTTACCGTAACCTGCACGCCAGCAAATGGCACCGGGTCGTGTTCAATTAATTTTTTAGCGACATATCGACCTGTGTCGAAAGCGAAGAACCCGGCGGAGATTTTGTTTGGCAATGCTCCGGCTCACAGCCACGCGGAACAGGCAAGAATGGCCAGTCAGATGCAGTCACTCGATCAAGCGGCTGCCTCCTTGCAGCCCGTGTTTTCGAAGTCTGAAGTGTGAAAGCTTTCCTCAGCGAGCGGAGGCGCTCATCACTCCGCCGGGAATGACTAAAAGGGAGCATCGGCGCAGTTTGTTTCTCGACACTCTATGCAGCAAATGGGTTCCAGAAAAAACGCCCCCGGATAAAAAGACCCCGGAAGAAATGTCGCCGGATAAAAAGTCCCCGGAAGAAACGTCCCCATTTTCGAAGCAGGAAAAAATGCCCCCACAAACGTCCCACGACCAACTGTGATTTGAGCATTTGAGTTTTTAGAGGACACTGGCCTTATGGAACAGTGGTAGGGCCAAAATCATTTAAATCAGTGACTCAGGCGGAGCAATTGCCGACAGGTTACTTGAAGTCTAATTCCCAACGAATTCAATCTTTGGGTGATTTTTCGCTTGGGGACCTTTTTTCTTCGAGGGCGCTTCCTCAGGGGACATTTCTTCTGGCGACGTTTTTTTCCTCCATGCAACAAATACAGCGGGAAGAGTGCGCTGCTTTTGACCGCCACAACTTTTCTTATTTACCAGCAGCTTTGCGTGAAGGCGATAGGTAAAAATTGCGAGGTCACACTTTGAGCCAGCTAATGTCCTCCATAAAATAAAATTACATTTCAAAGACGGCCTATTCTGTGCTTGTATAAGCTAGATTGTTAGCAACCTACACCGCTAGGATAGCCGCCCTGGGATTAAGTACTGCTTCTAAGGTGACCACACTGAGAGACCAGTAGGTATTCTTGACTTAGATTGTAAGCTCCGGTGTAGCTTCGCTCACTTTGCCATTTAAAGCTGAAAAAGCGGTGAAGTAAAGAAATGTTTCTCTGGTTCTGTGAGTGTTCCCACTGGACCAACTCTGCATTACACTATACTCGCTGTTATTTCTGCTAGTGGTGTTGCATCGAGATTCGAACTTCATGAATATATTTCTGCACCGGTTGCATATTCACAAAAAAGCCGGTTGTTGCTTGAATGCCGTACAGAGGGCAAAACGCATATCTAGAGCAAGCAAACTGTCTGTTCCGCACCTCCCAAAGCTGCTGCGACCAAGCTGCTGTTGCAACGAAATCCTATAAGTTTAACTGCACATGCTTACATCCAGACCATTTTTAACCAAGTATTTTCTACAGATATCGCGTGTTCAGCCCGAAACACGCCCACAACGTGTTCTAAGCGTTTTGCCCTCTGTACTTGCCATCAGCATGCAGATCAAGTGCATCTAACAACCCATAATCAGCAGTGCTTAACCATATCAAATACTGAGGTTTTACAGCTGCTCGTGACTCTTTGTTGCTGCAAAATACGCGAAGAAAACGAAATAGTGCACACGGATGTGACGCCTAGGCGTCGCACGGTCTCAGAAATTATCTCAACTTCGCTTTATCTCTGGCATTCATGTTCTGAGCTTTGGAGTCTTCTACCGCAGTCGTTTTCCGCGTGTCGATTAAATTGACTGGAACCCGGAATAAAACCGCTGGCGCTTGCATTAATTGCAATGGCACTCGGATTGAATTGGTTGACGCTGGCATTTTTCGAGTTGGCGTTTGTATTAAATACGCTGGCGCTTAGATTAAGTGCTTAGCGCTAGAATTATATTAAATGGCATGCAGATTATATTAGTGGGCGCTCAGATTATTTCCACTGGCACTAGGATTAAACTGAGCGGAAAAACTTGCAGATCAGCGGAGGCGGCGCTTCTGTCTTACTTCGTAGTGCGGCACCAGTGAGCGGTGATTTTCACAATAAACTGCCCGCGAGCAGCAGCGGGCCGACTTACCGGATTTCTCATAAAATAGGCTGCATCTTCATTTCAGCGCTCACTAAACGAGAGACAACCACTAAAGTGGGAGACTCCTGATGCGCTCTTCTGCAGGGTGTATCTTAAAAGCTTTTAGCTCGGTTTTGAAAAAGGACTCAGGGGAAAAAAAAAAGAAACGGACAGACATGCACAGAATGAGTGTAATGACAACTGTGTATTCTTTGCAGGTAGCACCGAAAAGTTAGAACAAAGTTGAACTTTGTTTCGATCAAACGTTAATGCACTGTTTTTATAATGTCATTTTTGTTCAATTCATCAATAAACAGACGGAAGTCTGCGCTCGTGGTGTCGTTTTCGTTCCCATGTCTCGTGTCCTTGCCTTATTCGCGCAGCCCTACCTTTTACTGAAATGAACCAACTAGCCCGCACGAACGTTCTACTGTAGCTTTTTTCTATCGTTTATAAAATTTTGCACGTAAACGGTGAAATAACATTTCCTTAAACATTTAGACAGCATATATGCAGCTTCCGCTAAAATGGTAAAGCAATCCTGCAAGGCCGGAGCGCAAAACTTCCATCAACAATTTGCAGGGGCAACAATACAGCTAACGCATGCAACTCCGACAGAGTCAATTTCGAACGGATACCAGCTTTTGTTGCGGAAGAAACACTACGCTAGGTGTGAGCGATTTCGCGGAGCGCCGGAGAGCCCCAACTGCGCATGCGCGAGTGACGTCACATGGCGCACATATGGAGAGCAGCGCGCAGCCTGCATCTCTCTCTCATCACCCCACGTACCTATAAGCACGATTCAGGCGTCCACTGACCCAGGGAGCCAGTTATGCGCACTTCATTTCCTTAAAAAAATGATCGGAGTGTAAAACGTTGTCAACGCCCACGCCAGTGAACACAATGAACGCCGACGGCCTATCCAACGCAAGCAGCACACATGTGTCACTACACCCACGCAGTTAAAGGCACGATTGAAGTGCCCACTGTTCCAAGAGGGCAGTCATGCGCCTTTCCTTTGGGTCAGTGGACACCTGAATCGCGCTTATATGTACGTGGGGCGATGAGAGAGAGATGTGGGCTGCAGGCATTGACAACGTTAAATTTGCCGCCAGAAACGCGGCGCAGAAGCCATAGGCCGTCGGCGTTGACAACGCGACTGCCGCGCCGTTGCTTCCGCAGTTCTACTCGGGATGGCCACTGGTCAAACCACAGCCATTTTTTTTTTTTATGTATGAAGGGTGTCCCATAATGAATGGGTAATAAGCAGAGTTTTCTGACCTAGTTTCAGGGCTGGGCATGCTATCTATGACAAGCACCATCCGATAGATTTATGGCGAAATTCTGCTAGTTGAACATAATTACGAACACTGGGGAAAGCTTCGGTAAGCAATGGTTGAAATATTTGCAATGCTGTTTTATAGTTGTGATTTGAACATTTCAACAGCATTTATAACAAAGCGTTAGCATAGCGTTTAATGTCATTTGTTAACATGTCACGACAGCATAATGTTTCAATTAAACCTGTCACGTTTCTGCAAATTACACAAAAATCTGGCAGCAATATACTGACGTTCGGCGCCTGGGTTACAATGACATTGACCGTATATACGCAGCATTTTCGGCAGGGAAACCGCCGAAATTAACCAAACCAAAGTCGGTGTAACGATTCAGTTCAGCAGGCGCTGACCCGTTTTCCTAAGGTTACTGACAGGGCGCTAACGCAATAATTTTCAGGAGCGTTCCATCGTCGCCTCAATCGCTCTGTCGTGCTTCTACAGACGCAGCGGTCATTTTCTACTGCTCAACCAGCGGGCTGCACGCGGGCACTGAGTTGCCAGACGCGCCACCTTCTCGGCCATGCAACCTCTCATCGGCCCTTTTTTAGAGCCGAGCGGAACATCGTAAGTGCCCTTCTTCTGACGCTCATGTGCACGCCTGACGTCGCATTGATTTCCGTTCGTTCTTTCGCACAGCACTTCACTGGCGCTGAAACAACGATAATGCCGCTTATACTAGCACATAATGCGGTCGACAGTACCCCGGGTTTTATATCTCCGTCTCTTATTCTGTTCGGCTTTGCCGAACCGGTAATTTTTTCGGCGCTCATCGTACATACTCGTAGTCTGAGGTTTTCCTCAACACTGCGGTTTCCTGAATACATGCGTTAAGCAGGACTTAGCCACGCCTCTTTTTACGATTTTAAAATGAGCGGAATCAAAAGACTTCGAAGGTCTCTCTCCCCTGGTGCAATACATCCAGCAAGAGTGAATGTCGTCGATGGTGGTCAGCAAGTCCGAAGATCGCAAATGACGGTCCGCTTCGGTCTCACGGGTTAACTCTAATCCACTCGCTCATGGTGTCATCCGTCTCACTACAGGGTAAGCATATCACGCAGTCATCTACATGACTAAAAAAGGCCTGTCCGGGACATACTCATGTTTACGGTTATGTAGTGCCAGAAGCAGACTGGCACTAGACAGGACCCTATTCTTATGCCCTCTAGTGAACGTTCGAACTCCCGAGTTCAGGTTCAGAGTTCCAGGAACTCGCTGAGATTCATTCCACACTGGTCTTCAGAAACAGTAAGGCAGCGGAAGATAATAGCGCTTCGTCCTGTGCACGTCTGTCCGTATTTCATCTTTGCTCGCTGCGTTTTCCAAAACAGCGCTATAAGCGTTTCTAAGGCGCCTGAATCACGTTGACCTCACTGACTGCTCGGCAGTACATCGCTGGGACAGCACTCGCAGCCAGATAGCTCAGTAGCGTGGCTTTTTGGGCTTGTTGGTACATTGTTCCAATACACTGTAGCGCAGCAAAAGACGAGGACACAAGAGACGAGAGACGAACACCACGAGCGCTAACTTCCAACAAATTTTAATCTCCTGAAGCATCACATTTATACGCCAGAAAACGGTAATCACATGTGCGAACAGTATCAATTCCTCAGAAAAACAAGCTCTTTATCTGAGAGGAGAATGGAAGGTGTGCTTACACACGAGCATCCTGACCTATTTTTCTTTTCAGCTTCAATGATTTCGCGCGTTACTCTTTCTCTGCTTTTTCCTATTACGACACTTTTATCAAAGAAAGGCTTGCAGGTTTTTGACTTGCATGCGAGAATGTGGTCAACCAGCGATCCGCCTTGCCCGTTTCTGACGTTGCGAGCGTGTTCCATTAGGCGCTCGTTCAGACATCTCCCCGCCTGGCCGATATAGTGTTTCCCGCATGACAAGGGAATTTTATACACAACACCTTCATCGCACGTGACGTAGGGCTTCTGGTGCCTAGTTGTGCATCCGCGCGCTTTGTTGGTGTTTGTTTTTCCCAGTTTGCACAACGTTGCAAGTTTTTTCGGCGCCGAGAACACGACGGTTGCATTCGCTCGTTGACCAATTCTTCACAAGATTTCCCACAATTTGAAAAGAATTGGTCAACGAGCGAATGCAACCGTCGTGTTCTCGGCGCCGAAAAAACTTGCAACGTTGTGCAAACTGGGAAAAACAAACACCAACAAAGCGCGCGGATGCACAACTAGGCACCAGAAGCCCTACGTCACGTGCGATGAAGGTGTTGTGTATAAAATTCCCTTGTCATGCGGGAAACACTATATCGGCCAGGCGGGGAGATGTCTGAACGAGCGCCTAATGGAACACGCTCGCAACGTCAGAAACGGGCAAGGCGGATCCGCTGGTTGACCACATTCTCGCATGCAAGTCAAAAACCTGCAAGCCTTTCTTTGATAAAAGTGTCGTAATAGGAAAAAGCAGAGAAAGAGTAACGCGCGAAATCATTGAAGCTGAAAAGAAAAATAGGTCAGGATGCTCGTGTGTAAGCACACCTTCCATTCTCCTCTCAGATAAAGAGCTTGTTTTTCTGAGGAATTGATACTGTTCGCACATGTGATTACCGTTTTCTGGCGTATAAATGTGATGCTTCAGGAGATTAAAATTTGTTGGAAGTTAGCGCTCGTGGTGTTCGTCTCTCGTCTCTTGTGTACTCGTCTTTTGCTGCGCTACAGTGTATTGGAGCAGCCAGATAGCCTCTCCTACAGAAGAGGTTAAACAAATCAATGAAATTTGCGACTTCATTAAAGGGACTGGAAAAACTGACACCACTTCAAGACAGTCCAAACTGCTCTGCAGATTTCAACGCAGACGCAAGTTCTCGTTATATTAGCGAGTTTTAAAATAGGGCGACTCTCTCGGTTATGGGGACTGGGGAAAAGCGGGGCGCCAGCGCGCATGCGCAGGACAATAACTCTAGGGGCGCTATATAGTTTCTCACATGCGCACTGGCGTCCCACTATCCGACAGGGACCCCCTATCCTAAACCTCTCTACTTGTTTGACCTCTGCAGAAGCGCTTGAAGCTGCAATTAATTGTCTTTCGAACTTTACAGGTAGCTTGCGTGCATTACCAAACGCCGCAGGACGACCGCTCGATGCGCTGAGTCGGTGCGCGTCGCAGCACCGCTGAAACGGCCTGTCGCGGCACCAAACAGCCGTGCGGCCTCAACGGACGAGAACAGATTGGGCCACCCTGGGCGAAGCGCCGCGCTCACCGCCCGCTTTGGAGTAATTCGTCCGCACAGTATTTAGGATATCCGACTACATCCGACTACATCCGGAACCAGCGTGGGGTGTCAACACAACGCAGTGACACAGGGAAATCGGCAACGCTGAGGATTTCGACGGGGCCGCGTGAAGAGAGGCGCAATTACTTCCACGCGAAGTACGTCTAGCACACGGTGGGCTGGCGTCCAGCCGTAAACAGCAGTGAGACTGGCAAGATAGTACTCGCACGCAACTTCCGAAAAAAAAAAAAAAAGCTGAAATTGTTAAGACACGTTCTCGAGTCCTGTTCTTTTTGAAAAGCACTTGGGAAGAACGTGAGCGCCATATCACGCGTGCCTTAGGAAAGAGGTAATTCGGCAGTATGTGCTTCCTATAACGCCGACTGGCTGTCCAGCGCGGTTAGATGAAGAATGATGCGGTCGCCAGCAGCCGCCATTCCCAAGAGGAAGGCGCACGAGAAAGTCAGCGCTCAGCAATGGGAGTTCGGTTCCCTAACTGAGAATCAGATTACATTCGTTTCTCCCCGTGGGCGAAACGCTCGTCGACAGCAGCAGAAACTCGTCCTTGCGCGCATGCAGGCGACACGGCGAAGCCGACTGCCGTAACAGAGGACCGCCTCCCTCGGCGCGGCCATTGCAGCCATTGTTCGACGCCCGCTACGACGGGCCGTGTGATCGCACGCTCGCGGGCGCCCCCTCTCGGACGAGTCCAATGCACCCCTGGAAGGGAGGGGGGGAAGCTAGTCACCATCGGCGCCTGCCGGCCCCAGAAATACGGCGCCAGACACGGAGCGGCGCGTTTCCGGCGGACGCGCGGACCGCCTCCGGCCTCCCGAAATCGGCATTTTCGTTCGACCGCCCAAAGGAATACTCCCCCCACCCCCAACCGGGGCCCGAGTCAAGCGGAGATACGCATTCCTGGCGCGCTCGCGTGCGCACCAGCAGGGAGTGCGGCCGGCCCGCCCTCGGCCACTCCGCGCAGCAGCAGCCTCGGGCACGCTACCTCAGCCGGGCGTAAACACTGCGGGCATGGCCACTGCCGCGCGCATGGTGGAAAGTGGCGCGCTGCCCCTCTTCGGAGAAGACGGGATTTGAAGAAGCCCCCCGGCAGCAGAAAACAATGAAAGCGCCTCTCCCGCGACCACATCGGCGGAGCATAAGCCGCCGCTAGGAAGGGCGCGGTTAATCGCAGACACCGAATGTTGCAAGCACTCGCCAACAGATTTGATCTTTGCCTTGCCCATGTCTCGGGTTTCCTTTTCATTGCTCGTTCAGTGAGGCTGCATTGAATCGTGTTCAGTAAGCGCTTCGCAAATTTCCTGCTGCACGATGAATCCCAGCCACACAAAAAACTCTGACCACAGATGCGACCGACGCGCAGCACCAAGTTAACCATCTTCCGTGCGCGACGGAGGGTCAACACACCCCAGATAAGAAAAGCAGACAGAAGCAGAGCAGCTACATGACGCAAGCCGCGCCGCAGACGCCGACCCACTGCGCCCGACGGTGGCAATGCTCGAAATATCGGCAGTAATAAATCAAACGCCCGAGCTCAGTTAACGACACCTCGTGTCTCTGGGAAAGCGCTCACCGCCGCTCGCGAAAGGCGGCCTCCGAGACACGGTTTTCCCGCCAGAACGGCCCGAGGACGAGACCCTCCCCGTCTACTTGGGGAAGCCAGGTTTCCGAACGAACGAAGCCGGCGAGAAAATCCAGCGGAAACTACGTCGGCGGCCGCTAAAAGCAGACAGCCAGGCACCGGCTCACTCCAAACCAACTCCAGCCGACCGTTTATGCAAGCGGTGTTCAATTCACCTCCACTGGGAGGATGAAAACACGAGTACAGGCTGATGAAATCTTAAAATCATCGGTAGTTTGACTATACAGGTTCAACGTGTCACATTCAATATCATTAGACACAAGCAAAGAGACCCCGCCACCACGAAAGCCGGTGCGGTGAAATATATGCTTTGCAGTTGGCCAGTTTAAAACAATGGCTGGCGGTCTAGCATTGCTAAGCACGCAATATTGTGCGAAAGCACAGTTTGTTGCAGGTGGACACTACAGCCGCGTACCCGAAAGCGCGACTGAGGTGTCCACTGACCCAGGGAGCGCTCATTCAACTTCATCGTCAACGCTAATTTACCCAATGTACGCAGGCGGCCTATGCTCTAGTTCCGTGTTTCTACAGCAGTGTTATCAACGCCAACGCGTATTGCTCTATACCAGTGGGATACAACTCAAGAACGCAGCGGCTTTCCCCATCAAAAGATCCCCTTCCAGCCAATGGCGTCGGCCGAATCTCATGACCCTTTTAGCGTGACAGTGAGGGGTCTACCTGCGAAGGGATTATCCCCTCATCAACCACTCCCTTCTTTGTCACCCTAGAAGGAGGGTCATGAGAATCGGCCGACGCCATTGGCTGGAAAGGGAGTTCTTTGACGGGGAAAAGCCGCTGCGTTCTTGAGTTTGTATCCGACAGCAGTGCAGTGTTTCTTCCACAACGTTTTTCACGCCAATGGCATGCACCGCACGTCTCTCTGTCACTACCACCTCATAGCTCAAAGCGCGAATATTAGTTTGATAGCATAGTATTAGTTGATGAAAAAGACGACGTGAAATGCGCAGCGCGAGAGAGTGTTGCAGTTTAAGGTATGAGACCCCTTTTCCGAAATATTTTTTTAATAGCAGATAAAAACAGAAAACAAGTTGTCTGTCTTAAGAAGGGCATTGTTTTACCTTAATCAAAATGTCAAAACAAATGACAAAGAAATGTAACTTATTTTTATTTTTAAAACGTACTAAATCCACACCTGACACTAACAATCATAACTTTAATTTACTTCATCGAAAGGCAGATTACTTTTGCAGTTATACACATAAAGGCAGGCGCTGTGCAATGAACGAACATAAATGTGACATTATCGGTTGTCATTGCATAATAGTTGAATTACCAAAATCAAAGATTTTTTATAGGCATCTTTTGAGAAAAAATGCAGCAGTAAGTAAACAAAGTGCATGATGTTATTTTTTGTGGTTCGTTGAACAGCTAGATGTATAAGAAATAAGCGTACAAAGTTTCAATGAAAAATTCCTACAGGGATAAAGCTGACTGCTCTCGCAAGGAGGAATGGCAAAATAAGTGAGTCTTGAGAAAAGCGAGCATGAACATCAGCTGCGAACGCCATAAACCAATGGAGCCCAGCTCCTCCTTAGGCTTGATTTTGCTCGTGTGGCGGCAGCTTACCTTCTTGCGTGTGTGCGTTTTCTGCGGCATCAGATTTCCAAATACTCTGTTGGTCGCCTGTCAGACGAGATTTCTGTGTTAATGGACCAGCTTAGATGCTAATGCGCTTAAAAAGTGTCAAGCGTATCTTTGTGACCATTTCTGAAATGGCACACGCCATACTGCAAACCAAATTTCAATGTTCGTATCCAGACATAACTATGCAATGTGTTGCGAACGACTTGCATTGCATTTGTGAGCGTTTTAGTTGTAAACACAAAGACAGGCATAGATGGTAACAAACAGTTATTATAAGTCGAAACTGAAAAACTAACAGAATAAATAACTAATACTGCAAAAAAATAGGTGTTTATTCGCCTGGAAAACGTTTAGTTTAGGTTTCGCAAAACGTGCAAGGGTTTACAACTTTGGCTGTATCTTTGGAACGGTGTAAATTAGAAGCATCGCTTTTGTTACAGTTCATTCAGGAATGAATGGGCAAATTTATGAAACAAAATTTGACGAATTGAATATTATCAAAATAGTGCTTTTTAAAAGTGGCCTCGTACTTCAACACGAGGCGTGTTCGGCAGCGGCAATAGCCTATAGTGCTCTCGCGCGGTGGTCAGCGAAGTTGATCTGCTGGAACCGCCGCGGGTTCGCTCACGGACATTTATTTTATTTATTTCACACGGCACAAACCCACAAACAGGGCGAGCATGCAAACATCTCAAGATCTTGCTCGGGGTTTACCTACCGGAATAGTGCTTACGCCCCAACACATCACGACAGCTTGTACTCCAAGTTTCAGTGAGCACAATCGCAGAAAATCAAATGAAAATTCGTCAAAGAATTCTCCCAAACAAATAGTTTTGTCCTTTATAGCGCGTATATATATAGATTAATAGTTTTAAGTGATGTCGGTAGAAGAAAAGAAGGTGGAGGTAATAACGCGACTGTTGCATACTGATGGCTTGCTAAAGAGTAACTAAAGAAGGCGCGGACAGCGCTTATACAGCTGCGCGTCTCAAGCATCATGTGAACGAGAACGCGTACACAGAAGAATGTCGCGGTTGCTACACCTTCCGTACCGGACGGACGGCCAGTCGCGTGACGAGTACGAGAGCTGCCGCAAACATTCCGCTGGGGACCCTCGGCCCGTCAGCGACGACACAGGTAAGAAGAAACGGGCGTCCTTTTAGGCGGGGGCCCCCTCCGCGCCCAATGAGGCAGCTCGTCTGCGGCGCCACAGACAATGGGACAGCCGACGGTCAAGCCAAATGGTTCCTCTCGCCGCTTTCCTTTCCCCGCACTGGGTCTGACGGCGCTTCCACGCGCACGGGTGGTGAAGACATCGGCTCCCAATCCACAGCGCGGCCAGCGGAGCTAACCTCTCCCCCGACTCTCAAATTCATTTATTTCTTTAGTTTCTTCCCCAGGTTACACCGAACACCGCCGGATTTGCGCTTCATTAAAGGTTGCCGCAGCTGAATACGGAGCAACGTGGACGACTGAGAGCGAAATATTTCTTTAGAAAGTAGGCTCTGTCCATCAATCGCGCATCGGCACCGAGACGATATCAGGTTTCTGCTTATTATTTGTTGATGCCAATCTGTCTGCTAGTTCGAATGCGGCACCCTTAGAAGCGTCCAGGGAAAAAAAAAAAAGAAATGCACAGGCACGTAGGCAAATCTTCCGAACATAACCTGGCAATGCAAAAGCTACAGGGCAAACTAGGGTTAAAAAAGAGCGCACAGGTGGTGCGGGGCACATTCAATTACCACAGTGCACGTACCCAATTCACAACTAGAAAAGAAAAACAAAACTTGGAGAAAAAGAAAAAACTATGCTTCGCCTTTATGAGTAGAAGGCGATAGCGTTAACAGACCGCCGCCGCCAATCGGCAGCCCCTGTCTGCAGCCGCGCGGGAGGCCAGCTTTCTTCGCAGACGAACGGGATCGCAGCGCCCCTCGGCGGACTCTGCGACGGATGGGCCGTTTCCGCGAGACAGACGAAACCTCATGACAAAGTAGTATCGAATCGCTACGTCGCGCCCCACTCGGCGGCACCCGCGGCGGGTTTAAACCTCTCCCTCTTTCCCCGATTAGTGATGCCCGAATCACACCTTGTATGTACATCGACACATCACACATACAGCCGCATGAAACTATCCATGTACTATGAACTATCTCAGAAATCGAATTAATGCGGTTGAATTACCTAATCACTAATATTAGCATAGTGGTAATTAACTATGCACGCATCAGTACATGTGCTTCAGACACACCATCAAGTCAAGGACGACAACTATACCGCTTAAACCGACGACAGTGAGATTCCTAACGAGTACTTATGTTCTGTTTCGCGTAACAGACTTTACAGAGATTTGATAGCGATGCTCTCTCCGCCGCCAATGTATCGTTATGTGTACTTTAGCCTCATGGGTCACGATGTGTTAAAGCGCGTGTGCAAGATGCCGCTTCGTTCTCGCACCAAAACGCTTTTCTATAAATTACAACACCGAAGCTCTGCCTGTTAAATCGTGGCTCCACAGGAAGAACATTTTTGTGCCCTCTGTTAAATATCGCCTGCGCAATGTACGTATACATACCTGAAACCACTGAACATTGTTCTATCAACTGCAAGGATGCAATTTTGTTTTAGCATGTGCTGAAAAGGACGCTAATGAATGACTGTTTTAAATTCATACAGTGTGCGTTACCTTGTGGCCACTCAACATGGTTACGAACCCTATGGCATGTTTTTTTCTCATTGGACTAAATTAAATAGCCTGAGGAAAACGCGCATGTTAGACCGCAACGCTGAACCTCTAGTTTCACCCAGAAGTGATTTTAGCCGAATGATGCTCCAACTCAGGGACATTCACAGTGACAGAGACTTTCTACCGGACTGGTCTCCGCTGCTGATGCGGTGTCTATCGTTGCCGCCCTTTCAGTCGTGTTGTCTTCTGTCAAGCTGGTGGACTGCAGCCACTATAGCTGCGTGCTTTGTAAACACTCTGTATATAGCCCCTTCTGTACATACATAACCTCGTGTAGTAAACGTCATGCTGAAAAAAAAAAAAAGCTTTTGTGGCCTATGGGTAGCGTGATCGTCTCGCAATCCAAGGGTGGTGGGTTCGAACCCCACTTAATTCACCTCAATTTACTCTTCACCGCAATTACTTTGCATATATAAACGCCCCTCAGACGTTTGCAATCAATCTGAGCACCAATTTGTGATTTAGCATATCGCGTAGACGTATACCGGTTAACCAGAAGCCGGCTGCAGTGGCATGGGTGCGGCCAGGCGGGGCCACTGCGCGTTCGCAGCCGGGAAGCAAGAGAGTGATCGCACTGGGGTGTCTGAATTATCCGCGCGAGGTCATGTGATTGTGACGTCACGACGCTGTCGATTAGGCCCTTCTTCCTGCGACACGGGGCCTTTAACGCTGGCGCGTTAAAAAGGGGCCCTGCGCGCCAAACGAGACGTGTGAATGGAGTGTCTCGATGTAGCTCACCGCTATACGTACCCTACGCGGATGGATAGGAGCGTCCCCTTTGAAACGGGGTGGTGGCAATTGCCGCCATGCTCGTTTTTTCTATTTAATTTTTTTTAACAGTGTTATAAATTGGTCCCTGGAGCATCGTCGCCTTCTGCTCGCCTGGGTCGTCGGCCAAGGGGACCTGGACTTCGCCGCCCGGCTAAACCCCCGCTCGAATTGACCAGAACCGACCAGCCGCTTTCCCCCCAGCCCCGACCAAAAGACACGACGACCGGTACAAGACGCGCTATGACCCGACGACGACAAGAACCAAGACGGCACTCCCGCCCAAGTTGTCCGGCGAGTCCATAAACCATGACCTTCGCCTCTGGGCGACCGACCACTGGACCTGAAGCTCCGGGGGGCAACTGTTCATCAGATCATCTCAGTCATCGAAGTGACAAGCCTTTCATCGTTTTCCATCTTTTCTGACCATACTCACCGTCACCTCACCCTTCAGAATTGAAGAAATCTATCGGGACGATCGCTCGGTGGCCCCGGGTAATGTTACGAAGACGACGACGAAGAAGCGGGCCGTGGCGAGGAACGGAATATGGTCCAGGAAAAGATTAACGCTACAACCGTTAAGTGGATGGAGATATTCGAAGAAACGAGAAGCAGGCGGTGCCTAGAAAGTTCTGGAACCATCTGAATGCACTTGGCACACATTCGGAAGAAATGCGCGCCGCCATGCACTGGATGACGACGGCAACGGAAAGTGAAGCGGCCATGAGATGTATTTGCAAACAGTTAGCAGAGACTTTTAAAGCATGTGACGGCGCCAGCGGTAGGCAGCTTGATGCACGCAGCTACAAAGCGGAGGTTTCTGACATAGACCAGCGAGATTAGGAAAAAGCGGAGAAAAGGGTCCCTCTGCATGCAGCAACAGGTTTGGATAAAATACTAATGAGACTAATACCATTGCCTGGTAAAGAAACAAGGAAGACTTTGTATGCTGCTTTAAGTGAAGTATTGAAAACTAAAGAAATCCCGGCAAGTTGGCGAGAGAGCACAATGAGCCTGAGATCAGGCATGTGCAATATCGAAGACATATTTTCGATGCTATCTTGCAATACATTTTGTTGGTTGGTTTGGTTTTGTGGGGTTTAACGTCCCAAAGCGACTAAGGCTATGAGAGACGCCGTAGTGAAGGGCTCCGGAAATTTCGACCACCTGGGGTTCTTTAACGTGCATTGACATCGCACAGCACACGGGCCTCTAGAATTTCTCCTCCAAAGAAATTCTAGCCGCCGCGGCCGGGATCGAACCCGCGTCTTTTGGGCCAGCAGCCGAGCACCATAGCCACTGAGCCACCGCGGCGGCGCAATACATTTTGTGTATCGGTTCAAGGTATCGTTTGCCAAAAAATGAAACTATCGGAGTATCTATCAAAAAAATACATTTTTAGTGCATCGTGTTTTTAAGCGATACTCGATA
Source organism: Amblyomma mixtum (assembly GCF_055824585.1). Classification (NCBI taxonomy): domain Eukaryota; kingdom Metazoa; phylum Arthropoda; class Arachnida; order Ixodida; family Ixodidae; genus Amblyomma; species Amblyomma mixtum. Next base: position 26,547,122 of record NC_143014.1, read on the forward strand.
CTCAAATAAAGACTGCGAGGTGAGGTTTACCAGAATATACTTGGTTTGCATTGATTAATTAGCCCTTTAACCACCAACACGGAGCTCAACCCGTCATGGGAGGCGTACAGTACGGTCCATTGTTAAAGGGAACATGCGATCGCGTGGCCTCCGCTCTTCGCGGAGCGCTGCCGCCGAGAACTTGTGGGAACTGTCGGCACAAGACGCATGCGCAGTAAGCATGACGGCTGGTCATTCAACGCATGCGCCGCATGCCGCCTATTCTCGTCGCATCTAGGCAACAGGGCTTCGCGAAGCGCGGAGGCCACGCGATCGCATGTTCCCTTTAACAATGGACCGTATACTGTACAGCCGAGCGCGATTTGAAGGTTATCGCGCGAGCGTCGACCAGCCTAGCACTCCATGCACCTGGCGGCCGGTTTTGGAACAGGAAAAATCACGATTTCGCACTCTTCTCTCCCTTTTTCGCTGTTCCATACAACAACCATCACCCCCGCCACAAACCCACCGCCCTTCCTCTCTATTCTAAGCTTTCAATTTGTTGCGATAAAGTGTGGACTTGGTCACCTCTCGTATCTTCGCGGGCGATAACAAAATTGGTGGGAAAGATCTGGTAAAGCCAGTGCTTGGCACTTCTTGATTTTGACGACTTTGAAGTTTGAAAAAATATATCAATGCAGCAGCTCCTCGTCATATCGCCTTTGTTCACCAATAAATTTCCGCAAAACATTTTTTCACAAGGGTATATTACTGCTGCAATGATCGATGCGGTCCCAGACCACTTTCGCAAGAAAAATGCCACGACGACTTACGGTAGAGGAGCGCCAAGAAATTGTTTCATTGGGAAAGTTTATGTCCCAGCGAGAGATATCCCGGCAGGTGAACCGTCCTCAGAAGACAGTAAACACCATTCTTCGAGCGTTTCACCGGAAGAACCGCTTGGAAGATACCCCGCATCAAAGGAGGCCTAGAGGAACAACTGAGGAGGAAGACGCTCTGATAATAGCTGCCGCCGTCAACGATCCATTCACGCCAGCGAAGAAGATCACAAAGAACTTGGCCTTCACCTAAGCCTTTCGCCCATCCGAAAGAGACTTAACGCTAAAGCCACTTTTGACTAGCGAACATCGCAGGAAGCGTCTGGAATTTGCGCATCGGTACGAAACATGGAGCGCTGAGGACTGGCAACACGTCATCTTTAGTGACTAATCGACATTCACTACCTGCTGGAACCAGCGACTCCGTGTTTGGAGAGTCGATGGCTGCTGGTGAGATTTACTTTTCTTGCATATCATTTCACATGAACAGCGGTCTTGGGCCCACTCCTCAGTTTTAGCAGCGAAGTCATCATCACCACCCGGATTACACCCATTGAAGGGCGAAGGCCTCTCCCGTATTTGTCCAGTCAACTCTGGTCTGTGCCAGCTGCGACCACCTTACTCACGCAAGCTTCTCATCCTTCCACCTAACTTTCTGCAGCCCCATACGCTTTCCTTCTCTTAAGATCTAGCCCGTTACCCAACCCTTAATGACCACTGGTTGTCACTCTCCTTTCTCTTTCTTTTTTTTTTTATCCCCTCACTCCTTCCCCCCCTCCCGTGTAGGGTAGCAAACCGATTATTCTTTCGGTTAACCTCCCTGCCTTTCCTCTTCTACATCCTCCTCCTCCTCCTTGCCTTCTCATTACCTGCCTTGCTCATGCCCATTTCTTCTTGATTTTGCCTCGCTCGTGTTTGTTGCAGAATAAGGGAGACTTTGGAAAGTTGGCAAGGTGTCGTTTTTGAATTTACCAGAGTGAAATAGAGGGACATGAAGTTTATTGAAGCAAACAGCTGTAACGTCCGGCGTCGCGACACAGCTTGAGTAACCGCACAAGCATGCACCAAGCGTGGTTATTTATTCTCGGTTTGCTTCAATCATCGTTTCTTGCGAGTCGCGTTTGTTCCCTGACCGACTCTGTTCTCTTGTCCCCTAAAATTTATTGTGATTTTTCATTGCAGAGCTCACTGCGTGGTCTTTGATTTAAGTTGCAGCACAGTAGTAGTGCGGTAACCACGTAGGAGAAAGAGAGGCGTTACCATGGAAGGAGGCCGACATGTCTACGTGGGAGGAGTGTGTGACCAGAGGTAGTTATGATGGGGGGAGCGCGGAGAGCACACGGCGACAGCAGAGGAACAGGGCAGAACTTCCTGTGTGGCGGCTGCTGTGACCGCCCGAGGAGAGGCTTTAGGACCAGCACACCACAGCGGAGTTTCAGTCGAAGTGAGAGTATGTGTGCAAACCTGACATCTGTGCTAGAAAATATGCACGCCGCTCTGAAATTCTTCACCTCAGTATATCACGAGCTGCAAATACCTTAGCAACTTTCGCTCAGTTTCTCATTATGCAGTACTAACTGCCCTGTGAGTGTTTTGGTTATTAAATTCGATGCGTCAATTTTATTGCAGCTGTGACGATGAAAACGTCCACGATGTCGCAGCAAGCGGGCGTGTCTAGGTGGACGTCTGGGGTGCAATAGCCTACGCCGGTCTGGGTGCGCTCTTCCGCACCCCAGGGAGGCTCACGGCCGAAGTCTACAACGAGACCATCGACACTGTTCTCCTGCCTTTCGCCGTGAATGGACCTTTCCCTGACGGGTGTTTTTATTTCCAACACGACGGCTGCCCTGTTCACACTGCATCCTCAGTGCAGGAAAATCTGAACAAGTCTGGAATTGCGAATCTCCTCTGGCCGCCAAAAAGCCCTGACCTGAACATAATCGAAAATGTTTGGGGTGTAACGAAGACACGGTTGGCTCGCTCCACCTTGCCGAACACTGACGCAGACACTCTGTGGGCAGCCGTTGAGAGGGAGTGTAATGTCCTCCGACAGTACCCAGAACCGGCAGAATCTCTGTTCGCTTCCATCCCGAAAAGGATAAAGGACGTCAAAGAAAGAATGGTTGAAGTATTGGGACCGAGGTCAAAGGGTTAAGCCTGGGATAATGCATAAGAAGCATTAGTCTCTTTTTGGAAGCCAATAAAGAAGGATTGAAATGAATTTGCGCCTAATAAACATTAATGGGTAAGCATAGATAACACGGCCATTTTCAGAGGTAGTTCGTAGCTTAGCCCTCTCCCTATACGAAGCCACTGACGTCGAAAATGAAATAATTCTTTACACAACTATCACCGAAATTCGCAGCACCATTTAGAGATCATAGCAGCCTGAACAGATACCGAAACGGTTAGCGTTTATCGAAATTCAAACGCCTTAGTGACTCTGTCGTTCCTCGTTTGTCTCTCACTTGTGACCCGCAGCTCCGGCCTGGCGGCAGCACACATCCCGACCGCATTGTCTGATCTCGGCCTCAGGGGCCAGCTTGCTCATGTGGATCCTTTCATCGGTGAAGATTTCACTCTGCTTCGCACGTGTGTAACTACAGAGCTTTGAAGGGAGCATCATAATTAGGTCTGTTTTTCTTATGTAGGCATAAAATCTATCCACATTTAGTGCAGTTATTCAAATTATACTGCGTCCTTAACTTTTTTTTAACCTAACGGAAAGACTTCTTCAGTAATTACAGTGAACGCCCTCACATAGGCATCCCTCGGGCGTTAAATAGTTCATCAATTCCACATATATCTCTCTCTCTCTCTCTCTCACACACACACACGCGCACACACACACGCACACACACAGCATTGCAAAACAAAATCATTGCGCTGTCGTTGATTCCGACCTTCCGCAGACATGTGTTACAGCAACTGCAGGAAAACTGAGAATATCAACCGCAAGGTTCATTCCCACGATTGCCGTTTTTAACTAACGGGAGCTCTCATCCTCTGGTCGCTCCTTGCAACAGTGATAATAAGATGGATCGTGCTGTAGTCAGAAATACAAGAAAATCGTGATGCACCGGGACGATCAGACAGTTCTCGACGACCGCACATAAAACATTCATTTTTAAAATGTTTAGGACATAACTGGCTACAATATTTCGTCATAGTGCAATTGACGGCGCGAAAGCTAGGAAAAATAATAGAGATATCGAGCATTTTATCCAAACTGGCGTTTTTACTTTCCGCGTCCTTCGTCGTTTTCCTTGGTTGGAGCCTTCGGAAAGAAAATAGAAAAAAAAAAGTGGAGGGGCCGCACATAACGGACGCATCGCGGGCTTAAGCTAATGTTCTTGGTGACCCATTCTTCCTGGCTCAGCAGCAATGACGTTACATAGGCTAGATACAGCTTCGTAGCGTCCAATTTCAGATAATACCGAAGAATACGTCGTGCGCACTACAAGCGCTGCCTGTTCGCAGAACCAAAAAAAAAAATAAACTGATAGCCCAGCAGGGAGTGACGGCTGCTGAAGGAACAGCAAAAAGAGTGAGGGAAGCTGGCCGGATACCTCCCTCGCCTCGGCAGCGAATTCTGGGCCATGGCGCTGTTCATGTTCCCGGTCGACGCTCGCACGATAACCTTCAAATCGCGCTTGAGTGTACCAATATCACCAATGACGGGTTGCACTCGTCAGCCACTATGTTGCGTTGCTCCCACTGCCAAAGGCGAGTTACGGTCGGCAATTGTGTTGGTTGCAATTTTCAACACTTGAGGGTGATAGTTGTCCTTGAAACGCGCTTTGCGCCTTTAGCGCATTTTTTAAGGCCTAACAACAATCATTTTCCGCAAAAATCGCCAAAAAAAATATGTTTTTCGGGAATTCATTCGGCGGTTTGACGGAGATCACAGGTCCTTGCTGCGCTCAGCCAAGTCGTTCTGCCGAAAGTCAAAAGGCCATCGCGGCACTTAACACGCTATAAAATTCACGATGTCATGCGTTTTTTGCGTGTTCCGCATCCCCACGTTTCAAACGCATTGAAGACCGGCGCGTGACACGAGCAGTGCGCGATCTTTACCGAACACAACACTATCCGCCCCCAACAGAAACAGTCGAGAGGCGCACCAGCTCACGTTTCACGGACACACGTCAGCTTCGCGCACAAAGCCGGCATAGTATCTGCGTAGAGCGGCATTCCATTTTACTATAGGGAACTGCAAGAGGCGCATGCTGCAGCTACTTTTGCACATCCGTACGCGCAGTCACAACACCACAACAGTCGATGTTCCCAAAGAACTTCTCGCAAAAGTTGCGTTCCTCTCAAGACTGTTTCGCAGCGCCCGAGCAGGTCTCCGTGCGTGCATTCAATAACCTTCGCATTAACGAGGTTCCGTTTCGTCACCACTCCGAAGCTCGCGAATATTCTGGTGGTGCCAGTTAGAAGAGGGCAACGATCGTACAAGCACTCGTACCTGGAGGCGCGGCGGCTCGCCGGTGTGCGCGCAAGTCGTAGCCCCCGGGCGAGGCCCTGTGCACCATGGACGCCGACATGCTGGCGGGGGCCTCGAGCAGCAGCGGCTCCAAAGCGGGGCTGCGGCGGCCGTCGCCGCTCCCCGCCGACGGTGGCGGGCCACCCGCCGCCAGCAGACCCGGGGAGGCCAGCTGCCGGATCTCCTGGAAGAACAGACGGGAAGTTGCAAGTTGCGCCAGGGTTCTTGTTGTCTTGCAGAAACTATACTCTGGACCTGCCGGTCGGTAAGAATGAACATTGCACGTACTACAGTACCCCTGCCACGCGGAAAGCTGTGCGCTGTCGGCGACAAACGTCTCCAGGAAGCGCGTCGGGGAATCGAAGCCTCCTGCTCTGGTTTGACATTGTCCCTTCACTTAGTCGCACGCTCCGAACCTCGACGGAAGTCTTCCAAGAAGAGGTGAAAACTGCGCGCGGCTTCCACTAAGGGCAGCAATGAAGCAGAACAGCGTCGCCATGGCTGACGACAACTCGTCACAAGGAGCGTGGCGGTTCGCGAAGCAGCTCGCAGGTAAGGCCGATTTTGGGCCACGGGCCGTAACAATCTATCCCTGGGGCTGGCCCTCAACGGGACGTCAGCATCCATCAACGGGATTTAAATGAGATAAGTTTCAAACCATGAGGCAGCAGGTGTCACCCCTCCCCCCTATCGACAACCAAGCAGCACCGCCGGGAGGAGCCATTCGAAATCAGAAATTCAATAAAACTTCGGTTCGGCCCAGTTGGTATACATGTTAATGTTAAGGCGAAGGTTGCACAAACACGGGACGATCCACAACGAAGAGACAAACACAGGCGCTCCTAACAACTGGTTTATTCTTCTTAAGAGCGCATACTTATACATCTGACCACGCATGCTCAAACACGATCTGGAAACACAACAGTCAAGCCAAAGGCTGTTAACGCAGACGCGAGCGCAAAACAAAAATTGGCTGGGGCTTAGCTAAGGATATCTTAGCTTGGGGATATCTTGAAGCGAAAAGCTGCGGTGATCCGCGATAAGCACGCGCTTGCGGCGAACGTCGAACGATGACGCATAGCGCGCGGCAGCGTGCGCCTGTTTTATGGGCAAGCGCGCCTTATATATACCCCTCCTTTCGAATGCGCACGGCTGCGGCGAAAGGTCAAACGGTGGCGAGGAGGAGAAGCGGCGGCGCACATGCGCAGTAGCCTGCGCCGTGCGTGACGTCACTCGTGCTCCGACATACGCCGGCTCACGCGAAGCGCGGTGTTGACTAGTGTAGTGAAGCTTTTCGCTTCAAAAATTGAATTCAGCTGCGTACAGAGATACGGGTGTATCACTAATGCAGTCTTCTGCTTTTTCCTTTATGTGGTAGGCTTCCAAGGCCAACCGCGCGTGTTCATTTTTCTTTTGCCAAGAATCACAGTCTCGTTAAATCGCGGTGCTCAATTGCGGCAAGTATTAAGGTGGGACACAAGATGTACACCTTTGTGTTGTTCTTAACTTTATGCGCATGATCCCCGAGTCGCTCATTTATGCACCGCCCTGTTTGCCCGATGTACGAAAGAGCGGCAGGCTGGTATGAACAAAATCGGCGCACCAAATAAAGCTGCAGCAGCGGGAACACACGTGTGACCTGCATACGAGCGCATTCTGGACTGTTCCTGTCATGAAAAAGCCAGCGAAAGGGCTGCATGTCCACAGAGTGCAAATGACTAGCTGAGCCTCCTGCAAGCCGGGCTTCTAAAAGTGCCTCAACGGTTGGCGTCTAGGTTAACGAGCATGCCGACAAATTGCGTTGACCCGCTGCGGTGGCTCAGTGGTTACGGCGCTCGGCTGCTGACCCGAAAGACACGGGTTCGATCCCGGTCGCGGCGGCCGAATTTCGATGGAGGTGAAATTCCAGAGTGTGCTGTGCGATGTCAGTGCACGTTAAAGAACCCCAGGTGGTCGAAATTTCCGAAGCCCTTCACTACGGCGTCCCTCATAGCCTGAGACGCTTTGGGGCGTTAAACCCTAATAAACCAAGCCAAATTGCGTTGCAACAACTGCCACTCTTTCGAAGCAATGCAACCCTCATCATGTGGCGCGTGCCTATATCAAGGAAATTTGGTCCCAGCTCTACAAAAAGCCCGAAAAAAGGGAAGGCTGGCGCAAACAGTTCCTTTTGTGAGCAAAGAAAGCCGCGAACTTGCTGCGGGAAAAAAAAAAAAAAAACTTGCGCCACTGCCGCAATGACGAGGCGCAGCGGATATAGCCGCCCATCCGCTCCTACTCTGCCCGCGAGCCCTTTTGTTTCCTTCGGCCCACCCGTGACGGGTGGCGATCCGATCGGCACAAAGAAAGACGCGTGAGATTCGTGAGGGGCCGCCTACGGGCCCTGGGTTCCCACTGCGGACAAGTGAAACCGCGACACGACGGCTGGCCGCATTTTCCACTATTGACCAGCGCATAATGGAGGCCCGCACAGACAACGGCGGGTGAGAAACGGGCGGCTGAAGGACAGCCCCGGGCGCTATTCGTCGACCACGGCCACAAAGGTCTGCCACGCCTAATTCGCGACCGTCGCCCCGGGTGTTTACACACGCGGCGCTGGGGTTCGCACAATGCGGAACTCGGGCCACCCAAGGACTGCGGCGCATTGTGAAGACTCGGATGGAGCGAACCCTCGGCGCCAAGGCCAGCGCGGGAGACGCCGGCCGGTGACGCCGCGCGGTGTCGGCCTGCACGAAGAACGACGCCCAGCTTCAGCGAAAAAGTGCACGCGGAAAGACCGGGTCTGCTCGGCTGCATGGGCGCCTGACACGAGTCAGAGTCTGCAGCGCGCCTTGAACCGCAGCACGAAGGGCCGCTTCCCTCAAGAAACTTTTAAAAGTCGACTTCGCTTTGAGGCCGATATTAACGAGACAGGCTAGGTTGAAAAGGAGGGGGGGTCGATTTTTTTTTTTTACCTATCTCGAATGCCGAATCCTTGCAGAAGTAAAGACGCTGAACAGCCCCCTTTCCGAAATCAAGTGGCGAGCGGGCACACCCGATCGACTGTTTCTGCTGTAAAAAAAAAATAAGTCGAGAGCAAGTTTTCAGCTGATTCTTCACAGGAAAATAAAACATGTTCTGCTGGAGGCTGGCTCTCTTTGGGGCCCATGTTTCCATACGCTGACCAGCGATGGCGACCCCAAGTTGTGTTCGAAACACCCTTGGTGTGCGCACAAGAAGAGCCAGATTGTGCACGCATCTCTTGTGCAGCACATATACTCGCCTGCATGAGACCTATAGACGCAAGTAGCAACCAGCTTCTCGGGAAGTGTCCTTCCCCACTTCCTTGGCCTGAGTGAACGCCCTGAAGGCGGATATCACCGGGTACTTTTTACTGCCGAAGGCAGTTCACAGGGGAGACCACAGAAGCACTGGCGACGTGGCTGGCAGATGTGCAGACAGCGCAAAGCGGCGTCCGTGAAACTGCGTTGACGTTCTCTGCACAGCTAATCCCCGCCGCGTGGCAAGGGAGTGAAAGGAGCATCTTCAACGCGCCTCCATGGAAACGGGCAGAAAATGAAAGCGCATCCAAACGGGGCAAACGCCGACACAAACAAATCGTGCACCACGCGCCCTTTCGGGAAGGCGGTGTGCTATGCTCAGACTGCGGCAGAGAAACACTGGCAGCCCTTCGGAAGTAGGCACAGGGCTCTCCCGCAACAGCTGAGGCTCCCATGCTCTCTGCAGGCGTTTTTCGGAGTAGACGATTGTTCGCTCCTCCGTTTCTGCTTACACTCCACGCATCGCATCTTTCGAAGAGTTCGTCGAGTCCAAAGAACGCAAGTACCACTGAGGCCCGCAGCAGCTCACTGATTACAATTAGTCCCCCAGCTGCAAAACTAGACAAGTGGCCGGCAAAGGGGTTCAAATCGCTATAACATTTTGGTAAACACAAGAGAAGATACGGTGGGTTCGCTCAGCAGGCTTTTTGAGCAGTGGATATTGTCACGTTATAGTGACGGCAGTCCAGCGGTCAGCAAGACAGCAACAAGATTTGCAAACGAAGCTCTTTATTTGGGCTGACTTGCGCCCGCAAGAGAACTAAACAGCACGGCAGCGGCGTAAGCAACAAAGGTGCTTGTCAGTCGTCAAACTACGGGTGCCCGCCGCTCGTGGCGCCGCTCAATTTAAAGCCGGCAAGGAAACTTCGAGATAACAGGTCAAGATCATCTACAGTAATCTGGAAAAACGTATATGCAGCTCTTCATGGCTGTGATCAATCGAGATTAGTCCGGTCGCTTCTAGCGTCATGAACAAAAATGATAACAACCCTTTCCTGCGGCGTTGCGCTAACGAACGTACACTACAGTGATACGTGGCGATATCTTGCCTGTGGATAAGTTCCGAGAGCGAGAGGGAAAGGGTTGCACACACGCAGAGTAAAGTTTGCGTTCTCTAGATTTTTAATCGGAACATCAGAACGCCCTCGAAGCCGTAGCAATGATACTTCTTTTTTTTTTTTAACGATCACGATGTCACGGGGTGCATTCATGGTCGCGAACTGGCCGCGTTTCTAGTGGACGAGAAGCAGAAGCGCCTGCTTATTGTCAGCACGTTTAGCGTGTGTTTTAAGAACCAATGCCACTTAAACAAATACGCTCTTCTCTAATGGCGGTCCTCGTATCGTACAGGTGTGTCTTTGGGAGGTGGCAACACACAAGCGATCTTGGAACAGACGGCTGCCAGTCAGGCAATCGAATGTCCAGCGATTCTTACGAGACTTCGCATGTCCAGTCGCGAGCGACAAAACCAAGCTCTTGTAGGTCCGACGGCGTGTGCTCGCTGATTGTCGAAAGACTATCAGCGAACACCAAGCCAACACTCGTGCAAATGAGTGGCAGGCGTTACATAGCGTTACACAGCTGTACCACGAGATGGGCACGTTATGCGGGGCGAGTGGAGAGGAGGAGGAAATGGTTTAACCTGTAAAGGGCTCCACCCTACAGTTGAAAGCAGCGGTGCTGCTTTATTCAAAAGAGTAAATAATTAAAGAAAGGTTATATGCATAGCGTTTCTTACTATTCATTAGAGGGAGAGCTGGCGGCTCTGCACTTCATCCAGCATGGACGCCCGAGGCAGGCCGGGAAGAGAGTGTTTCGAATAGATATTTGGTGGCTTGTTGGCTGTGCTACTGATTGGATTTTTTCGGTTGTTCTGTTTCGTTTTCCCTACTGTAGTTTTACTGATGTTTTGAGTGATTTGTGGTTGTGCAGTGCAGCTACGTAAGCAGTTTATTTGAGATCCGAAGCACCCGAAGGCGCCTGACTCAAAGTGAGCTGAGCAGTGTCTGGAGCCTTCGTTTCGTTTGCCCCATCGCTGGGAGCCCTTTATGCGACAAGCTCAGCGGGAACCTGTGTTTCCTGTGCACTGAATTGTGAAAGAACAGTTTTTTTTTTGTGTGTGAATTGAGAACTCAGCAGTCTGTTGCTGTGACCACTCTGCACCTTTCTTGGAAGAGTCTCGGAGACTTTTAAAAGCTCAAAGTACTACGACAAGCGCAACCGTATACTCGCCGGGGACTGCGTTTGCTTCATTTCGAAGGCTGGCGGTGGCCGCGCATTGCATGCAGAAACGACTTCCACTTCATGAATTAATTCACGCCAATACCCGCATGTTGCACTTGTCACGGCCGTCACTTACTTGTGGTAGGACAGGTTTGCGCTTCCTAATTCATGTTTACATGGCGAGAGCTGGAGTGCAGACTAGTTTCTCATAGAAAAGCGAGGGCTCGGGCAGGTTTCTCAAGGCACGAACATAGCATATACACGGACATAGGGCGCAATGAAATGTTTGTATTTCACGCTGCGAAAACGAAAGCTTCACAACTTAAAAAAACAGCAGCTGCTAACACTGGGCCGCGGTCCGTGGCATCCTGTATTACTTCGCTGGCCAAACTGTAAACGAAATCAGCTTTGTAATGTTTGAATATATCAAACAATCCACGTATCAAAATTCTAGGGCTAATATTTTTTTTCTTGTGATAAGCTTCTTGTTTGTGATAAGCGCCATCTATCCAACCATGATGAAGGAGGACAGTGCAGAGCCAGCAGCGACCACAATCGCATCAAGGCCACCTTTACCGCCTCTGGCAGCGTGAGCCCCGGCCTAGCAACCTGTCCATCGCGTCAGGCGGCAGCTCATTTAATCGTGAGAGGCTGCTCGGGCAGAGCAACCTGAATCGCAACCCAACCCAAGCAACCCAAGTCCCACCGACGCTTCATCGCTGCACAACTGCGCCCTAAGTGGTAGGAAGACTCGTATGGATCTATATGAATGCAGAAAATGGACATTAACCCATTATCGCTATCCGAACAAATGAAATCCCTGAAAACTGGATCTGAACACAGGAACCAAAGGGAAAACCCAACTGCTAGCGCGCCTAATTCCCATTTGGCCCAGCTACGCAAATCGACCATCATTTTTTTTTCAATTAACTAGAATTTTAAGTAGATCGTGCATGTATTTAATTGCGTACACTCAGTATGCACGAAATTATGTCCTGAAAATGTCAGCTGGACCGTTTCAGCTAGACTTAATATATGAACACAACTGCAGACGCCATACGTCAGCTGTAGCAACAAACTGCAGACGCCTAGCTTCCTGAGCGCGTTAAAAGATTGGCCTCTCCGACCTGGGACTTTTACTCCCCGCTCGGCATACAACCTTACTTACACTGCTGGGTGCAAGGAAGCGTCATCGCGTAAAGCACGGCCAAGAAGAGCTGCCACCTCTTCTTGTTATCACCAGGCAGTGGGCGCAAGTAAATGGTTTCGGAATAATTCCTCCTGCAGAATCATTCCAACACACGCGCGGGCCACCCCAGAGCAACGGTGCTTGGCCTGCATCGGTCCCCATCACCCCGCCCTCGACGAAACAATTCACTGTCGCTGACCGATAACGGTCGACCGCTTTCTAGGCGCTACCGAGCCGCGTGTAGGTGGCCAATTTGTTTGCGGCAGCCATCAAAATTTGTCGCCAACGCGTCCGGCTCTCCGCCGGCGCAAACAACGGCAAGACGGCGGTTGGGCCGCCTGCCGGCACGCACGCAAAGGGGCCCGGAATATATCCGATCGGCGACAGCACAGACACTTCGTCCCCGCAAGGAAAGCGGACAGCGGGACGACAGGGCTCAATCACCACTCGGGGTCCGGAAGATGTTTCACTGACACAAAGTGGCCTTCGTACGTGCACGAAATGGCCGCGCAAACCACACACACACAGGGCTCATGAGACTCCTTCGCCGGTGGTGACTTCGAAAGGCGCGCCCCTCTCTTTCGATGCTCGCCATACCTGAAGAAGGACGGCAAACCGCCTGCGTTGGGACGCCCGACAGATCTGTAAAGCTCCGTTCCTCCAATTTCCTCACGCACAAACTCACGACGCTACCACCCGCAAGGTCTCCCAGCGCGGGCAGAATGGGTGACGCGTCGCCGTGCAGTACGCGCTCGGCGATATGATAAGACGCTGGTTTCTTTCGGGGCGGCCCCAAGCCACATGCGCTCGAGCGTCGGTCGATGCTCGGGCCCCGGAGCGGGAGGTTTCCGTGCGCAGCCCGATTTCTGGCATTGCTTTTGATGCGCAAGCCACTGCGAAAAAAGCCGGCGGCATGTGTGTGCTCGCAGATAGTACAAAATCCCAGCGATGGCAAGAAAAATAGGGTGACGTTATCAAGCGGCAGCAGGACGCACACAACAAGCCGGACACCGCTACTCGAGACAATCCTGTACATGTCGTTCGTCTGTATACACTCGCCACTGGCCGAGCTCCATGTGGCGCCAGTTTTCCCGACTACATTCGTACCAAAACTGTGACGCAGCCGTCTGTCGTACAGCGTTCCGGGTGCGGTCGTTACATTTCTCGTTGCATAGCTTACATGCGCTGTTCAGGTTGGAGGCTACCTTGCAACAGGGATTCGAACCCAAGACACACACACCTTCAATTGTATGCCTTTCCAGACTATCGTATTAAAACTGCGGTGCAACCGTTTGTTGTACAGTGTTCGGGGTGGCGTCATACGCACGTGTGTGTGTGTCCCAAACAACCAAACGTCTACGTCCTGCGTCCGCGACATGCAAACTCGGCCAACCTCATCGCCATGCAGCGAGAGGGTCCGAATGCTTGCGCTCTGGTGCGCAACCGACACGCAAACGCACAAACTCGCAGAAAAGCATGTACAAGCACTACGCGTAAACAATGCACCCGGGGACAGTAATGCCGAATTTTTAGCCATGACGGTTGTCGTATGCTGTGGCCCATCGGGAATTCGGCAATTGCTCCTCGGCTATACGAGTGCGAAGCGTGCTTGAATTTCTTCGTTTTTCATGGTACCCGGATGCAGAAGCAAGATATATAAGCCAAAGTTTCTTGGGAAGCATATCCGAACAGCTCCGCGGAAGAATGGCAATCGGGGCGTACAGTTGTCACTCGAGCCGGGAACAGATAAAAGCGATCCGAAGGCCCGCACAAAGCAAGTCGGCTGAAGCATTCACGGCTGCGGATGGGGACCGCTGGATTTCGGCAGGAGGGAGAATGTTAGCCAACAGCGCAGGTCTGTACGGCGCGGAAATCGGAAATCAGCACAGTCGAAGGCCCACAGCTGCGAGCAAGAGACTTGAACATCACTTCCCAAAATTTGAGTAGACGGACTGTGAGAAGTACCTGCGGTTGCCAGCGCTCTGCCGCAGCGCACCCAAGACCAGCACAATGGGGTATTGTTTACACCCTCAGCGAGGGGGAAACAAAGCCGCGGGCACTGCTCAAGGCGAGACAGAGTGTAACAAAAGGCTATCAATTCTGCCCTTACTTGGTCGCGTGCGTCAACAGCCGCACGCGCCAATACCGGCGGCTCGGAAAAGGCTTCAGAGCAGCGGCTGTTGGACTGCACGACCAGAGTGGGAGGGAAAGGCCACTCGCTCCCGGCTACTCTCGGAGCCTCTCGCTTCCATACAGAGGCCGTTCCGTACGGCACTTTCGTACCGCCGACACTCTCCATGTTGAGATGCCACGGGCAGAACATTCTATGGCCGCACCCTTGCCTCCAAAGTACATTCTCAGACATCTTACAGTCTCTTAGGAGAGCAGATCAAAGTGCAAGGTACTCCTCTGCGCGCTGATCGGGAGAAGAACAATGCGGCACCTCCCCCCTACGCAAAGCAGGCCCGATGAATCACCGGCGCCATTTGCGACGCCAAGATGGCCGACAGGGGTTTTCTCTTTCGCGGCCTTCTCCAACCATGCGCCCTCGTCCAGTCTCGAGCCATTACACCGGGGATAGAGATACAGCAGCACAGACAAGAATCTCCACCACCACGTTTGGCGCTGAAGAAAGCTAAGTCCACAGTGCCCCGATGAGGTAGGCGCGCGGGCATCGAGGTACCCTAGTAGTCGACACAGACTCACAGCGACACCTGGCGGTGACAGCACGATAGCCGCCGGTAACCGAAGCGTCAAGCTAGAACGGTTGTTAAGGAACCGTGTATCAGGATGCCGCTTGGCAATGAGAACTGAGACTGTAACGAACGCCACTGAAGGAAACAGCTCGGGATTGAGGCCGGCCGTAGAAAACCGTGATACAAAATTCAGGGGACACTTTGGGTCTCTAAAGTGCTGCAAGGCGAAAGCCTTTCCTGGAGCACTGTTTGGCATTGACTGCGAGACTGTTTGTGCTGTACTAGTGCTTTATTTGACTACACACTTTGACTGCCGACTTTGCTTCTTTAGCACGACTATGCTTCGATGAGTTCGGTTGTATCCAAGGCTTTGTTCGCAGTAATGAGGTATGTAATGTGGTCACCCGCGGACGCCTTACGCCCCCTGTCAGAGCGGACGACAACTAATTTTTATTAGTAGTCGTCTGCTCCAAAAGGGGGCGTCAGGCATCCGTGGGTGACCTCATTACTTTGAATCCGCGCACTCTGACGTCATAACCATTTCGACCAACCGAAAAGCGCGACACCTCTGCTGACAATCTTCTGTCGACAACGATGAGGCATTAAAGGCTCTCGCCTTAAAAGATCCGATTAGAGAACCATAACTGCAAAGCCGGAATGGCATGGCTCCAAAGGAGCAGGCCGTTCCCAGCCTGCCGCTAGAGCACCGCACAGATGTGGCTCGAAGCATGCGACATCCGCGTGGGCCCGTCCACGAAACATTCTTTCGCCAAATGGATAACAAGCCGAGCTGAAAGTACACTAATTGTTCGAATGCGGATTAGGGTAGGTAGTGAAACAGAGCGTGCAATTGAGCCTTCGCGGTGGCTCAGTGATTATGGCGCTATGCTGCTGACTCGAAAGACGCGGGTTCGAACCCGGCCGCGGAGGGTCGCGCATATTGATGGAGGCGAAATGCTAGAAGCCCGTGTACTGTTTGATGTCAGTGCACGCTAAAGAGCCCCAGGTTACCGAAATTACCGGAGTCCTCCACTGCGGCGTCCCTCACAGCCTGAGTCGCTTTGGGACGCAAAACCCCATGAACCAAACCACACAGTAAAACAGGTGTCTATAGTAGAATACAACTTAAAAAAACAGCAGTTGCTAACACTGGGCCGCGGTCCGCGGCGTTCTGTATTACTCCGCAGGGCAATTGCAACAGTAGACGAAATCACGTTTTTAACGTTTAACTATACCACACAAACCACGTATCAAAATTCTAGAGCTCATAATTCTTTTTCTTGTTATAAGCTTCTTGTTTAGGTAACAAGAAACGTTTAAGCAGCGGACTACTTTTTCGTCGTGGAGGAATTCTGTGCGCGGAGGCTGAATGTGGGCGGAGCTTCACTGCAGACTTAAGTTGCATCCGACTATAGCAACTGTTCACTTCTCCCAGATAGTGAAACGATTCCTTCATCAAAACTGCCAAAGCACTCTCTCTGCAGGTGTTTATTTTATTCGCCTGTGTAATGCAGCGGAGCTTTATGGTCACCTGTAACCCGCACCTCACCCAAATAAGTCCGTCGCTGAACATAAATAAAAGAGATCTCTTCTGAGCGGCAAGAAAAAAGTGCAAGGGTACTCATTCAGCGAAGTCATGCACACATATCAGTAAGAAGAGGCTGTCTTGTAACTGTCGCAATTTCTCCGAAACAATTATAGCTTTATCGCTACGTGAAAATAGTTGGTGCCTATCCCAGGTGCACGCCGTTCACATTTTCGTACCTCTGCTTCAAAACAGCGACCTCCCAAACAAAACCACTGCGCAGAAACGAGCGAAGCTTTCGTTCGAGGAAAACACTTTTGCAGTGCTATTGCGGTGCGAATGCTGGGCGTGGGCGCAGGTGAAGCTACAAGGGATGCGCTGAATTATGCAACAGGCTCATTCTGTAAAATAGTTGAACAACCGCAGTTGACAAAATTCACGCTGAAAGCCTCCGCCGCGAGACTCAAAATGAAGGAACACTCGACGACCCAGACAAGAGGCCCGGCTCTTCACGCAGCGCTTTGGTTTCCCGCTCGGCTGCAGCTCTTTTTTTTTTTCACAAGTATCATCCCTCCCGCATGCTTGCAAAGAAACGAGGTGGCGCTGCAGTCGCTAGCTGGCTCGCGGTGGGCAAGAGGCCAGGGAAAGGGCGTCACGGGGAGGTCTTGAGCGTGGGTTTTCAAGGCGGCGCGTTTTCAGTTTCTTCGACTCGTAGGACTGGTTCATTCATTGAACTTAGTAATTTCGCTCGAAGTTCACGGGCTCCGGGAAACAGCTCGGCACTGAGCGCTGTATATATGGTTGGTGGTAAATAGGCAGCGTTGCTGCAGTTGATTCTTACCGTAGACATTGAATAAAATCACCAGTGTTCGACGCAGTTTAATGCCAACCCGACCTTACTTCGGGTAGTGAGAAGCACTCGCATTGCATCGGCCTAGCAGACGTGCGCGAACCGCCTGCTGACAAGCCTGCCGTGCGGTGCTTAACCAGCTAACCCTGCACTTAATAGCTTAATCCCCAGCACCTCGTTCCAAGTGCTCCACCCGACAGTTTCTGTTAGTTCACCCCCCCCCCCCCCCCCCCCCCAAACAAATCGGTTGTTGAGTAACTGAGGTGTTTGAAAGACGCAGAGGCTCGGGGCGCAAAACACCACTCGCCTGCAAACTGCGTGTGCTAGACGCAGCCAGGTGTGCACGCGATTGTTGCCGCGTGTTTTATGGTATCCTTTGCCCGCCATTGTCATGCGATGACAAAAAAAAAAAACACCAATGAGAATGCAACTCGGGTAGTTCCCGCTGTGGCTGTTTTCTTGCTTCACGACCACGCACAACTTCATTAAGCAGCTTATGACACATGGCACGCAATGAAAATAGCTAATTAACGTGCTTACGTGCCTTTTCGCACACGTTAAAGTGCGCTGTTCTAAACACACCAGCATGACC
Source organism: Amblyomma mixtum (assembly GCF_055824585.1). NCBI lineage: Eukaryota > Metazoa > Arthropoda > Arachnida > Ixodida > Ixodidae > Amblyomma > Amblyomma mixtum. Next base: position 26,564,824 of record NC_143014.1, read on the forward strand.
GTGCAAGAGTGGCACATTTTAGCAGACTTCACATGAATCAAATACAATTATGTCGTTCGAATGAAGGAATGTGTTTGTGGTTTACTGGGGTTTTAACGGCCCAAAGCGACTCAAGTTACGATGGATGCCGTAGTGAAGGGCTCCGGCAATTTCGACCACCCGGGGTTCTTTACCGTGCACTGACATCGCGCAGTACACGGGCCTGTAGAATTTCGCCTCCATCGAAATTCGACTGCCGCAGCCGGGATCGAACCCGCGTCTTTCGGGTCAGCAGCCGAGCGCCGTAACCACTGAGCCACCGTGGCGGCTCGATTTAAGAAATAGTCCCAAGTAAGTATTGAATGCAATGAACGCTCCCGTATATGTTCGTATGGTTTTCAGACTCTTGAAAATATGCTTTGCTACCAACAAGAACACATTCCTTGGTCGCGAGTGAACCGGCCGGCGTCCCTCGCATGCCAAAACGACTTGCGATGATAATTACGTTCGCAGCTAAATATGCGCTTTTTTTTTTTAATTGCGCAGTGCGAGTGCGCGTAACATTTTCCCCGCTACGCAACCTCTGCTGCATACGCTGACTGGCAGCGTCGACCGAGACCCATACTGAGCTTTAAACCGCGGCCCATTGCGCTAATCTGCAGGAAACCTATCGAGGCCGATTTAATTTTTCCTTTTTGTGCCGCTACACGGATCCCACAGTGACGCAGCTCGTCAATATACACGCTGCTTCTCCTGTGCGCGGGCACGATGCAGCCGCGCCGTCCTGGGCACGAGCGGGCGGAACCTGTTTTGCCTACCGTGCGAAAGTCGCTGCTGACATCAGCGCCGCCGCATATTCGTGACTCCGCGGCATGAAGGAGGCGTATATCCACTCTCGGAGGGCGTACGCTGCACTCTGGCTGAAGGGGAGGAGTGCGGCGATTTTGGAAAAAAAGGAGTTCCATATGGGACAAGCGTGTACTCTATCGAAAGGCATTCCCAGCGCTCATTCATTTTTAGGATTGTACGACAATGGGCGAGTATACCAGCCTTCTATGAAAAAAAAAAAAAGCGAAGTGTTTACGCTCTGCTGCGTAACGAAAGCTGACCAAGCCCAAAAGGCTTTCACCAGGGCACGGTGATGTCACACGACAAGAGGTGACCGTTACATGACCGGTTCACTTGACGATCTACGGCGGGTAAGGCACCCGAATAACACCTTTTGCTGTAAAAAGACCATTTACTCTGTGACGCAAAAACGATCCGCGCGTCATTTGAAAAAGGCCTATGCCCCGCGTCTCGAAATTGGAAACCGGCAGACGAGTGCTTGAAGCAGCTGGCATGTAAGGCCAGTAGGTTATTCATACGATAGCCAAAGCCAATGACGCCGACTGCAGCTCAGAGCGCGTTCCTTCCCTCTCAAAATAAAACGGCAGTCAGTCGCCAGGCGGAGGGCTCTCTCGCTTCCGCGTGGTCCCTTCGAAGTCGGCCAAAACGCGAGGGACCTGTTTTTATCGCAGCTGCACAAGCCCCCTTTCCGGCTGGGCAGAATGTGAACGGGGCTATCGCGAACCCTTCGTTCTGCGCAACTCGTTGCCTTCCCTCGTCGATATTTCGGAACGCCAACCATCTTGTTCTTGCGTCTGTTCTTTTACGCTATTTCATCAAGAACAATCACGAGGCGATTGTTTTTCGCGACTGCGCCTAAATGTGGAGAGGTAATGAGTCGCGTCATTGCCAGGAAGAGTGGTCAAAGTCTCGGAGCTGGGTGATATCGGGAATGAGGTGTGAAACCGGTACCGGACACCAACTGTTAAGCATGCAGCGCTTTTAACTGCCATTATGGGCAAATTCAGGCGAATGTCGTCTGGAAACAGAGGTGGAACATTTCCGAACCATTCCGGAACTCTCCGCCTGAATGCAGGGCAAATCCCAAGCGGGATTCGAACCAGCGCCGGCACGACAGGCCATCGCCGTGCAATGCAGCCAGCTTCGCACACGGCCGAATGAGGGCCATTAATAGTGCAACGGAGATAAACTGCTCAACCCGCTGGCACGATGTTCCCCTGGAAGAGAAGCAGCCGAGAACGCCACCACGTGTGTTACGCCTATCCCGCTATGCACTTCATGCTCGCTCCCGATGACGACGCCTGTTTCCTAACTGGCCCGCAGCAGAGAAGCCAAAGATGCTCTCCTGTGCAGTTTTGTCGCCATGGCTTGACTGCGTGTTGCCCATGCAAAAGGTGAGCCTAGACATTTAAAAACCCATTACCGTGGAGTAAAAGAAAAAATTGCCATGTAATAATCACCGTGCACGTGATGAGTTGAGGGACCGAATGAGCCATCGACGTTCGATAGCGCGTACAACGTGGGTGGCACCTTTTACAAAGCCGAGCGCAACATTTTGTCCACCATAATTGAATTTGGTCGTTCTTTTTTTTTTCTTGAAGTGTCCCGAAAGCTGAGCACTTAGCATCGCGTGCACGCAGCCAGAAGTACGCAGCGAAGACATAGAGAGCGCCCTCTACCAGCCTTCGCTATCTCGAGAAATAAATTAATTTGCTTTGCTTGTTTGCAGACGCTGCGCTGTTCAATGCTTAGTTTTCGAAGCCTTCTTAAAAAGCTGAACACTGAACGAGAAAGGTACTTCGCTATCACTGCATCACATATACTACTAGCGCACATGAACATATGAAGGGTTTTGTTTTTCGAAAAGAGCTAAATCCCTCTAAACGCAAACTGAGAAAAACGCGAAAGTTTGTTATCCGCACAAACCGTAGCGCTATCCAAATTGTTATATATGATATACTTCAAATGTTAGTTTGCCAGGGTGCGGTAATTCACTTTCAAAAGGCGATAAAATCAGTCAGAAAAAAAATCATTATTTCGTGCGCAATTACATATCTACCTCCCAGGCCTTCGTCCTTGTATAAAATTGCTTCGATGGATCAATAACACGTACCGACGAGTCGTTGAAGCTGCGCACGCTAGTTTTTGAGCAGAAAGACAAGAAAGAGCACTATGCACCGTATCATAGCCACCAGTGGAGGAGACACAGTTTGCGCGAAAAATTCGCTTTACAGCATCGATTTCTACACGCTAACCGTGCGGGCTAAGCATGTCCTGTGTAGTTCTTGATGACCCCCGTTTTCATTGCTGGTGACATTATGTCAGGCTGTATCTACGCACGGATAAAATAGTGACTGTGCTCTCGGGCAGCTGAATATGCCAAATATGCTAATGGCAAAGTTACGCGCGCGCCAAATGAGCTTTTATTCTGCGTTTTACGGCGGGACATCGCACGTGCAGCAGGCAAGTTGTGTGCTTAGGGTCGGGCGGGGGGTTTCTCGGCGGCTTATGCTTTCAATGAAACCCAAATTAATTCACGGTAAGTCCACAAAGTGCTAATTTATTGCCGTGATCATTTCAACCAGTGCTAGCATTGTAATAGTAATGACAAGTTTCACCACCATAATGCCACAACGTGGTGGCAGCGTGCCCATAGTTAAAGCTGCCTCTTGGACAGCTTAATTCGGCCATGGACACCTATAGCCGCTAACTTGGAGCACAACAGTGGGATCACAATTACAACAGGTATGTGCGTCATAGAATATTACAGAGGATGACGACGGGCACTTGACGCGCAAGCGGGCTCTCGGATTCACATGGGCCCGAGCAGAGCGGCCGGGCTGCGGAGGGGTCGGTTGTGCAACACAGCGCAGACGAGGGGGAAACAAAACAGGAAGGGAGGGAGAGGCTGCACCACAGGCACGCAACCGAAGGCGAAGACCACCGGCCCAACGAACGGCCTCGGTCGGCGCAAAGCCGGAAGCTGTGTCGCGGCCTCCGGTAGATTCCATCGCCCGTGTGAACACCCTCTCCACACTCGCCTGCTGCCCTGGATTTTAGCGCTGTTTTCAAAATAGGTGCGTCCACAGCGTTTGAACAAGGGGAAGCCGAACAAAAGCCGACAGCGGGGCAGAATCTGCGAGCTGGGCTGATACCCGCTCTGGTTGGCGCAGACGAATGCAGTTCAGCGGCTGCGCCTGTGGAGCATGCGCTGCATCACAGTCGATCAGCGGCCACGGCTGGGAAATTTTGGCGGGCTAGAACTGAGACAGTCGGACGAAGGAATAGACGAACACAGCTCTTCGTCTTACTGCGTGTGTCTGTTCACTTCATTATCTCGGATTCGCTCCTATTGAGCGCCCCGTGGGAACTTTCGTTCACCTTTCCTTAGCAGCCCAAAGCACCAGCGCGATGGAGTGTGCTGTGTCCTGCTCAGAGGCTGCTGTTTTTTTTTTTTTTTTTTTCAGAGCGCTGCAGCCGCGTTTCGCTCTGGATGAGACAACGCAGCCTTATTGTGAACGGCTTCGCGGCCTTCAGAGACGGTTTTAGAGCGAAAAGCTTCACTCCTCCCACCCTGGGCCTGAAGGTCATCTGGCTCTTATATTTGACCTCTAACGGGAGACGGGCCGCATGGGCAAAATGGCGCGAGGCAAGTGCCTCGATATTCTTCATCGACGCCATAGCTGCGCGCTTGGCAGTCACATCCGCCACTGCGCCGACTGTCGCTCTGGACGCTCGCTCTTGCATTTGTTGCGACACGTGATGCATCACGTGTTTGCTCTCGCTGAAGTCTTGAAAAAATAAAGATGAGCCAAAGCTAAACCGTGTCTAACCATGCTTAAGAGAGCTTTCGTTCTGCATATCGTGGCTGAGCTGAGTTGAGCCACAGACACTTTTTTTACACGACTTGCGCCTGTTTGACGATCGGCATGCCACGTTTCATGCAGCATAATCTCGTAGAAGCAGGTATAAAAACAAATGTTACACTGATCTCGCGTTCCTCGTTTTAGAAGCTTTGAATATGCACTTAATGGGACTGCCATTCTCGGCAGTCCATAAAGTGACTGGTAGGTGACGCGGTTCTTCACTGTGGAATGAATCTTAACTTTGAACATTGAATTCAGAAGAATGCTGTGGGTTTTTGTAACATTTTTTTGTGCCAGAGTTTCCTGGACGTGGTCAAACATACACCCACATTTTTGTCGGTGGCACCAACCTTTCGTTGCTCGAGGACGTGAACGAATAAAGACCGGAATCGCTAGTTATGGTCGGCACACGACGTCGACGACGAAGCTGCCGGCGTCTGGTCGTACAGGTAAGCAACACCCAGCAAGCTCATTGCTCAGAAAACATGCAAATTATACTTTAGTGTTTATTTTGTACCTATGCATATTTTAACTACATGTAACTAAAAATGTCAGTATAGGTTTCTAAACGCGTACGTACAGGTGAGGACCGAGAACGAGGTCGCATTTTTCCGCGGACAGTTTTCTGGAAGCAACTGCGCCTTGTGGACTCATTGTCCGTGGGTAGTGTAAAGAAGGCATGTCATATAGTAAGGCCGCTATGGTACAACTATTTCTGGTCGGTTGCATTCGATTTTTATCATTCGAATGAAATCGTTATATCCCCCTATCCCGCAAGGAAAACCCACACGTCCCGTCAAAGGACTATCACTACTGAGACAATTATGCGCAATACTGTTCGCGCTTCAAAATGTGCCACTTAGTCACATGTGTCCAGCGATGTTTGTTAACAGAGCCTCGTATTTATACATGCCCTCCGGGCAAATCAAATGGAAATAGGTCTGGTGCCTGACAAGAACTGAATTAATTTTTACTTGGCAACGGTACATGTATAGACCGTTTATAGAGAGCAGTTCTCATTGTGCACAAGAGGTGGCGGCACTACAGCGGTCGACATTTCTGGCCTTCGGAGCCTCTGTTAACAGCACGGGTGTGCAGTGCGAACCGGTGACTTTAACACCGCTGCTTTGGTACGAATGTCGAGTGTATTTTTGAAGACATGTGCACGGAAGCAGAGCTAATGTTCCTGTGGTCGACCGGCACAAAAACTGACGACGCTGCTTACGTATGGGGCACAGGCCGCTGTTTTGCTGCCTTGCGCAAGCTCGCGTCCTAATTTCGGTGAGAACATCACGTCTGTGAGTTGCTCTATCGAAAAAAAAAGACCAAAATATCGATCACAGACCCCATGCGAAAGCGTATTTCAGCGCTGGCATCAGCTGCGAGAGACCGAGCTGGTGATCTTGATCACAGCCGTAAAATGCGCCCGGCCTATTGTCACATCATTATTGTCGTGGGGTGGTAATAAGAATGTTACTGTAGTAATTAGTGCGAATAAATTCATAAGGAATTCATCGTGCGGAGAAAGCAGATCGGTGTGTGCATGCCTGTAGCCATATGTTCACTCTCACGGGCACTAACTCAAGACACCGTATGCGTCTAGAACTAGGCATATGCACGGGATAGTGGTGAAGTTTCTGATGATGACATTTTGTACATTTCAGCTGATTCCAGCCGACTTCATCTGCGGGTCCTAAACTCCGATGCAGTTTTCAGTCTTACTTTCGCCAGAGCAAAGCCGAACGCCGCTCAGTGCTTAAACAGGCCACTGAATAACGTGTGCAGCCTTCCGTTGGAAGCCAGAACGATAGCCGAGGATAAAATGATACCTTGACTATTATCCGGCGACCACACGCGTGTGCACGTTTAGTTGTAATTCTTGTATACAGTGCTCATTCTAAGCGGTGTTAAGTCTGTACACAATAATCTCCCTTTCGGCAAAAACGCTGAGCCATGGAAAGCAAGCTTGCCGAAAACACTGCGGTTTTCATCTATGCAGCTTGGCAACGAACTATGTGCTGCAAGAAGAACGCTGGACGCTGAATTTATTAAAAGAATAAAACCCAGGAGGAGAGCAGCAAACACGGTGTCTGAATGGAACACTCTGCAGCATAAAACACTATGCGCGTCTACACGAGGCTCTTTTGCTGTCCGTATCCACAGCGAGAGCCGTCGAGAGGCGGCGCCCAGTTAATACCGAGCTCCTATACCTTTAACGCAGGAATGCACTTAACAGCCCTTTGTTCGTCTGTGCACACCACGATAAATGGACTGTTTTCAACTTGGCCGCAGACGGAGTTTACAGGGATAAGCGCGTCGCAGCTATGCAGCCCCCGGTCGCCTGGTATACGCAAAGGGTACTTCTTAATTCTGGCGCTAATCTGAGCTAAGCACAAAGAGGAAAGCAACGATGTATATAAAAGCGAGAGATGACCGAAGAGAGACTTCTCAGCTCACTGTCTGGAGATTAGGGCAGAATTTTCCTTGCCCTTCAGTCGGTTCTTCATTAAAGATTCCCTTACATGCTAGCAGCGACTACATTTCCCTCTTCGAGCGTGATCGTTTTAGTGTCGTCGCGTGCGACAAATGCTTGCACCGAGACGCCGATAACGGGCGATGTTTTTAAGCTACGTCACCGGTTTCCGGCGCGTCGGGTGTTCACAGGCTCACGTGAACGACACCTGCGTATCCATGGCGTCACGACGCGCTCGGCGCAGACCGAGCAGAAACTGTTGGTAACAAACAAATTGCGGCCGCAACTCCATGCACCAGGACTACTAGGCCAATATCTCGCCGCTTACTTCCCGACGGAGCACTCCTCGGTCCGACCCCACCGCTTCTTTTTTGTTTAGCTGAGGATGCACTGGTCGCCGAGCTCTCCACACTGCACTGGCTCGCTTCCTCACAACACCGCTCGGAAGGGCATCCACGAGACGGAATACACTCGCAGTGGACGTCTCGCGCTGGGCACATCGCCAAGTGATTGCATTTCCCGAGGAACACCTTTCAAGCACGAGCCGAACGCTACGCATGGCTCGATACTGCGATGCCCCCAGCCAAGACAAAAATTGTTCGTACAGCAACAAAGCGAGAAAACGCTCACATACGACCCCTTCATTTAACGATGAAATCTAATCCTGATTTTTTTTTTTTCCGCCGGCAACGCGCACAGGCCGCAGCTCCTTCGTTTCGCACCAGCGTCCGCCGGGAGGGCCGTGATCAGGGGGGCCGTTGCCGTGGCAACACGCGGCAGCAGCCAAGGCGCGCGTGCTGCCATCGACCAGCGCACTCCCTGCCGCGTGACGTCACCGCCTCCAGAGTCCAGCCGCCCTTCCACAGAGTGGGCACGCATGCAGGCTCACGCAGGTGCCCCTCGTCCCTGACACTAAACGAGTGCCCAAACTTTCCAGCGCACAAGGACGGCGGCAGCCATGCAGAGCCCGCCTTACGTAAGGAAACGCACGCCCTCAGCGATGGGTCCACGCTGCGAGAGTGTGCAGGGCAGGGCACGAGAAGTGCAGAGTGAGGCAGCACCAGCGGTCAGAGAGACCGTTTGACTTGGGCAGTGTAACCACGCCACATCTGGCATGGCGGCGTCGGCCCTGTGAGTGAAAAAGCAAGTGGTCCCCCTTCCAGCTAGGTCACGTGACCTTGTGACGTCATCACAACCTGCCCGCCGTACCAGTTAAATGACTGTTCGCAAGAGGTTGCTCGGGGAGATCAACCTGGGTCTCACAAGCCCCGCCGGTTGCTGTGTTTGAAACAGCCACCTGCTGGGGCAGTGGCCACAGCTCCATCCACAGCGCCAGTCGAGGCACGAGGACTCCCAGCGATCTACGAGTGCAGACCAATTATATGGGCATGTGGGCAGAAGAACCTGTAGGCAACACGCTGTCGCATTGTGCTCTCTAGGGTAAGCTAAGCGGGTTATGTCACGGTGAAAGAAGGAACAGTGCGCATGTCTGCGAAGTGATACGAAAGAGGGACTGGAGGGACCCACTAACGCTGTCGCGTCACACCCTTAGGGCGGAGTGCCCCCTCAACTTTTTTTGGCTCGCCGACAGCCCCAGGCAGCCGAATTTAATGCATTACAGAGATGGATTCCATGCAGCGTTTTACAGACTTGCGCACAAACTTTCAAGACGGCCGCCGCGATCCAAACACGCTACGTTGTTCCAAAAGCCCGCAAAACAGGGCTGCAAGGAACAAAAGCGCAACGCCTGCAGCAGGCTCCTGACAGCTTCCACAGGCCTCGCGCGCCCAGTGTCTTGCTTTTCTGCTCAGCGCGCAGACTTTATTCCACCTAGCTTAATAGAAGGCAATCAACACTCGCCGCGGCATTTCTGAGTCTCGCGGGTTCCATTCCCGGGGGCAAGCCTGGGCCGATGAAAATTAGGGAAAAAAATGCTTTGGCAGTGTTGCCACAGAACTAATAATTTACTCACTAATTAACCCATATGTGTCGTTACTGCCTCATCATTCGCGCTACGGCCACGTTGTTCTCATCAGACGGCAGCTGGGACGTTGGAAGCGACACGGCGCCTCACAACAGAAACAGCGCGACCGACGTCTCTCCACATTACGCAGCCGTTGAGAGCAGGTTGCAGTGCATCTCGGCGGTGACAGCCGCCGCGGAGGTGGCGCGGCCTTCGATGGGGAGCAGAAAAAGGTCGGCAGTCCGACTAATGCCGCGCACTTCGCCATCGAGATCACAGCCACACAGAGCGACCACGTGCGCACCATTTCATCTCCATCCGCCGACAGATGTGCGCCGATTGTTTCCCAGCCCCTGCGGGCGATGACGTCACAATTGTCCCCACGAGCGATGTCGGCGACCTTTGAGCGGGCGCTGCTTTTCCAAGCGGCACATTTCTTAGAAAATACGCAAACGCCAGGCGAGCGGATGGGAGTGCACAATGTGTGAAAGGTACTCGGCCCGTTTACAGGTCTGCTGTATGTGCTCTTTCGCCGGGCCCGTACATAGAGGGGCTGCGTATGGCTTTCGACTCATTACTTCAGTATGAGGTGCACTTGGGGCATTCATCCTTGGTTCCGAAAAAAAAAAAATAACTTGCATTTTCCTCAAGCGTGAAAAATTACAATAATGTTTTCTTTTTCTTTTTGGACATTCAGGGCCGCCACACAGAATTCCTCGTCGTCGATAAAGTGGACCGCATTGTTAAAGCTTTTCTTGCAACCTAAACAAGAAGCTAATCACGAGACGAAGTTATATGGGCAAGAATTTTGACTCGTTTGATATAGTCACAGCGACTCAGAGGCTGCTCTCCTCTCCGTCTACGAGGCGACCTCTATTAGGCTCTTCTCGCCCTGCGCTAGCCAATGTCACTCCAAACTGGGTCCCTGGTCATTCAGGGATCCCCGGAAATAAGCTATGCAATCAGATCGCCCGTCACTTTCATAACCGGGCTCCGGTGATCGCCTGGGTCAGCCCACCAACGAGTGACGAGGCATACGCGCTCAAAAGCACCCTGAAAGAACACAGCTTAGAGAAGATTGTCTTCCGGCGCCCCACCCCAATCTCGCTGTCCCTCAAACCCGAGTACTTCGCAAAATTTAAACAAATGCCCTCACCACTCCGGCGCGCCTGTTCTTTTACCGTGCACGTGCGAGCTGAACCCCCATGCCCCAACTGCACGTCCCTGTAAGCGAATCTTGAACACTGCCTTCTCCTCTGTCCCGCCGCCATGCAATCTCCACACTGTACCCCCCTCATCTGTCTTCTGGCGTGCCTGGCTAGAGTCTTCACCGGAGGACAAACTGGCCTTGGTACATCAGGCCACCGACCTATCGGACGCTTAATTTATGTCCTTAATAAAGTTCTTAAAAAGCTGTCTTAAAAGTTCTTAAAAAGCTGACTTCGTTAACAGTTGCGTTTAGTCAGCGGAGTAATACAGGGCGCCGCGGGCCATGGCCCACTCTGACCAACTGCTGCTCTTTTTTTTTCTTAAAAGCTGTATCCTATTAGCTCGTATTTGTGAGAATTTAGCCTTCACTGAACAATGTCAAACGACTGCAAATCACACGAACCCGCACGGTGTACTTCCCGCGTACCCTCGGACTAGATTCAGTCATTAAGACTCCGGAAAATGGGTCGCCTGTTACGCCAAAGCCCTCTGTTCATCCGCCGAGTTCAGCCAAGCGTTCCAAGTAACGGGTGGGGGATAGGGCAAATAAGGTGAGCCTTGGGAAGTATTTGCATGTGAGAAGGGATCTGATGAGAAGCCAAACAAATAAAGCCTGCGCGGGGTTAGAAGGATTCGGGATTGTTGTGAGGTGTGGAGGACGGATGGATATTTCCGTAATCACTTTCCAGAGGTCCCGCACGGCGTCCGTCCCGAGGGCCTAAGAGGCAACGGAAGCGCCGATGCGGGCGATGCACAGCGGTCGCCTGTTGGACGAATGCCAACGCTTGATGACTTTTCAGAGCCACAAATCTCAAGCCTGGCCTGCACAAGGCGCCGGCGGGGTGCCTGACATCGCCGCGAGGTCGTCCTGCCTGCCCCTTGCGCCAAAGAGAATGCAGTCCCATCGGCACACCTTCATCAGCCGAGTAAGAACGCCATATTGCTTACACACAGAGTTCACTCACTTTAAAAGGACAAACTCAAGTTGGCCTGTGGTGCAGCTCGTCTGTACACTGGATTTAAAAGCTTAAGGGGCGTCAATAAACGCGGTTGACCCGCTTTTCTACAATCTACAGCATGAATGACAAAACGCAATTACGAAGACATATCACCACTTTAACTGAAAACGGGGCTTTCATAAGCGAACACCCCCAAATGAAATTACACCGCCACTCACACAGAAATGACGATCACGGAGTTCTTTTCGGTGCAGATGTGAAGAAGTTTAATAAAATGCGTCCTCTGCTGCCGGACAAAGACCAACATACGCAGAAAGTGCTAATGAATCGATCTTTACCAAGAACAACAATCGAATGGAGTTGTGTCCCTCTAATTTTACACACTTCACCAATCACATCACCAAGTTCAATAACCAGCTCAACATCATATGCGAGCAGCTCGTCACACATACTGGGCTACGTCACTCCTGGGCTGGTTATTGCGCCATACTTGGTGTGGTGTGTTTGCGCTCGCGCCCAGACACACAGGCCAGCTTAATAATCCGGAGCGCCCCAGCAGACAAGCCACGCCTCTAGTACGGCCATTGATCTCGGGGCGAGTGCGACGTCCCAACCCACCGAATATTGCAACGAAACCAAAATGAGTCGGGCGGAGAGCAAAGCACACGCACAATCGGTAAGAGTCATGGTTTTGGGGAAAGCTTCGTTCAGCGCTACTTCCTGCTCGTGTTTCCGCTCACTTCCGCGTCGCTCCGAGACATGGAAGCCGCCGTGCTGCTGTTTTAGCAGCGAAATACCCTCGTTGTGGGCCTCAGTGTGGCCCCTGCGAAAAAAAGAACGAATGAAGAGAGAATAAAGCAGGCCGCTTCCCATTAACGCGGGCCGCAGCTGCGTTTCTCCCTGGCACTCTCGCGTTTCATCCTCCGCTGGTGCCGCCGGGCGCACGCGAGCGGCCTTTTCCACGCGAGTTTTCGATCGCCTCCGAGTCCGCGCGCAGGGGAGAAATTCGCCAAAACCAGCCCCCTTTCCGCTCGATTATGCAGACACAAAGGCACAACTTAATCCGCCCGTCGCCCGTTATGCGCACAGAAAACGCCACCCCGCCGTGGTCGACCCTGCCCAAAGGCTTGCGTCACGTCAGCTGCCGGAACACGGTTATGTTGAGGCGGCCGCTCGGTACGTCATGCCAGCCCGCGCGCACAGATGCACAAAAGGAGTCCTACCACCCGCGTGTCACGTACTCGCTCCGGGAGCATGCGCCAGCAGCAAACACGCCCGCTGGAGGCGATACCTAGGCGCGGTAAACCTGAAAGCGATGCCTGGGCGCAGTAAACCTGAAAGTTGCCGCAACGCACGCAGAAACACGCTTTAGGAAGGAAGTGCGCTATACAACAATCTGCGCCATTCGTAGGAGAAAAGGTGAGCAGCGCCAGAGAACGTCTACCCGTTCACAAACGTCACTGACAGAAGTTATGTGTCCCACACATACGTGGCCCTGCAAGATGCTGAATTTGAGCAGACCTCACAGAGGCGTGACCTCAAAGTAGACGGCTTCGGGCCCACTGGGGCAGAACCTCGCGTAATCAAGTGACCCGTAACCGAGAGTACAGACGTCGCGGAAGAGCGTGACAAGCGCTGTCGACGCCAGAGCCAAGACAGTGGAACAAGGCCCGGCGCATCCCAGCACAAAGCGGCATCACAGCCCAGCTAAACAAAGGCCACCCCCCACCAGGCTGGGGGCGTCTGCGAGTCCAGCGGGCAAGTCCCGCCGGGCGAGAGCGGACGTCAAAACGAGGGGGTCCGATCGAGGCGTGCCCCCGGCGGGGCTTCGGACGGGTCGCAAGGTGCGGGGATGCCCGCGCGCGACCCCGGGAAGCCCCGTTTGTCATGAGCGCGCGTGAGCTGCCAGCCAACTGCGCATCCCAGGCGCGAACCAACGGGGCCCCCGCCCTGGCCGATCGCGCCGTGTGGGAAGCGGCTGGCATCCGACAGATAACGGCAGGTCAGCCGGCAGATGCCAGCCGCCCCGGCAGACAGCTGACAAAGGCCCTCACCTGGAGGCAGGCCTGCGGGTCCGGAGAGAATCCGTGGTGCGAGCCGGGGGGCCCCGGCGACGGCAGCAGCGGCGGGCTGTGCCGGGGCGGCTTTGGAAGTAAGTAGCGCGACACGGTGCTGGCCGCACTCTCCTTGTGCTGAGGGCTGGCCACGGGCATCGCTTATGCGGCGAACACGGCGACGAAGCCGACGGCCGCCCTGTGCGCCCGCCGCGGCCTCTCGCACTCCGACGACAAACAGCAGCAACCGCCGCCAGCGCCGCTTGCGAGGGTCTTCCCATTGCGCGCGCGGAGGGGGAGCCGGCTGCTGGCTATGGCGGCCGCCCCGTGGACCGGCCTTGCAGGGCCACTAGGCCATTACGAGAGCGCTCGGTCACTGGGCTGGCCTCACATGTGGGCCAGCAGCCCCCGTGGCTTTCCCCGTGGGCAAACGCTTGTGCCAGCGGCCATGGTGGCAGCTGCCTCCGAGCGGGCCGCCGCGTGCGCACTGCAACGTTTTCAGTCGAGTTCCGATGTAAAACGCGTACGGATGAACCACATGCTAGCTACGTGAAAGTAGTTGTTAACTCTGCACGCGCTTGTCTTGTCACGCTTAAATCCTGGGCACTGAGACGATCAAGTTGATATGCTGTGCGCACCACTCCTGTAGCTTCTCTGTAAGGCACCTTTTTGTTTACAGAAAAGGCAAAAACCTACGAAGCGTGCAGGCACTCTCCAGGTATCACAGGGTGCCTAGCAAGCTGTTCATTTCAAATTCCCTGACTTTTCCATGTTTTCCCTGACTATTTCAGTCAAAATTACCTGACTGCTGACGATGCGTGAAAACATACAGGGTGTTTCACGTGAGACTTTGCACAATTTAAAAATATAGGCTTTTTGAGTTAGAAGAGCGCTCCATTTTTGGCACAGCATTGTCAGCGTTGTTCTACATCAGAATACAGCTAAGACGTGCTAACAAGAAGGATGGTTAACTAATACTGAATGGTTAACTTCTACTATTACTGTTAGGCTCTTTAATTATTGAAAGGCACGCAGCCCCCCGTATGCATTATCCATATCAAAGTTAGAGAACTTCGAAAACGCGGTTGCCCTCGGCGCTGTGACGGAACAAATTTTGGCTGTTTCGACTAGTTACGTGCACCGGAGCGAGGTTGCTTTGCCCGCAAACTTATCGTAAGCGCATGTATTTTGGTGCAATATATATATATATATATATATATATATATATATATATATATATATATATATATATATATATATATATATATATATATATATGATTTATGGGGTTTAACGTCCCAAAGCGACTAAGGCTATGAGAGACGCCGTAGTGGAGGGCTCCGGAAATTTCGACCACCTGGGGTTCTTTAACGTGCACTGACATCGCACAGTACACGGGCCTCGAATTTCTCCTCCAAAGAAATTCAGCCGCCGCGGCCGGGATCGAACCCGCGTCTTTCGGGCTAGCAGCCGAGCACCATAGCCACTGAGCCACCGCGGCCATAGAGTTTCTTACTATTACCTAGAGGGAAAGCTGGCGGCCCGTCTATGGGAGTTTGCATGGAGACCCCTCGAGACCACTTCAGCCACCATGGGCGCTCAAAGCATCATGGGGCGGTGAGCTACTTGTTGCGGAGCTGCAACTTTTGGCCAAAAAATAATAGAAAAATAAAGCTGTTTGATAACTACAAACGTCCTAACATTCAATATCTTGTCTAATAATTGCAACAAACGAGCAGAAAAGGATTTAAGTGCAAAGTTTGCCCAAAATAAGAGACGACTCGCTCTCCTATTGGCCAAGTAAAGAACACTATAAAAACTAATATTGCGTAATTAACAGTAGCACTTTTAAAAGTAAATATGTTTTCAAAAAAAATGTTGTTGCTTAGATACTTTAAGAGGTTTTTTAATGGCATTTCGGAAGAGTAAAACCTTTTATTGGCGTCGTGTGTCGTCGTGTTTTCACTACTATGGCTTTTGCACACTGCGTTCGCGCGAAAGTCGTCTGCGCACACACGGACAGCGTTTTTGGAATGAAACATCTTAGTAATGACACTCCGTGTTCCTGAAAAACTACAACTGTTCCGCAACAAGTAGCTCACCGCCCCATGATGCTTTGAGCGTCCATGGTGGCTGAAGTGCAGCGCCGCCAGCTTTCCCTCTAGGTAATAGTAAGAAACTCTATGACCGCGGCGGTATATATATATATATATATATATATATATATATATATATATATATATATATATATATATGAGAGAAGCCAACAGCCACAGCAACCAAGGAGCAGAGGGGATTTTTTTTTAATTTATTTATTTCTTTTGTGGTGTTGATCAAGAATATTAATGAATATGTTGTCGCTTAAGGCTAATTGATTAGAAAAGCAGAAGAAAAAACAACCACATGTCGCCGGTGGGATCCGAACCCACGACCTCCGAATTACGCGTCCGGTGCTCTACCTCTGAGCTACGGCGACGGCTGTCAAACCTTCTGCTTTCGGGGGTATTTATGTTTACAAATAACCTAAACTTATATATATATATATATATATATATATATATATATATATATATATATATATATATATATATATATATATATATATATATATATATATATATATATATATATATATATATATATATAAACACACCGGGGCACATGTATCATGCCACAAAACCGGCTTCAGACAAACACACAACGGCTAGATGCGCCTCATGGTCATCGTAAGTGCCGGCGCACTAAAAAAGCGGATGTGGCAAACAAATATTTTACTCTTCCTCCTGATCCTCGTTATTTATCATATCCTAACGCCTATCAGGCATCACATAATGAATGAGGGGAAATCATGCAGAACGGGTACAATTCATACGAAGCATAACTTTGCTCCGGGGGGGAAATATCACAGTTCGTCTTTGTAAGCTGTTTTCTGCAAGTGGAGATATTGTTCTCGGCGCAGTTCAGACAGATAAAAGGGTAATTTCCTGCTAGCGAGTCAAGTGAGGTCAACTTGCGAGGGACATGACGTACGGGGAGTATTGATAATAAATATAAGACGACGCGCAAAGCCAGTCAAAAGCAACAGCTTCAGCTACAACGCGAGCGAGACCTTTAGTAAGACAACCCACTCTCTCGTGACACCTAAAGGCACAGCTCCAACTGTGGAACGGCGCCCCAAACGCGGCACCCTTTACGGTATATAGCCTGCCCGCTTAAACCTTGCGCAATTGGTGTCACGGCACTGCAATGCCTGGTCGTATATAGGGCTTAGCGCAGCGATTACGGCAGCACTTTTTCCATCTCAGCGCACCAAAAGTACCTGACCGGTCTGAGCTTTTAGATCTGGAAGCTTATTAAAGTTATGCTCACAAGTTTGCGTGCTGAATTAATGGCTCACAACAGTGGTGGTCATTGTGATGGCGTTCACAAGAGAAACAGACAGCTCCACTTGGAGAAACTTCTGGGAAATCATCTAAACGTCACACTCCACGTGCTTACAGGGGCTTCATACTACTCATTGTACTGCCGGTGATTATTTCAGGCTTTCAACGAGGAACCCTTGAAGAAAAAGGCTGAGAAATGTTGGCTGGTTCATTATCCGTGGAAAGCACTGTTTTTTCCTGGCTTTTCGCTGAAAGCACCCTTTGCTCGCGCTGGTGCCCCTTTCGGCAATGCTACGTGGCAAGCACAAGGAGAAAGTTTTGCAGCGAGCAACAGCTTCTTATGACCTCGACATCGCAGTGCGAAGAGAATCTATCCTCTCTCGGTTCCAGTTTCTGCTTAGCCTACGAATCGACGCGGCCCGAGAGCAAGCTTTCCAGATCGATTTTGATGTCACACCAGGGTGGTGCTGTGGCTCGCATGAGAACACCGATAGTGCATGAATTCCGCGCATTACCATGGCTGCGGCTTATTCCACAGAAATTACCTTTGAACGTCTATTAACCTGTACCAGCTCAAACTTACTGAGAAGTGCGTCAACCAGTACAGAACCAACCAGTATGCACAATGCTCACTTAGTGGACGACAAGAATGCTTTATACACGTCAGAAGCAAAAATACGGTTATGCCAATGTGGGGGCCGCGTGCTGGGCACGAGCAGTAATAAAAATTTACGGCAGACCATTCTGTTAATTTCAGTCGGACCTTTTCCCTGACTTGCCTACTTTTTGACGGTATCATTGATAACTGTCTGATTTTTCCAGGCACACAAAATTTCCGTGAAAATTCCAGGTTTTCCAGGTCGCTGACACCCTGTTCGAACAACAGCAGTGGGCTGAAAAAATATGCAGCCAGTCATTCGAAATAACTCTTTTAAGAAGTCGAAAGCGCATCAAGGCGCACACATTCCGCGCGGGTTTGCATTTGTTTGAGCATTTACGGCCGTGTCTCTTGTGAACATTCGAGCCACTCTTATCTAGGCTCAGCTTCAACCCTTTGAAAAGTCAACCAAAGGCGCACTCCTCAGGCGAATTCGCAGACCTCTGCCGCCGTTCGTTACTATTTCAGATCCGCCTCGTGCACCCTGTATACGCTCGATGGATTTCCACGTGGTCTGCGGGCTTCCAGGAACGCCCACTCCGAATCAATTTCTTAAGGATGCAGTGATGGCGTAGAGTCAGAGCATCCACCTCGCGTGCGGTTCGTATCCAGTCATGACGTCAAGATAGTTGGAAGTTCTTATCTCTGAAGATGCAGAATCAGTAATGAGTACATAACGCAGCCCACTGTACTTATGAGCGTAGGCGCCGACTACGTGGGGGGGGGATCATTTTACACACGGGGTCATTTCACACAAATAATGATCCAATCTCTAACTTACAGTATCCGTGACGTCATAGAATGGTCTGTGGTGATGTCACCTTTCGGGCGAAATACGATTTCGGTTTTCTGGTTTTTGATCTTGTTAAATATTTCTTGAAAAAAGGTTTAGAGCGAAAACCTCTGCTCCTCCCATGCTGAGCCTGGAGGTCAACTGGTTCTTAGATTCGACCTCTAACGGTAGGCGCCCCGTTTGCGGCTATGACGTCATGCCGTGTGACTCGCCGACGCCACAGCTGAGCGCTTGGCAGTCACGTCCGCCGCTGCGCTGGCTGCTGCTCGGCCGCTCTTCCTCGCCAGTTGGGGCATGTGATGTGTCACGTGATTCGCTCTTGCGCTTGGCAGTCACGTCCGCTGCTGCGCCGAACACCGCTCTGGACGCTCACTCTTACACTCGTAGCACGTGATGCATCACGTGATTGGCTGTTGCTAATACCGGGTGTTCTTTTTTAGAAGGTCCAAAATTTTTAAAAAAAGGTAAATTGCTTTAGATTTATTTTAGCACTGGGGCTATACTGGAGGCTACGGCGGGCGCCAGGCAAGAGGAAAACTGCTTTAATTAGTTCGCTGATTAACTAAATATGTTAATAAACTTTTCTAAATTTTGTTTTAGGGGGTATGTTGTATTCGCAGAATTGGAGATCGTCCTCTGAACAGTCCAACCGAGAAAAAACAATTTTAATTAAAAATTTTTCACACACGTTACGAGGCGCGAAAAAGTCACCCTGGTAGGCATCTTCGCACCGTAACGCAGCGGCGGGAGCGCCTCTGACGTAGTTCACTCCGCCCTGTGCTTTGCGTCACGCGTCCCGGACTGGCGGCCTGCGCTATCGCTGCTTATCTCGCTTCGCTCCGCGGCCTCACGGAATGCCGCGCTGGAACAAAAACGCATTGACACAAAGTGCAGGGCGGAGCGAGCTACGTCACAGGCGCTCACAGACGCTGTGTTACAGTGTGAAGCTGCCTACCAGGGTGACTTTTTCTCGCTTCGTTACGCGCGCACATTTTTTTTTCATGAAACTCTTTTTTCTTGGCTGGACTGTTTGGAAGGCGATCTCCAATTCTGCTAATACAACATATCCCCTCAAATAAAAATTATAAAAGTTAATTAACGTATTCAGTTAATCAGCGAACTAATTAAAGTAGTTTGCCTCTTACCTGGTGTCCGCCGTAGCCCTCAGTATAGCCCCAGGGTTAAAATAAATCTAAAGGAATTTACCTTTCTTTAAAAATTTTGGACCTTCTAAAACAAACACCCGGTATAATTGCAGTACTTTCTGACAGAGCTTTAGCTCTGTATATCCTGACTCAGCTCAGTTGAGCCACCGCCGCTTTTTTTTGTGCCGGAGCGAGGGCACTCTGAGGAATGCGATGTGATTATCAAGTGAAATGGTAAAAAAAAAAAAACTGAGTTTCCCTTTAAGCACAACCTTAAACTACCACAGGCACACAGATTTGTCCCCACCAGCAAAGGAGAAGGATGACAACACTAAAACCTTTAGATCCACTTCACCATCAAGGGTGGTGGTGGTGAAATATACAGGCGGGATTAGCCTTACAGAGGCCTGTCGGCGCTTGTCAAGGGTGATCCTGCATAGAGACTTGGAACAGGAGACGTTCGGAAAGCTCTCGTTGCCAGTCGGATAACGCCTCCTGTTCCAAGTCTCTATGCGTAATCAGATGAATGGCCACTTCATAAGCGCTGGTTTTCCTTTGATGCACAGTCTTTTCTAAGACTTCGAACCCTCCCCGAACACCAAAATAACATCCTGACCCGAAACATCACCTATGAGCGTACCTTTCAAAATAAGCCGTCTGTAACTCCGCTTTTGCTACGTTTTCCCCCGTTCCTGCTCCCGGGGGCGAGACAGGCATACCGTGCACCCTGACCTTGACAAAATATAACAAGAACATTGGCGCTGAAAATGTTGTCCAATTGGAATTCATGGAACTCAGGGCATATTGTGTAAGGATTACAACGGTTTCTTTACGGGTGAATCAAAAAGCCCTGATCATGTTAGTTTCATGGCCTATAGGGGGCGCCACTGTTAATCAATCATGGCTCCCGAGAGATAATCTGGCAGCAGCACTGCGCTGTGCTGCGCCGCCTGAGGCTGCATTAAAGGGTATCTGAGGAGAGCACATCAACTCGCTCCATCACTGCATTGTGTCGTCATAAATACCTGAGCCAAGTAATACACCTCCAATCAAGGTAGGAGAGAAGCCAGAGCTAGAGCTATAGAGAAGCATTACGGCAGTAAAAATGACTCGTATTACGTAGACGCGGCGGGCCAGGCCTAAGCAAGAGGGCACTACACCGTCGCGGTCGTACACGAGGAGAAGCAGGTGGATGGACTCTCGGTGAAAACTAGTAAATTTGCATTAGCCGAGGAAGTGGCGATAGCGCTGGCAGCCACTCACTCCGACGCGACGCACATAATTTGATTCTCAACACGCCTGTGGAAACTACATAAAGGGAAAAAAAGCGCCGCTTGCCAGCAAAATCTTAGCAGACGCGCAACATAGCTCATTCCAGAGAACAAAACAATTGGTATGGGTGCCCGGACATCAGGGGTTCGAAGGGAATGAGGCTGCGCACACTGCCGCCCGAGCGTCTCCCCCCCAGAGTTCCACTGCATCATCAGACCCTGTCGGGACTCTTGTACCGAATCCGCTTATGCGGACGCCGCAGCATATCTGCGCCTCAGTAGGCAGACGTTCCCAGATCCCGCCAAGGGCCTGGATAGAAATGAGGAACGACACCTCAGAAGGCGGCAAACGGGGTCAATTCTAAGCCCCGGGATTCTAAAACACATGGACCCGACTTTCTCGGGGTACTGTAAGTTTTGCAGACGCATATCATATGGTATGGGCCTGCCACAAAAAAATCGAGAATAAAGAGAATAAATCAGCCAACGAGAGAGGATTGGAAGGCGACCCTGTCCGACTGCTTGGACCTGGAGTCCCAGAGGGCTTTGGTTCAAAGAGCGTGGCTACCGCCAATGGTGTCCCGGAACAAGTACTACCATCCAGGCAAGGGAATGGTGAAACCCTACGCTCTCCCCTAAAACCCACCCCAGTGCGTCCAATAAAGTTTTTACCACTGACCTCCTTCACCCCGCGACGTCACGAAGATGCGGTGGCGCTGATGTCAGTAGCGACTTTCACGCGGTAGGCAGAACAGGTTCCGCCTGCCCGTGCCTACCGCAGCTGCATCATGCCTGCGCACGGCAGAAGCAGCATGTACTGACCAGCTGCGTAACTGTCGCATCCGCGTAGTATCATAAAACGGAAAATTAGATTAGCCTTAATAGGTTTCTCGCAAATAAATACCGCGTTAGGAAATGGGCCGCGGTGGTAAAAGCGCGAAGTCTGGGTGTCGACCGGCGCTGCCAGTCGATGTACTTCATAGCAGGGAAATGGCTGCGCTCATTCGCCTGAGCAACAGCATGGTACGCTTAAAATTGCGCAAGGAAAAAAATGCATGTATGTAGCTGCGAACGTATTTATCAACCTGAGCTGGTGTGCACGGGCGCCGGCAGGGTCACTCACCACCAAGGAATGCGTTATTTTGTTGATAACACAGCATGTTGTAACGTGTGTAGAAGTTATACGAACGTTTAATGGCGCGTTTTAGGGCATTTAATATATACTTAAAACTATTTCTTAACATGACTGACATAATTATTTGATTCTAGTAGAAAGAAGTCTGGTAAGTAGTTGTGGCAATCTTGCGCGATCACGTTGGCATGCTTCGAACAGCGTACTTTAAATGTGCTTAAAAGTCACATGTTTTTCATTGCATCATGCATGTGTCATAAGCTGCTTCATGAAGTGGTACATGATCGTGAAGCCTGTTTGGAAAGAAGAAACCGCAGGCGGGCTACCAACAGAGGCACGTAGCGAGATTGACAGGGGATGAGGCAATGGAAAGCGTTTTCTTTATTGATGCATGCGATTTGTAACCAAATTTGGTGCAAATATTAAATTTATCTGCTAATTTCAGTAATGCGTTTTATTTTCAGCTATACATGGTGCAGTTCTTGAGTAATTATAATTAACACAATCGTCAAGTCACCCCGGGTCTTGAATAATTAAGTAGAAATTGCGGAAATTTTGTTGCGGAAGCAACACTACGCTAGGTGTGAGCTATTTCACGGAGCCCCGGAGAGCCCCAACTGCGCTTGCGCGAGGAGCGAGTGTGAGACAGCTACTGCGTAATTTCCTTTCCTCAAATACAATTTTCATTTGCTTCATTACGGCCCCTCTTTCCTTTCTTCTTTCACTCCCACTTCCTACCTTCCTCTTCAAACGGATGACGGGTGTCAACCGCGGTATGTGAGACAGTTACTGCGTAATTTCCTCAAATACAACTCTCATTTTCTTCATTACGGCCACTCTTTCTTCTTTCACTCCGACTTCCTCCCTTCCTGTACGGTGCGGTTCAGGTATCCACCGAGATGACAGAGAATTACTGCGCCATTTCCTTTCCTCAAAAAGCGTTGCGTTCAAAGGGCAAGGCATCGCGCCGAACGGGTAGTGGCGTTCCGTGGACTCCCTGGCAGCGCTATACAACACGCTGTCGCGTTCCACTCCTAAAGGCGAAGCTTAAGCGTCATTAATTAGCAGTTAATTAGTAACTAAGTAATGATTAGTTAATTAGTAATAATTAGTATGCAGGGATACAGTGGCCTTAACTGGCAAAGGACAGGGTTAATTGGAGAGACATGGGAGAGGCCTTTGCCCTGCAGTGGGTGTAGTCAGGCTGATGATGATTATGATGATGATGAATTAGTATTTAGTCATTAATCAGTAATCAGCCATTGATGAGTAATTTGTCATTACTTAGTCATTAATACTTAAATATGTGTGACGTCACCAGTGCCATAGAGGCAGTCAAAGTGGTGCGGAAAACGCTTTCGCCTCTACTGGCCTCTACGCACTTTAGACAGTCAAAGTGTCCCCTGAGATGATGCCGCCGCTGCGATTGCCGCGCCATTGCTTCCGCACTTCTACTCGGGATGGCCATTGGTCAAACCACAGCCAATTTTTTTTATGCCATCATGTTCCCAAAGCCCTGTTCTCTTTGATGGCGGTAGTACTTTTTTTTTTAGATTCTCAGTACTTATGCATGCATAGTCACATGAAAACTTTTTCTTATAAAAATAACTAACATACTATACTGCACCTGTAGGAAAAAAATCGAGAGATTTATTGCACTCCTCAACGTCTCTGGAATCGTTCGCGACAAATAGAATCATTCTATTTTCATTCGTTACAAATTTACGAAGGGATGTGTGATGCCAATCGCAGAAAATGTGGTAGATCATAAAACAAACCTTTAAGTTTATTCCCTCGCTTACGGCCTCTTCGCTTTCGCTTTGGTCAAAGAAATGCGGCACTGAAATCAACGAAACCTCTGATCCCTCTTCTTCGTAGTGATGCTGGTGCTCCGTCGTCGGAAACCCGCAGAATTCGCGACATGCCAGGACCATCAGAAACCACATTACCTCACAATTTTTGACGACCACAGATCTAAAAACTGTAATTTTATGAATTTCTACTGAATATTTTGCAATAATTTTTCGTCACCAAACAGAAGACCCAGGGCTAGGAAAGAACACGAATCCAAACTTTTCACCAAATCGACCAGTTTAAGGAGGAGAGAAGTCGGCCTGGCTGATGCCTGATCTGACGGCTAAAAACAGCGGTTACGCGAGACAGATGATATCGGGACACAATCGACGCTGCCCCCACTTTTCGCACTGCGCGACATGTCTCAACAAACGGTGAGCGCACGTCGGCTCTGCCGAAAAAAACGCCAGTGTTTCCTTCACTACTGTCCCGAGGTAAAATCATTCTGGCTAGTGCAGAGTGTCAAAAACTTATTATTTTATTCAATGCCTAGGGTATGAACCAACGGCAGAAACGCTTTCTAGCCATAATACAATACATACCGTGTCGAAATACGCCGTACATGGCCAACGCGAGC
Organism: Amblyomma mixtum; assembly: GCF_055824585.1. Taxonomy (NCBI): domain Eukaryota; kingdom Metazoa; phylum Arthropoda; class Arachnida; order Ixodida; family Ixodidae; genus Amblyomma; species Amblyomma mixtum. Next base: position 26,588,989 of record NC_143014.1, read on the forward strand.
TCGTGTACTTCAAGGAATACTGAGTTGAAAGCATCAACCATTGCTATGATTCTCAGAAGCTCAAAACGCGCCTACGAGCCTTGAAAACCGGCGCTGCACCACCTCAACTCGACGCCACTCCCTGGCCTCTTGCCTACCGCGAGCCCGTTAGCGACTGCAGCGCCACCTCGCTTGTTTGCAAACATGAAGGAGATCTTATCGCAGCAGAGAACCACAATCTCGTGCGAAAGCTGGCGAGCCCTGCCTGGCGACATTTTCATGCTCGCACCCTTCTCCGTCGCTCGCACCTACGCGCACAAGTTGAGAGGTGGCTGTTGGCAAGATTCTTTCAGACGTCAGGCAGCTACCATATGGCCCCAGCCAATAAGTCGCCTAGCTCCGGCGGGTTAGGAAGTTCAGCCTCCGGAGGTGGGGCCGGCGGAGAAGCGCCTACCTACCAGCGTGCAAAAAGTGACGAGAGGAAAGGGAAAGGCGCGAAGACACTGATATTCAGATTTCGACTACAGATAACTCAGCTTCTACAAAGCGTATTAAAACGAATTCCTGCTGGACAGTATTCGTGAAGCGGAGTGCTTTTACATCCCAGGCTTACTGCAACGTTATTAGAGCCCCTTTAAAGGGTTCGCGAGGTTGTGCTTCTTAAACGAAAGAGCTCTCAGTGCAGGCCCTGTTTTGTGCCGTGGCTCGAGGATATGTACGATATCGTCAGTCAGCGTACAAGCCTCCTGTGCGCAGGCACCGCAGGTGTGGCTGGTCCAGTGGCTGTCCTGAGGTGGGCGGAGGACGCCTCCCAAGAATTGCCAGAAGCCACATCATCCCGACCGTCCGTTTTCGGGCTTTCACGGAGCGCGCAGAAAAAATTTCTCAGCGGCCATTTTTCGAAGCAGGAACAAATACCTCAGCAGTGGCACGTACAGTGGTGAGCAGCCTTGTCTAGAGCGCTCGGGCGGTGCACTTCCTTGCAAACAAATCCAGATTTTGTGGCAGCCTCTAGGGTCCAGCTGCAACGCGTGCACGGAAGTAGCGCCAGATAGCCTCGTAAACAAAGCAGGCACGAAAACATTGCCCTGTAATGAGGGGCTGCTCTCTAATTTCGGTTTTTGTTACCAAGTGCGCACTGCTCAAGCGCTCTAGACAAGGCTGCTCACCACTGTACACTCGGCAAGGACAGAGCGTGGTCTCGACGAAGTCTAAAATAATAGGTTCACCCGACTAGGGGTAAGGAGGTCAGCATCGTCAAAAACCTGTGACGGGGCGAGTAGTGATCTTTAAAGTAGAACTGGAAAGTTCTTTTCCGCAACTGTGGAACGCGTCAAGTAGACCCAAACTTTGTACGTTCACCGGCACATCGTATACAGTGAAAGCAGTTTTGCGCAACAATAGAGCCTTGTTGAAAAAGTTCATCAGCGGTTTCGTGAGGGCCTCGCTGGCAGGGCACTTCAATTTTTCTTTCTTTTTAAAGCCCTTTCTAACATATGCCACGTATGCAAGCCCGTTGTACCTCTAGCGGCGCGGGCCGGGCAATATTACTGTTATTTTAATATCCCATCCTAATTTCTGTCACGTGTGCACAGGTGGCGTGCACTCCCAGACAGCCTTAGAGCGTAGGAGAGGGGGGGGGGGGGTAGCGGTCCCGGTCTCCAGGAGATGCTCTCGACTTAGCGTGGCACGCTGAGCCGGATCCACCAAGTGACAAAAGGGGGTGGTCGTTTGGTGTCCAGCTTTCGCCGTTAGCAAGCCAGAGAATGGGTCGGAGCCAAAGGTTCGCTACAAAACAAGCTTTATACAGCAGGGAGTTGATACAGAGGTATTTACACAGCACTCATAGCAACAGATACAGACGTTCTCTAATACACTGAAACGCATTCAACACAATGCGTAAAAGAGGCCACAGTACCATTAGTTATGTTACAGCAGCGCAGTAATGTACAAGAGAGGCAAGCCAAACAACACACATTGGCACTGAAACAGTCCGACGACTGCAGGCAGAGCCATATCTTCCCTAAGTGAACATATGGCTCCGGTTGCAGGGTTACTATGGGGCCGCCCCGAAGACTGGCGCGCGCTCCCTCGCAGGTCCTTGGCCGGCCGCTCAGCGGCGTTTGCCCGGGAGTCACACGGAAGCGCTTCTTCGAAGCTAGACCTTCGGCGCGGGCTGACTCACGACCTTCATCTCTGCGGCGCGCCGCGTACGTCTGTTCGTCTCTTCGCGCCAAGGCAGGCGCGCACACGCACTCAGCGTCATCGACGGTGCAACCGCACGCTCATCTCATAGCGTCATCGACAGTGCAACCGCGTCGGCATCGGATTTTAACGCGGTAGCGTTGGCCCCAAATACCAGAAAATCCGGTGTCGACGCCGGCGTTGGGAGCGAAAGATCACGGGCATGGCTCTGGCAGGTGGGCCGCCTAGGCCACGTGACCCTGCGGCATCATCACAGCCTGCCCACTGTGTTGTGAGCTAACTGCCCACCGTGGCCAGTGGCAGTTGAATTAATGATCGGTTGCTCGGGAAGAGCAACTTGTGCCGAACAAGGCCCACCGCTGGGCTATCGCAGGGCAGTCTGCACCACTGCACCAGGAGTGGTACGAGGACTCCCAGGGATCCATATGAATGTAAAGTAGAGAATGACCTTCTGCACATATGGGAAGTAACCCATCTTATGTGTTTCAAGTGTCATTAAGTTGCTTTCTGTGCAATCATTTGATAGCTCATTTTATGTATATATGAGTAGATTTATTCCTCTTTTTTAACTTCGTGCATTCTACCGTAGGCGTTATTTTTTGTCTTCGTTGAAAAGTATTTTGATGTATTATGTCCACATACCTCGTGTTATTCAAGTCGCGATTGGTTATTTTGTCTTGCGTGACCCACTGCTGTTTGTAGGGGGGCAGGTCTAGTCAAGCTGCCTCATGGAAATAAATACCTATCTCATATCTATCTACGCTATAGCGTCATACCCTTAAGGCGGAGCTTAAGTGTCCCCTCCAATTTTCTCTCGATCTTTCGAGTCGTTTCCGCTACCGTCGGTCTCTTCCGTTTTCCGGTCGAAGGGGGGGGGGGGGGGGCATCGCTCTATACGCGCAAGGTCACGCGCTCTCGCCCCGCCTCTGGAGGTCCTTTCTGGAAGGTTCTCGATTTAGCTCCTTCTTCATGCCATCGGCTCCTTCTTCATGAGTCGACTCCTTCTTCATGCTATCGAAGAAAATCAATTACTGATCACACGTCCATCGCTCGAGGAGTCCACCTCTGCTTCCTATCCAACGACGCCCTAAAGTACAGCGAGCAATTCTCCGGGCCTAATGAGAGTGGCAACGAGAAAATCCTTTCCGTGAACGACATGCAGATTTGCTTGCTCCGTGTTTTCGTGACAGAAGGCGTCGAAGACAACGACGCAAGAGTCTAAAAGCTTGCAGACCGGTATCATGGTATTCTACAACCCAGTAACCGAGCTGCGAGAGCAGGAGCGCTTGCGTCTGAGCTACTCATCTGGAAATCAAAACGGACCCGGCAGACGAGTGACACCTCATCGCCAGGCCCTTGAGGCACTTGGTGCTTGCGACGAAGAAGTGTGCCCGAATGTACGAACTCTAATGCAGGCTCTGGCTTCGCTACCAATCAGCATCTCCTCGGCAGAGCGCACGTTTTCAACACTCCGTCGTTTGAAGACACGGCTTCGGGCAAAGATGACCGAGGAGCGCCTGACCGAGTTTGCTTTCCTGAACGTCCACAGGGATGTTCGGGTTGACGCATCTCGTTTCGTAGGCTGCTTTGCAAAAAAAAAAAAAGAAGAAAGGAAACCGGAGGACTGATTTTCTTTTGTTAAATGAGCGTCCATGGAAAGTAGTATACTTGTGTTTGTTCAAGTATTCGAAGCAAGACATATATTAAGAAAAGATGCCTATGTCGTTTACTTTTCGCTCAGTTATTCTTGCGCTTCATGAACGGCGCTATCATTCGAGTTATATTATTGTGAGATAAATATAAAATAATTATATGTGAGTAATGCTCACGCAACCGCTAATATTCAAAACATGAGTTATGGTGAATCACCTGTGTCGTTCGCCATTTATTATTCAACAACAAAACGCACAAAAATTGTGCGCTGACAGCTGCTGACAGCTTAGCAGCTTGCAGGTGCGACACAAACCGCGGCGCACCTACCACAGCGGAGCTAATCGCGGGAAGAAAGGCGAAGGGGCGCGGAGAGAAAATTTCCTCCTTTTATCCCATTCGTGGCACTGGCGGACGCCAACGTTTAAAGCACACACGCCGTCGCATCTGCAGGGCTAGCCAAAAATCATGGTCTAGACGCTAGGAGAAAGCAAGAATACAAAGTAGCAGTGAAGGTCTGCTGTGCGCATTTCGGTCCCGCTGGTTTATTTTGGGCGATGCAGCGATGGCGTAGAGGCAGAGCATCCGCCTCGCGTGCAAGAGGACCGGGGTTCGAATACCAGTGCTGTGCAATTCTACACCAGGTATATAAAAAAAAAAACTCCGCGTGCCGATGAAATTGCATAACCAGGCCTGGGGTGCGGCCTGATCTCGGTGACCAGAACCGACTACGCACTCCCTCACCAGAGAAGCATTTGGCCACAACCTTCCACGAACAAACCAATTAACCCCCGGCCCTCAGTCCCCAGCGGCTGCGGAGCAGCTGACCAAGGCGGCGGTCTGCTAAGAATCTCTGGCCCCGAACAGGCCGCCATTGGAAATTGAACGTGGCAACGTTTAACGCTGGAACATTATCCAGCGAGATTAGCCTAGCAGTGCTGTTCGAGTAACTAGCGGGTATTAAACGGAATGTCCTAGGGCTTAGTCAGGTTATCTTCATGCAGTTCTGCTTTCGCACGCTTATAGAATTTAGGCAAAAATTCTCAGTCATTTTTTTTTTCGCGACGACAGAAGTTGTCGCGGCGGAGCAAAGCGTGGGCACGGATTAATGTTGTGTCGTGGACTGCCACAACAGTGCACCGAACACTAATGAACGAGATGCACGTGTGCAACTGCACCGATTCCCGGACGAGTTGTGCGAGAAAGAACGGCGACAAGCGAGGGTATCCGCAGTAAGGAGAATCAAGTATTTCCCGGCGGTTTTATCTCACTTTCTGATGTGGCTGTTGCAGTTGCTTGCATTCTCTTGTCTCTAAAACTCAACTAGTAAGTAACGGAGGGCATGCAACGCGACGACTGCGGCAGTTATTGCTCGCATTCGCCGTCTTCCTGCAGGATGCGCTGTAAATGTCAAGTTAGGATTGCATGGCGAGAACACCACGTTTTGATACCCCATATTTTATCAGACGTAACCGTTGCTACTACAGATTTCCCTCATTTGGTCGCGTGGGGTGACGTTCATTTTGAAGGGACAACACAGTGCGAGCGGGGACGGACAGCGCCTGTAGGGTGCACCTTTCGTTCTTCGTCAACTGTCCGCGTTCGTCCTGTGTTGTCCCAAGCTGCTGTGCTGTAATGTAAAAAAAAAAAAAAAAATTCGTCTTTCTGTTCGGTTGCTTTGTTTTTCAACTTTGTTATTCTGGCATTAACCTGCAAATCACGCTGATAAATTACTCAGTGTTTTCGCAGTTGCTACTTTCCGATGCCGCATGCGGGATACAACAGCCCACCTGGGGTTCGGCACCGCTGACATGGAACGCTGATTTGCGCCACAAGTTTTATGAGTGCAAAATATTCTCACAGAAATGAAGAGCAAGCAGCGCGTTATAACCGAGATATATGAGAGGAGTAATACGCCTGGTTTCGCCAAACTTAAAGTTCATCTGCTTCGACACCGAGCGAGTGGGTTATGTCCGAGTGCACGGAGCACGGATGTCCCATGCTTTACCAAGCTTTTCAGTCGGCTAGCATGCTTGGCCGAGCAGAAACGTTTTTTTTTTTTTAAATGCGAGAGCATTAAAAAAATGAGCCAGGAGCATTGAGCGAAAACCCCGCCATCGCTAGAAAGCAGTGGCAGAAAGCTGCTCGCGAATGACGTCATTACCCCTTCTGGAGGAATAGGCCATCACAAGGCAGGGGTAGATAGAGAAAGGCAAGCCGATTTTTGCGGTGAATAGAAACAGGTTTGGAGGCGCCCATCCTCCACCCTGCGGTGCGACACAATGCCATTTCGGCTGGATAACAAAGCAGAATGCGCTCAAGATGGGGCAGCATGGATGGATGGGTGGAAGATAGGTGCGTCCCCTTTGAAACGTAGTGGTGGCAGTTGGCACCATGCTCGGATTTTTTCTTTATTTTCATTTGACTTAAATTTGTCTTAAGGTGGCGGTTCCACTGCCGCCATCTTGCGAGTAGTTCATATTCTGCCACCAGGCTACGACACTGATCCGTCACTGAGAAAGTGTGTACCCGTCTTGCCCCCAGCGACCCGAGACTGGTTTTGGTTGAGATGTTGAGATACGTGTCCGGTCCTTTCTTGACCCGTGCACCCGTGCTGCGTGAAGGCTTTTCTTTTGTTGCTGCGCCTGCCTTCAGAGGATTACAAACGGACCATGGCAAGCCCGGCTGCTAGTCCCCGTCATGCGTGGGGGGAGGTGTTGGCTGGGGTGGTTCCGCATGCTTCTTTCTCTGCCTGTCCCTCGCCAAAGCCAAAGAGAGTGGGGCTTCCTTTATTCGGTCTATGGTTCCGGAAGGGTGAAGGGAAAAAGTTGGAGAGCCGGGGCAAAGAGGGTACCGTCTTTGTCCAAACGGCGTCAGAGGTGAGGTGATCCTTGTTCGGGATAAGGATGCCAGCACGGGAACAGAGGACCGTTTCCTTCTCTCTCTTGTTTAGCCTTGGCTAAATAGCCGCAGAAAGCTGTACCGTCGATGTTACTATCTGGAGGGCCTCCTTTGAGGGAATGTGCCGTTTCGTTCTTGAGTTTTACGCGACTACAGACTTTCCTGTTTTCAACGTCGTGACATATATTAGTGGGAGCATAAAAAGAAAAAAATAATGCTGCCCAGCCCGCATCCCAAAAGGCACAACGTCGACACAGTGGAAACTTGGGAGAGTTAGTGATAATTGTCGACATAATTGCACAGAGCAAATTAGTAAGTAAGCGAAAAGAGGAAGCGGACGCCAAAAATAAGGAAGGTGTGAAATAAAGAAAATTAATTATGTTTATGTCCCATGTATATATTTCTAGCGTTTTTTTTTTCAATGAACCTTATAGTTGAAATCGGTGCCTTTCTTGTGTCCTTCCTTCTGCCCTCGTCTTTTGCGCGTTCAATCACTTCGTCACTGTTGATGCATAGTAATATTAGTAGTAGTCGGAACACTCCTGGTCTAGAGTGTAACCTGCTAACTATAGCGCCGAAAAAAAAAATATTTTTTTATCAAATGATATTGCATCTATGATAAGAAAACTATAACAAAGACAGCTATACAATTTAGTCAACGCTCAGCGTATGCCTGTCCAACCTTATAAACTATGGTTGGTAAAGAAAAAGGCAGAGAGAAGTGGGCAATTGTCAATTTCTGTTTACCCTTGAGATGAATCGACATTGCGCAAGAGACCTGAAATTGCTATTGAGAGGGTTAGCACCGCAGGGTGTCGGAATGTGTTTTCCTCAGAAGCAAATATTCGTCGTACATGCGGCGGCACCTTGCAACCAATTCCGATCAACTTCGACGGAATTTTGCCAAGGCTCACAAAAATGCAGTATACAGATGCATACCATTCCCGAGAAGGACTCGAGACTTTTTTATAGACATTGTACGAAGAAGAACGGGCGGGGGGGGGGGGGGGGGAGGTGTGCAGGAATGCTGCCAAGAAAAAGGGGTCGGCTACAAAGCGATAGTTCTGTAGGCACTAAGGGCGACCCCCTCCCCTCTCTCGTTTGGACCCTCAACTGCGTGCTCTTAATTCATTTTAGACGTACGTCTTTCTTGTATCCAGTTTGCATCATTAGGTTGCTTATTCCCTCCAGAATTTTCCATCGCGTGCTGAAATGTATATCTTTCTAAACTTGCGTCGATTTGCCTCGATTTGGTTGGATCAAAGATTGAAAAAGTGCGCCCGCGTATGTGTGTGTGTATGCGTGCGTGTCCACGCGCGCGTACCTGGAAACTGTAGGAACAGCTGCTATTTTCACACCGTCTATTGTCAGGAAACTATAGCCTCGTTTACATGAACCCGACTTCGGCGGGTCGAGCCAGGAGATCGAGTTGAGCAAGGTCAGCCCAACTTGACTGCATGTTTACATGAACTCGATTTTAACGAGTCGCGACCGGTTCAACAGCAGCGGCACCAAGCGTCGAACGGCGCAGCGGGAAAGGGCAGTGGCAGCCGGGAAGATTGCGGCATGCACGGCTGCCTCGCAGGCGCTACGGCGCAAGCGAATAACAGGTTCGCATTTATCGCCCCTCCTTCCACTAATCCGACTCAGACCGGTTTACGTGCTATCTGCTGTTGGGGTCGAGTGAGTCAACCCACCCCCTGCAGCGGAGTTGACTGGACTCGCTCCCTCGACTCCCGGACCCGACTCGTTTACATGAACCCAGTAACCGGTTTTCAGCTCAAATCCTCCACTCAACCCGTCATGTAAACACCGCTTATAACGTGCTTGTATCATTTTCCGAGAATTCCTTTTCCTGCGGCGCTAGTCTACCCCGCCTGCAGGAGGGGCGCGCAGCAAGGGGAGGGGGCGGTCCTTTGTGCCAGTTCCCGAAAAGGGGACTTCTCAGCACTATAGTCGGTTACAACAAAAGAACGAAGCGGCACACGCAACTCAGACGGAACTCTCCAGCCGATCACGTCGATTTGTGTGGCTGTGCATGCAGCCAAGCCTGCGAAAGAGAACGAAGGAGTCGGCGCTTTGTCCCCGTGTCGCCGACGGTGGATGTCCTTTGTTCGGGATAAGGCTAAAAGAATAATAACGCAAAAAGAAAGGAAGAGATTTTGCTGCCCCGGCATCCGCCATCGTCTCTAGGAGCACCTGAGCAGGAGCAGGGGAAAAGACAGGGAGAAAGGCGAAGGTACTAGTAGGTGTGGTGCCCCCGTTTATTGTCTCAGCTGCACTGGCCACTAAAGGGGGAGGGGGGGGGGAGAGAGGGCTGGGCTGCTCACCTTTCGCATAGATCCGCGCGAGAGCGTCTTTTTCGCAAAAGCGCTGAATGTTACAGGTGGGGTCATATTCGGCAACAGACGGTCGTGGCAGCTTCAGTCTCCACTGCTGTCGCGGCGCACCTGTGGAGACCGAACAGAAAACTGTTCGGTCGACGCGCTTGGCTGGGCGGTCTCCTTTGATGGGCATGTGCTGCTTCGTTCTTGAGTTGTACCCCACTTATATACCACATGGATTCATTTCAGCGGTGGAACATGGCGCCCTCTGAACCACGGCATTCGTTTGAAAGAAGTGCGAGTCTAGTTCAGGAAAACTGCACCTGCTCCATGGTTAGTGCTGAAATAGTGCAGCTGCAGCCGCCATGGAAGCAGATGATGGTTTGCGGGTTGTGATAAACGGCGGAGACTCAAGTAACTTTCACTCGTCGACAAGCTAGAACGCTGCTCGAGTTCTCCAAAGAAACGGATCGAGGCTGGTTCATGGCAACATGATATTGTGATGTGCGGTTTGCACATTTCTTCATGAGATACGAGAGGTTGGCTGCCGCTGATGTACGCTGTAAACAGCTGGCTGCAATTCATTGGCATCGCAAAGGCTAGCGACGACCAGGCCTGCACTCGACCATCCGTTTGGAAGCAGACAGTGCCAAACTGCGCTCAAAGTGCCGGAACTAGCGGTACACACCCGCCGCACCGCCGCTGCCGCAGAACTTTGCCGAACTGGTGCATTGAGTGCAGGCGAATCGAGCGCTCTCCAACTTCCCCTCCACAGCGCTAGCCGGAACAACGAACAACCGGCAGCACGAAGCGAAAGCCTGTCTCTTCCCTTTCCTGTCGCTTTAGCAATGCCAAAGCTGTCCTCGAAAAATAATACGACGCCCAGGATGCGTTTCGTAGCGTCAGGTGAAAAAAATTGGCAGTGGCTTAGCTCTGCTATGCCTGGATATACGTAGCGTAAAGTGATCCGGTGTTTCGGCCGCACGTTTCGCCTTGGCTGCTCGACGGCAAACTGCCAGGCGACAACCTCGGGATCGGAAGAATTTACATTTTCCAGTCTTCTGCGCCGTTTGGCAGCGGCTCGACTCTCTTTAGCTTACCAGAGCTTACATGTTGAGCGCGACCGTCATTTCTCCGCGCACCCTCCTCGCGCCTGCGCAGTAGCGCGCGGCGCAACTGTCGTAAACACGAGGTCACGCGTCGGAGAGGAGCGCACGCGGCGCCGGCAGCGAGGAGCTCGCACCGGCGGACCTGCGCCTCTCGTGACGTCACGCGGTTCTCGCGCATGCGCATAACAGGCGGCGCACACTCGCGCAAAACTCGGCTCTGACCCGCGTAGTGTGGCTTTACTAGCTTTACGCTACAAAACAATCCAGCAAAGCAATATGGCGGAAATCTGCTTGGAAGTTCGACACTCTACATAGGGCAAAATGGAGGGAAACGTGCGAACATCGTAGAGGTATCGTTCCCTCTCGTGAACACCTCCTGATTGTAAATATTTAGCAGCGCCACACTCGTTATTTTTTTGAACTGTGATTATTTAGTACACGTGCATGTGTGTAGATGGCGCTACTTACTAAATTTATCTACATTTATCGCATGTCGCTGCGTTATTGCTATTATTGTTTGTATTCTGTGGACTTTGTTCTTGGCAATTGTTACAAGTTGATTAAAGGAATGAGAGACCGACATTTTAAGAGTATATTTGCCAGAAAAAAAGAAGCCGCGGATCGTTTCAAGAGCTTGTGTCCTTCATGAGGAGAACAAAAAAGGTAGCTGAAATCAACTAGACATTGCGCATTCCCCAAAAGCTGTAGAGTAAAGGCGATGCTTAGCCGCGTAGAGCGAAGTATTAAGTTTCTTCACGCAAAATCTCAAAACTGCCACGCGCTGGTTACCTGAACAATTTTGCATTCCGTTTTTAACTATTTCGAAAAAACGCTAATTTTGATCAGGAATAACTTTTAAACTAAACAAGGCAGACGGATGAAATTTTCAGAATGGAAGGGCGATTAGACGATCTCAAACTGTACAAAAAGGCGCCGCAGTGCAATGCATATCCCAAAAGTTATTGCAGATTACATTGTTCTGTTTTCTATGCTTTTCAAACATGCGTGGCTAATAAACTAATCTATACACGTACTTCTAAATGCTTAAATATGTTGATTAGCATCCGATCTCAAAGTATCTCGAAAGATATTTCTCTAGGCGCAAGAGGTTTTTCACAATTTTGCATTTCCTGAGACAAGTTGAGCTCAACTGCCAGTTTTCATCTTTGCGTTTTCTTTTACAGTTGAAACAAATTTGCAGCTACCGTTAAACAAAATGCATCTTTTGAAAGCAGAGAAAAGTAGCTTTTCGGAGATATCTGAACCATATTTATGAAGCGAACGAGCGAGGTACAGTCGACGTACAAATATCACCAAAAAGGGTTCCCGCTCACCGTCAGAGTGGGACCGCCACCTTCCATTTCCTTTCACTACGGTTTCCTACACTTGTAACCTTCTGTCACCCCTCTACTTTTGACCCACCAAACTTCCAATCGCTTTTTGCTAACTTCCACCGCAGATTCATTTACATGACTATTGTTATCTCTAAACCCTAGGGCATCAGGGAGAGTGACTGTGCCTCATCGACATCCGGATGGATACCATCACATTTGAGTATGAGGTGTTAAATTGTTTCTACAGATCTACCACACACAGCACATGTGCCATCTTCTTCGTTAAATTTCGTTCTGTAGCTGCTCGTTCTAAGACACCCTGATCTAGCTTCAAAGAGCAGGGCACTCTCTTCAGTTACCATGGGACGATTCCTGCCTGATCTGCCCTTTCCAGTCTCGATATAGTTATACTTTGTGCGGCTTTTCCATTGAATTAATCCGGTTTTTACCATCCACGTTTTTCACCTGTCGTTTAATGCTCTTTCTTTCTCCGTCCTCGTGTCCGGCATACTTACTGGTTAGTTTCCTAGTTCTTTTCCGCCGTTGTAAGTCAGCGCTCTTTCTGTATAAGTATTTAAATGCTTTAGCTGCCCACCTGTTATCGTCCAGTTTCCTCAGGCGTTGTTCATAGAGTATTTTGCTGTGAGCTTCCCATGCTTCGACCGATTCCTAGCCCATATCTCCCTGCACTGCCTCGCTTGTGGTTTTGCAGTGGGAACCTAGTACTAATCTTCCAACAGCTGCTCTGATTTACTCATAATCTCGACTGAACTTCTGCCCTTAAGCACAGAACCGCATTCCCAAAAGTAAGCCCCGGCACCATTATTCCTTTCCAAAGACCTCTCAGTACCTCATATTTTTTTGTACCTCCATAATGCCCCATGTTTCATTATCGTTCCGTCTCTTCGCCATTTCGCCCTAACAGACTGTTCGTGCTTTACCGTGTACTATATCGGTCCTTCGTTTACCCATACCCCGAGGTAATTGTATTCGACCACTCTGGGTATTTCATATGGCCTTGTATTGTAAGCTCCTGATGATTTGTGTAGTTGAAAATCATCACACCTGCATTAGTTGCACTAAAACTTAAACCTAGAGCCTCTCCTTTGTCTACACAACAATTAACCAGAGTTTAAAATCTTCCCGGCTAACTGCTATCTGCGAACAGTACAGTATCGCACGCATACATTAAACCTGAGAGCCGTTGCTCAGCGACCTTTTGGCCTAATCTGTACGACGGATTATAACCTATATTACTTTCCGTATTTATCATATAACGCATGAACAGCAGCGGTGATAGAGGACAACCTTGCCTTAACCCCTTGCGTACCTCGACAGTTGTAGAACTTCTTATGCCTTCCCATATAATTTCAACTTTATTATCTCGGTGTATTTCCTGTAGGAAATAAATTACCTAATGACTGATACCTTCATCTTTTAATATGATCCACAAGAGTTTTGTGTTCACGCTTATGTCCAGGATGCCTAATACAGAGGTTTGTTTGCCGCCTTAGCCGTTTCTATGCATTGGATAAGCGAGAAGGACTATCTTTTAAGCGTCTACCTCTTCTGAACCCATTCTGAAGTTCTCCGAGTATATTTTTACTTTCTACCCATAACTGCATTGTTATTTTCACCGCCTGCACTGCCAGCCCGTATATAACAGATGTTATCGTAATCGGCCCGAAGGATTTTGTATGCATCCTATCTCCTTTCCCTTAATAAATCAATTTCATTTTACTCTGTCTCCAGCTGTGCGGAATTTGCTTATTTGTTACGACTGTCTCCAATGCTTTCAACAACGTTTCCTTTCTCCTTGGACCAAGTTCATTAATCAGCTTGATTGGAATTTCATCTATTGCTGAAGGTGCGCATTTAGAAATATTTTCTGCCGCCTTTTTTCAATTAAGATTGGTCAGTTCTAAGCTGCTTTCTATTATGTTGTCCTGTGTTGCTCCATCATTTGGGAAGATTACTACCATACTATCGTCGCTCCTAAATGACTCAGCTATAACAGATGTAATGTAGTTCACAGCGTCGTCTCCCTCTAAAGATTTTCTTTCAGCATCTAGAATCCGTTCTGCTTTCTTTTATTCGTTTTACCCAGCCAGCATATTTTGTTCTAGAATTTTCTTGGCGTCCTCTTTAGTTGCATCGCGAACTTCAGCCAGCCAGCGGTCAGTGGACTGCTTTATTTTAGCCTGGACGAGTACCTGCACTTGCTGTTTGTTTTGCGCCTTCTTTGCTTCGCTGTGTTACCTTGAAGCCACTCGTCGTTGCTCGATGGCCTACTTATCCCACCAGCTTCGTGGCTTCCTCTTTCCTCTCCAGCGGTTTACCGTAACCTTTTACTTGTTTCATTTTTGTTCTGATTAGTAGTTCTGATTATAATCCCAATTTCCATGGGGCGTTTCTCTATTGCTTCCTCTATGCCGGCTGCTATTAGCGTTATTTGTTCGTCGTTTAATTTTCTGTTCTTTTTGACTTCTTTGCATTTCTCTTTTGATCAGGGCTCCCAACTACATACTAATATGCTTATGATCACTTCCCAGATTGTACTCCCCCTCTTCTATTTCCATTTTTTGCGAGCTTGATATGGATTCTCTGCGTCATTAGGCAGTAGTCAATAGTCGTCGCCCCCCCCCCCCCCCCTTCCTCCTCGACAAGGGCCCTCCTCTTCTCCAGGGGCGTTTACATGAACCCGACAGGGCTGGGTTGAGTCGAGTTACGCCAGTAGCGGCGTTTACATGACGGGGTTGAATTGAGAAGTTGAGTTGAAAACCGGTTGCTGGGCTCATGTAAACACCGCAGAGTCGGCTCCGGGAATCGAGGGAGCGAGTCCAGTCAACTCCAATAAACACTTTCGTCTGGGCGAGTTGGTTCATAACAGCAATTAAAGGAATAAAATTGCGCAAAGGGATTGAAGAAGAAAACGTACAGAGCGTGCAATGTCCAGAGCGCGATGTCCTGTTTTGCGCTCTGTTCTGTCCTCACGTCTCTTTCGTTTTATTCTTCAATTCCTTTGTGCAATTTTATTCCTTTAATTCCAGTCAACTCCGCTGCAGGGGGTGGGTTCACTCTCTCGACCCCAACGGCAGATAGCGTGCAAACCGGGTCGAGTCGAACAGTCGGGTAAGTAGAAGGGGAGATGACAAATGCGAGCCTGTTTTTCGCTAGCGCCTTCGCGCCTCCGAGACAACGGTGCCGTGCCACAATCTTGGAAGCTGACACTGCCCTCTGCCGCTGCGCTGCTCGACGCTTGGCGTCGCTGCAGTTGAGCCGGTCTCGATTCGATAAAATCGAGTTCATGTAAACACGCAAGGATCGTTGAGTAGGGCTGACCTTACTCAGCTCGATCCCCTCACTCGACCCGCCGCTGTCGGCATCATGTAAACGAGGCTAGTGGCGTGCCGGCTCTGCGAGATACACTAGGAAATACGATGTCCCTTGTCGTATTTATGTAAACGTGGCTTATGGAGCCTTAATCATCCGAACTTAACTCGCTCCCGTCTACATCGTCGGAGCGAAACGTGCGAAGTGAGCTACTGCAGTGAAACCCCCCAAGCACCCGACCACTCAGCGACACGTATAAAATGCTCTCGAATTTACACATCATAAGAATTGCTTAGGTCCCCCCGTTTTTCTTAGCTGCGTGTAATTCTCTGAATATATATGTTATATATATATTCTCTGAATATATATATATATATATATATATATATATATATATATATATATATATATATATATATATATATAGGTTGCGAAAGCGTGAAGTACTAGACTGCTTATAAGAATATATAGCGAAGTATACGCTTCGTTAAAGGAAACATATTTATTCAACTCGACGTTTCGATCGGAAGACCGATCTTCCGATCGAAACGTCGAGTTGAATAAATGTTTCCTTTAACGAAGCGTATACTTCGCTATATATATATATATATATATATATATATATATATATATATATATATATATATATATATATATATATATATATATATTGCCACCTAGCATTGCCAGGTGGCGCATAGCTGCTGACGACGACGAAGAAGGGCTCGCGCCGTGTGGAATCTATCGCCCTTGCTGCCCCAGCTTGCGTGGCCTTGTCTGTCTTCGCACTTGTTATTAAAGCCCCCTTCGTCAACAAGTACGTTACAGTTTGGTGGAGGTGCGGGGTACCCGTGAGCCCATGCAAGAGACCCCTCCAGGCAGCCGTCGCGCCAGCCCTGTACCACTCGACACCCCGGTACACCGCTTCAGTCGGAGGATCCAGGGACTGCCTTCGGAGGTAGGACTAGTAGAGAGCGGCGCCATGGAGACAGCCGCTCCTTCTCCTCTGCAAACTGCCGCTGCCGCGCCATCTCACTACACCCTGCAGACTCCGCGGATTCCCAAGACGTTCCGTGGGGAACTTCTTGAGGATGTGGAGGACTGGCTCCTTCATTTTGAGCGCGTAGCTGCGTTTAACCAATGGGACCACGCAGCCAAACTCCGGAACGTTTACTTCAGCCTCGAGGATGGTGCTCGCACCTGGTTTGAGAACCGAGAGGACGTTTTAATCTCGTGGCATGAGTTCCGTCGTCGGCTGCTGGAGGCCTACACAAGCGCTGATCGTCGTGAACGAGCTGAGCGTGCACTACAATCTCGCATCCAGCTGCCGAACGAAAGTGTCCAGATGTACGTCGAGGACATGACGCGCCTTTTCAGAAGAGCTGACCCGGCCATGCCGGAAGACAAGAAACTCCGGCATTTGATGCGTGGCGTCAAAGAGCAGCTTTTCGCAGGCCTCGTGCGCAGCCCACCATCGACCGTTGCTGCATTCCTTACAGAGGCCACAACGATGGAAAAGGTGCTGCAACAACGTTCTGCGACCTACGACCGGCCCGTGCACGCTGCTGCTGTCACCGCATCGTTTGCTACCTCCGGGAGCCACCCTGACGATCTGCGTGAACTTATTCGCACCATCGTGCGTGAAGAGGTCCTGAAATTTTGCAGCCCTTCGCAGCCAGCGCTAGGTTCGATTTCTGCTCTTGTTCGCGAGGAAGTGCAACAGGCGTTCAGGGCTCCTGCTGTCGAAACACCTCCTCTACCAGGAGAATGCCACCGCCCCACCTATGCTGAAATTGCGAGGCGCCCGGCTGCGGTTTCGCCACCACCGTTTCCGGTAACGCCTCCTGAGCCGCGGTCCTCAGTGCCACCAGTGCAGTATTTCGACGATCGCCGAGCGCCCTTGCGGAAGGCCGATGTCTGGCGCACACCTGATAACCGGCCACTCTGCTTTCACTGCGGAGAACCAGGACATCTCTACCGTAACTGCTCTTATCGACGTCTCGGTCTGCAGGGCTTTCGAGCCGATTCACCCAGACCCCGGTTTGGCCATCGGCCCCCTGCCATTGAAGATTTCCTAGCGGAACAGCGAATTTCAGCCCGCACGCCGCATCAGCCGCGCTCATCGTCTCCGCGGCGCTCTTCCCCGAACCCCCACAGCTCCTCGCGAGCACCACAGGGTCGCTCGCCCAGCCTTCGTCGGGAAAACTGAGACCGGCGACCTTCGGGGGCGAGGTCGCTGGGAGTCGCTGCGCTGAAGACCTCCCGTCGCCGCCGCTACGTTCCGACCGTGAACAGATGGCACCGTCATCCGACCTAGACAGCCCCGTTTCTTTGGACATACCTGTTCTTCTCGACGGTCACAGAGTCAGTGCATTAGTGGACACCGGGGCCGACTATTCAATTATCAGTGATAAATTGGCGACTCTTCTGAAAAAAGTGCTTACTCCATGTTCTGTGGTGCATCTTCGTACAGCCGGTGGTCATCTCGTTACCCCAAAGGGCATTTGCACGGCTCGCGTTCAGATTCATGGATCTACGTTCGTCATCAGTTGTGTAGTTCTGTGCAATTGCTCCCGCGATCTCATTATCGGCATTGACTTTCTGCGGGAGTATGGTGCTGTGATCGACCTCCGCCACCGAATCATCAGCTTTTCGACCAGTCAAGCCACCCACCTCGCCGACTCTTGCCACCGCAGTGCCGCCCTTCGTGTTTCTGCTGACAGTGTCACGTTGCCGCCACGGAGCAGTGTTTTGGTTGAAGTCGCCTGCAACGACTTGCATGACGCAGAAGCAGTCGCCGAGGCTAACTGTTCACTCCTGCTTACTCAAGGCATCTGTGCCGCTCGCAGTCTACTAACGCTTCGTAGTGGCCGATCTGCGGTGCTGGTCACAAATTTTTCTAATGAATACCGACATCTTTTGCAGGAACCGCTATTGCTTCTGCCGAACCTTTTATCGATACTCCTGTTTGTTTTGCTTCCGCGGCAGCCGGCACTGACGAGCCCTACCTTGAAAACGTTGACATAAACTGCCACCTGCCTCGGGAACAACGACTGGCTTTGGAGCTTCTGCTGAAGGAATACAAGCCGTGCTTCGCTTCTTCCTCGAAGGTTCGTCAAACACCCATCACGCAGCACCGCATCATCACCTATGACGACGCTCGCCCTATACGACAGCAGCCTTACCGTGTTTCTGCTAAAGAACGGGCAGTTATTCAAACCCAGGTTCAGGAAATGCTTGATGGCGTTGTTCAACCTTCCCAAAGCCCGTGGTCTTCGCCTGTCGTCCTCGTTAGGAAGAAGGACGGCACTCTCCGGTTTTGTGTCGACTATCGCAAACTGAACAGTGTGACCAAAAAGGACGTCTACCCGTTGCCGCGCATTGACGATTCGCTGGATAGATTACGGCGCGCTAAGTACTTCTCATCTATTGACTTGAAGAGCGGCTATTGGCAAATTGAAGTAGATGAACGGGACCGCGAAAAAACCGCTTTTGTGACTCCAGATGGCCTCTATGAATTCAAAGTGCTTCCTTTCGGTTTGTGCTCCGCCCCGGCTACGTTTCAAAGGATGATGGACACCGTCCTCACAGGCCTCAAATGGCAAAGCTGTCTTGTCTACTTGGACGACGTCGTCGTTTTTTCGGAAACGTTTGATCAACATCTCCAGCGCCTGCGGGCTGTCCTCGACGCTCTCCGCTCGGCTGACCTTACCCTGAAGCCCCAGAAGTGTCATTTCGGTTACGAAGAGCTCAAATTTCTGGGTCACGTTGTGAGCGCTGAGGGAGTGCGGCCGGACCCCGAAAAGACTGCCGCCGTCGCGCGCTTTCCCGTTCCAACCGACAAGAAAGCTGTCCAGCGCTTCCTGGGTCTCTGTGCGTACTATCGGCGCTTTATTGCGGACTTTTCCACGATTGCCGAGCCGTTGACGCGTCTCACCAGGAATACCACCTCCTTTGTCTGGACCTCTGAGCAACAGACCGCTTTCTCTACGCTCCGCCAGCGCCTTCAAACATCTCCCGTTCTTGCGCACTTCGACGAAGATGCCGATACCGAGGTTCACACCGACGCCAGTAACATCGGTCTTGGAGCTGTCCTTGTTCAACACCAAGAGGGCCTTGAGAGGGTTATCGCCTATGCTAGCCGTACTCTCTCCCGCGCCGAGAGCAATTACTCCACGTCTGAAAAAGAATGTCTTGCGGTCGTGTGGGCCACCATGAAGTTTCGCCCTTATCTATACGGCCGCCCATTCAAAGTCGTAACCGATCACCACTGCCTATGCTGGCTGGCAAATTTGCGAGACCCATCTGGACGCCTGGCACGCTGGAGCTTACGGCTCCAGGAATTTGACATCACTATTGTCTACAAGTCCGGCCGCAGACACGAAGATGCCGACACACTGTCGCGTGCACCAGTTGATCCTGGCGACGCAGCGCCCGATGACGACAGCGGATTCCTTGGTACGCTCACCACCTCCGACCTACTGACCCGGCAGAGGGCGGACTCGGAACTTCGCCCTCTCATTGACGGCCTTGAAGGTAGCGATACGGCTATACCTCGCCACTTCTCTCGACGTCTTGGCTCCTTCTGTTTGCGGCAAGGCCTCTTGTACAAGAAGAACTCGAGAGGCAACGATAGACCTTACCTTCTGGTCATTCCAGCCGATCTCCGAGGTGACGTTCTTTTCGCCTGCCACGATGAGCCCACATCTGGCCACTTGGGTTTTTCACGTACGCTCGCCAGAGTGCGGAACATGTACTACTGGCCTGGACTTTCTGATGATGTCAAACGCTACGTTAAAAGCTGCCGAGAATGCCAGCGCCGGAAAACGCCACCACTTAAGCCGGCGGGTTTTCTCAAGCCCGTTACAGCCCCTCGCGCTCCGTTCGACCAGATCGGTATGGACCTCCTCGGCCCTTTCCCTTTGTCGCAGGCCGGCAATAAGTGGATCATAGTTGCTACCGACTATTTGACTCGCTACGCCGAGACCAAGGCGATCCCTCGTGGCACAGCTTCCGAAGTCGCGGAGTTTTTCATGCACAACATCGTCTTGCGACACGGCGCCCCATCGCACGTCATTACAGACAGGGGGACGGCGTTTACAGCGCAGCTAATCGACCACATCTTTCGGCTGAGCTGCACAACGCACCGCAAGACCACAGCCTACCATCCGCAGAGCAATGGCTTGACCGAAAGATTGAACAGGACCCTTTCGGACATGTTGTCCATGTACGTAGATGTCCAGCACAAAACTTGGGATGAGGTCCTGCCGTATGTCACCTTCGCCTATAACACCGCCCTGCAGGAAACTACGCGCTTTACACCGTTCCGCCTTGTGTACGGACGTGAAGTTCAGAGCATGCTTGATGCCATGCTCCCGTGCCCAGAGGATGACCAACTCGACCCAGACGCCCAACAATTTGCCCAACGTGCTGAAGAAGCCCGTCAGCTGGCCCGCGTGCACATCGGGCAACAGCAGAGCACCGACGCGCGCCGTTACAACCTTCGCCACCGACAGGTTGACTACAAACCCGGTGACCAAGTCTGGGTATGGACTCCTGTCCGTCGCCAAGGCTTGTGCGAGAAACTGCTCTGCCGCTATTTTGGCCCTTACAGAGTGATCCGGCGTGTGAGTGACGTAAACTATGAAGTGGTTCCGGACGGTGTTGCGCAACCCCGACGCCGACAGCCCAGCTCTGACATTGTGCACGTTGTACGGCTTAAACCGTACTATACTCGGTGACGCAGACGTGTTGATGTCTTGGAACGGTTCACTTGCGGAACTTTGCTCGTTTTTTGTTTATTTTTTTTTGTTACGTCGACAGCGCTCTTTTTTCATAAGGGGGGGAATAATGCCACCTAGCATTGCCAGGTGGCGCATAGCTGCTGACGACGACGAAGAAGGGCTCGCGCCGTGTGGAATCTGTCGCCCTTGCTGCCCCAGCTTGCGTGGCCTTGTCTGTCTTCGCACTTGTTATTAAAGCCCCCTTCGTCAACAAGTACGTTACAATATATATATATATATATATATATATATATATATATATATATATATATACCGGGTTTTTTTTAGAAGGTCCAAAATTTTTAAAGAAAGATAAATTCCTTTAGATCCATTTTAACCCTGGGGCTATACTGAGGGCTACGGCGGACGCCAGGTGAGAGGCAAACTACTTTAATTAGTTAGCTGATTAACTGTATACGTTAATTAACTTTTATCATTTTTATTTTAGGGGATATGTTGTCTTAGCAGAATTGGAGATCGTCTTCCAAAAAGTCCAGCCAAGAAAAAAAATTTCCATGAAAAAATTTTTTGCGCGCGTTACGAAGTGAGAAAAAGTCACCCTTGTAGGCAGCTTCACACTGTAACACAGCGTCTGTGAGCGCCTGTGACGTAGCTCGCTCAGCCCTGCGCTTTGTGTCAGTGGCCGCATTTGTTTTTCCAGTCCCGGACTACTTGCTGGCAGGTCTCGGCTTCCGCTCGGACAGGAAAAGCCTCATGGTCACATGACCTACTTGCCATAGGCTGCTTTCGAACACGGCGCCAGAGCCGGGCTCCCCCTCGGTTACCGTACAAGGACGCTGTCATCTGCTAGCAGACGATGCAAGCCACGGCCACTACGACGCCGAAGCAACGCCGTGCGCTCGATCATGATACTGAGCCGATTTAAAGACTGTACTGTCAGCTTAGCGTAGGTGCATTACAGAACTCAGCTTCGGAGGTATGCTCGCCGCTACTGCTTGCGGCGAAGTTCGCACAAAGTAGCCCAACTCGTTGCGGAAAGGCGGATAGACGAAAGCCTCCGCAAAAATGTTGACAACAAGCTCTATAGCTGCTCCAGTATACGAGTGGTTCACCTGCGATGCTTTCAGGTAAGCGTACAGACAGCATGTGGCAAAACAAGCGAACAAGAACCTCTTGACGACACGAGCAAACAATACGCGCTCGCAGCTCCGAACGCGCGTCCGTGTGCGGTGGATTTCAAGAAAATAAACGAAGATGCAAGAACAAAAAGTCTTGCGATGGCTCAGAGAGGAGCTACGGAGCTCATGTGAAGGTTTAACGCATGATATCGACCTCCAGGGACACGAAAAGCACTCAAAATGCACACGGAATCTAACTTAATATGGCTGCCAGCGCGGCGCGCAGCTATCGTCTGCTGCCTTCTCAGCAGCCCCAAGCAGCCCGCGGACTGCCATAGGCTAAAAACGAACGCGTTGCTATGGCGATGCAAGCAGGTGGGCGGAGCTTTCGGGCTGCCCGAGAAAAACAAATACCGGACTCGAGTCCGCAAGTAGTCCCGGACAGTCCGGGACTGAAAAACAAATACGCCCAGTGCGTTTTTGTTCCAACGCGGCATTCCGCGAGGCCGCGGAGCGAAGCGAAACAAGCAGCGGTAGCGCAGGCCGCCCGTCCGGGCTTCAAGTGATATCAGCCGTGTGACGCAAAGCGCAGGGCGGACCGAACTATGTAAGAGGCGCTCACCGCCGCTGGGTTACGGTGTGAAGATGCCTACCAGGGTGACTTTTTCGCGCCTCGTAACGTGCGTGAAAAATTTTTAATTAAAATTGTTTTTTCTTGGTTGGACTGTTAGAGGACGATCTCCACTTCTGCGAATACAACATAACCCCTAAAATAAAAATGAGAAAAGTTGATTAACATATTTAGTTAATCAGCGAACTAATTAAAGCAGTTTTACTCTTGCCTGGCAACCGCCGTAGCCTCCAGTGCAGCCCCAGTGCTAAAATAAATCTAAAGCAATTTACCTTTTTTTTTAAATTTTGGACCTTCTAAAAAAAAACACCCGGTATATATATGAGAGAAGCCAACAGCCACAGAAACCAAGGGACAGAGGGGATTTTTTAGTTTATTTATTTATTTTGTGCTGTTGTTCGATTTAGAATATTGCTGAATATGTTATTGCTTAAAGCTAATTGATTAGAAAAGCAGAAGAAAAAAACAACTACATGCCACCGGTGGGATCCGAACCCACGACCTCCGCATTACGCGTCCGGTGCTCTACCACTGAGCTACGGCGACGGCTGTCAAATCTTCTGCTTTGGGGGTATTTATGTTTACAAATAACCTAACCTTGAGAGTGTTCATCAGCGCCACCCACGTTCTTAAGGGGCGGACGTAGCACGTCCTGTGTTACCGCTGTAATGATCGGAGGCCCAGCCAGCGGAGAACGGCGAGACAGTCAGGCGCCATCAGGTATGCGGCCAAAGCGCTGCTGTTTCTCGGAGAAGACGCAAGGAAAAGCTGGCCTGGGGGCGGCTTCTGGCGACAGCGTTGGCGTGGACAAAAGCTCTAATCCCCTTCGCCGGCGATGCTGAATGCGGCTCTGGTGCCGGACTGCGCTGCTGGGGACTGGCAGCGGAAACAGGCGAGCCAGTCGGGCGCCATCAGGCCACTTTGGCCGAAGCGCTGCTGCTCGGGGAAGACAAAAGAGACACTGCGTGGGGCAGCTACTGGCGACGGCGTCGGCGTACACAAAGGCGTCTAATCCCCTTCGCCGGGGAGGCTGAGTGCGGCGCTTCTCCCGGACTGCCGTGGACCGACGGACGAGACCCAGTGGCGACGACGGCGGGGCGACGGCGCCGCCAACTCAGTGCCCGCGTGCACCCTGAGAAGTCGACAAGGCGGAGGGGCGACACGGCTGATTTGTCCCTTCCACCGAACTGAAGAGGTCACCGGTGTGAGCGGTCAGCGCTCGCGTCCCCATCGATCAGGATCGTCACTCAGGAGCGAACGACCTTTGGGCCTGGTCAAACAGTTCGCGACTCAGAGACGCCAAGTTCCTCCTTGCCCGTGTGTGTGTGTCTGTGCGGTGTGCGCGATCACGTGGGGAGGGCGGAGCCTAAGAAGACGCTAGCAGCCCATTGGACGCTCAACCAGAGATCAGATTCCTTAGCTTGGTGCCTGGGGAATGTGAACTGCATTTAAGCAGCAATCTGTGGGGTGCCAAATGCAGCCTCCCCCATTTTCTGACTTTGGTCTACTTGCTACTGTACATAATGTAAAATAAACCTTCAAGTTTGCTATTCCTCCCGAAGGCTTCCCTCCGTAGTCTGGCTTCATCGCCCTAATGCGGTGAAGACCCTGGTCCCGATCCCCGAGCACATGACAGCTGATGTGACGTAGAACGTCATCGAACGGCGAGGGTGGAATCTGTGTGAGAACCCTCTTATGCTTCCTATGGCATCAAGGCTGCAAGAATATATTATAAGACCTGCTGCAACTACTATATATATACCGGGTGTTTTTTTAGAAGGTCCAAAATTTTTAAAGAAAGATAAATTCTTTTAGATTTATTTTAACCCTGGGGCTATACTGAGGGCTACGGCGGACGCCAGGTAAGAGGCAAACTACTTTAATTAGTACGCTGATTAACTGAACACGTTAATTAACTTTTAAAATTTTTATTTCAGGGGATATGCTGTATTAGCAGAATTGGAGATCGTCTTCCAAACAGTCCAGCCAAGAAAAAAAATGTTCATGAAAAATGTTTTGCGCGCGTATATATATATATATATATATATATATATATATATATATATATATATATATATATATATATATATATATTACTCGCTTAATGCTAATTGATTAGAAAAGCAGAAGAAAAAACAACCACATATATATATATATATATATATATATATATATATATATATATATATATATATATATATATATATATATATATATATATATATATATAAATATATATATATATATATGGTTGTTTTTTCTTCTGCTTTTCTAATCAATTAGCATTAAGCGAATAACATATTCAGTAATATTCTAAATTGATCAACACCACAAATTAAATAATTTAATTTTAAAAAATCCCTTGTGCCCCTTGGTTTCTGTGGCTGTTGGCTTCTGTCATATTTATAATGAGCCCCTCATTACCCTCCCCTTGTGGGCCTCGGTTCTGGCAGCCTTGATGCCATAGGAAGCATAAGAGGGTTCTCACACAGCTTCCACCCTTTTCGTTCGATGACGTTCTACGTCACACCTGCGGTAACTCAGGACGTTCTACGTCCGCCGCTTATGAACGTAGGTGGCGCTGATGAACACACAAGGTTAGGTTACTTGTAAACATAAATACCCCCGAAAGCAGAAGATTTGACAGCCGTCGCCGTAGCTCAGAGGTAGAGCACCGGACGCGTAATTCGGAGGTCGTGGGTTCGGATCCCACCGGCGGCATGCGGTTGTTTTTTCTTCTGCTTTTCTAATCAATTAGCATTAAGCGAATAACATATTCAGTAATATTCTAAATTGATCAACACCACAAATTAAATAATTTAATTAAAAAAAATCCCTTGTGCCCCTTGGTTTCTGTGGCTGTTGGCTTCTGTCATATATATATATATATATATATATATATATATATATATATATTTGGACCTAAAAAAACACCCGGTATATATATATATATATATATATACCGGGTGTTTTTTTAGGTCCAAAATTTTTTAAAAAAGGTAAATTGCTTTAGATTTATTTTAGCACTGCGGCTATACTGGAGTGCGCCGCAATGAAGCGGCGCACTCGGCGATCTTTTATATATATATATATATATATATAAAAGATCGCCGAGTGCGCCGCTTCATTGCACAGTGCTTATAGCACTTTGCATAATTTAGGCACACCTCAAGGTACGCGTCGTACATGATGCGATCGCTGTCTTGAGAAACACACTTCGCGATCAAACGAGCCTCGTCGTCACCAGTCGTCTGCTCGACAGAGCAGACGTGACTAACGAGTTTCTCCCTTTTAATTTAGTTCGCTTTGCGTAAGTGCGAGCCAATGTAAGCGATCTTCTTGGAAGCCGCAGTACGGGTGATACACTGCGGCGCGCCAGCACGAGCGCGTACACGTGCAAGTTTCCTAACATGCACAAGGCTGCGCACTCTCCGGCTGTCATCGGTGGGTTCTTCGGTTTTCTCGTAGTTTCTACGGCGTGAACGGGCCTGTTTTCGCTCGCGAGATGAACTGC